>NC_047031.1:4730903-5330903 GCF_902652985.1 Pecten maximus | reverse complement strand
CCTCACTCCCTCTCTCCCTTCATTATGTACAGTATTTCTGTACCTGTTAAAGTATACCTCCTTCTCTCTCCTTCTCTCTTTTCCTTTCTCCCGAGTTACACCTGTACAATATAAATGTAAATATTATAGTATACCTCCTTCTTTCTCTCCTCTCTTTTCCTCTCTCCTTAGTTACATCTGTACAATATAAATGTACCTGTTATAGTATACCTCCTTCTTTCCCTCCTCTCTTTTTCGCTCTCCTGAGTAACACCTGTACAATATACACCTACCTTATCAGTGGAGTACATCTGACCACTAGAGAACTCCACGTACAGCTTCACTTTACGAACCATGGCTTCCTGTGCGCAATTCATACTCAGACGAATAATGCCTTCCTGGTAAACCTGCAGGGGAGACAACTCATTTACAATGGAAAGTCATAGATTTAACCACATCAAAGAAAACACAAAAAACATCTTTGTCACTTCCAGTCTTCGAAAAGAAACATAAAACTTTGATTATCAAAAACATGTACACTGTACATTCATACTACTTTATTTAATAATTTGTTGTTTTTTTATTTATATATATCAATTGTTATATAGATTGATTTTAATTGGGTAATATTACAATTGCTAATGTCATCCTTGATAATCCACGAGATCTGTCCATCCATACTTACTGGATCTGTCCGTCGATACCTACTGGATCTGTCCGTCCATACTTACTGGATCTGTCTGTCCATACTTGGTCTCTGCAGCCAAATTGATGACAAAATCAAAATCTCCCTCCGGGTCTGTGAAAGCATTCTTCACCGATGCTGATAAAAATAGAAAAATTCCTTGTTAAGGGTTATACAAGATTATGGACACACACACAAAAAAAAATCACAAATGACAATTCCTTGTTAAGGGTTATAAGAAATCCTTGACAAAAAAACCCACAATTCCTTATTAAGGGTTATAAGAAATTCTTGACAAAAAAACCCACAATTCCTTATTAAGGGTTATAAGAAATTCTTGACAAAAAACCCCATAATTCCTTATTAAGGGTTATAAGAAATTCTTGACAAAAAACCCCACAATTCCTTATTAAGGGTTATAAGAAATTCTTGACTAAAAAAACCCCACAATTCCTTATTAAGGGTTATAAGAAATTCTTGACCAAAAAAAACCCCACAATTCCTTGTTTAAGGCTGTAAGAGATTGAGTGAAAAAAAAAACACAATATGCATTACAAAAGGGTACAAAACAGGGAACAATGTTTTTATTGACAGCCTGTACCTATATGCAATATTATTGCTCTTCTCTTAGTTTTTGGTGTATATATTTGAAATGTTTTTTAACCATAGCATCTCAAGTATTTTCAACAAGTTTAATAATCTAATATATATACTTCTAGTCTTTTGGCAAAACTTGAACTTGTTTTAAAAAAAAAAACAATCTCATATGAAAATGCAAGTTAAGTGAAAACTTTCAAATTAATCTAATAAACAGACAATTTTTGACATGAACTGTATGTATTTCTCTACAAATCTGAGAATCATGCGACATATCATACATGTATGTTAATTGTGACATCATAAATTATTTATGACAACAGTGTAATTACCAATGTGTCTTAAGGTATTCATGACATACATTAATGTAGACATACATACATATATAAAACAGTAAAGCAGGCCAGTTATGCGATAATTAAATTATAAATCAGTATTTTTCTCGAACTACATGCCTCATGCTGCTTCAGTCTGTTGAATTTCGTAATTAAAGGCCCATGAATCTTTACAGGTTCTGTGTGGAAGGTCAACCCGTTTTGACTTGTTACCATGGATATCGTGTACTTACCAGGGTTGATTAGGCTCGCATGTTTGAACTCAACAAGAGGATTGGCAAAAACTTCCTGTGTAAACAAAAAATCTAGGTCAAGGTCATCCATCAGTAACAAAAAGAGGTCAAGTTCAAGCCTACTACTCTGTAACATACATATTTTAGCGGTATTTCTCTATTTTCTATGATTAAGCTAATTACACTTCTTAATAAATACAGGCATTGTTTTCTAAGTCAAAAAGTTTGGGTGCACTAATATATCATTCCATTAATATTTTTAACTTGATTTTGTGCTGAAATTTGTATTTTTACCGTACTTATATATTAAAGGTCAAAGGTCAAAGGTCAATGGATAATTATTATTATAAATAGTTCAAAAGTTGAAGGTCGTGACCTTGTATCACTAAAATTCTGAGACAGAGTAAGGAGTTACCTTGTGTTGACTGTTTAGCCAGGCCATCTGTGGGGGAACCTTATCAGCCACTCGCACCTACAAAATAAGAGGACAGACAGCTGGTATATGGATGGACAATTGGACGGACAGATGGACAGATCGACAGCTAGACATATGGTTGGACAGACAGATGGACAGACAGTTGGGCGGACTGCTGGTGGACAGACGGACGGACGGACAGTTGTATGGACAGTTAGACGGACAGAGAAAATAAATAGAGGACATTGCATAGTCCATGAATAACACATACAGGTGTGGTACAGGTTTACAGGTCAGTTAAGATCAGTGTGATGTCTGGACAGGTCAGTTAAGGTCAGTGTGATGTCTGGACCGGTCAGTTAAGGTCAGTGTGATGTCTGGACAGGTCAGTTAAGGTCAGTGTGATGTCTGGAAAGGTCAGTTAAGGTCAGTGTGATGTCTGGACCGGTCAGTTAAGGTCAGTGTGATGTCTGGAAAGGTCAGTTAAGGTCAGTGTGATGTCTGGACAGGTCAGTTAAGGTCAGTGTGATGTCTGGACAGGTCAGTTAAGGTCAATGTGATGTCTCGACAGGTCAGTGTGATGTCTGGACCGGTCAGTTAAGGTCAGTGTGAAGAAGTTGCCAAAAGTTGTTTTTTTACTCATTCTTTTTTATCCCCTACACAATGTAAGTGTATACACATAGAGTTGCTAATAATATTTCTGGCACATTACATGTATTTTAAGTAGTGAAGTCCTGCTCCTGACCTGAGTAGCAGACAAAGCCCTGTGTATACAAAGTAATATTTGTGGTCAGGAAATCCTCCCACCAACCAGACAGGAAACTTCCTCTTTAAACCTTTGGTTTATTTTGACTGACATTAATCACTATAAAGCCATTATCAGTTTTTTTAACTAAAACTGTAAATTCACAGCTCGTAAATGTCACAGCTTCATAAATATTAAATGTTAAAGGTTAATGCTGCTCACTTTACTTAAGTTAAATATTCTCATGATCAGTAGCAGAAAAGTATAAGGACAATGAAAATGATTGTTACCATTTCATTTTATATGTATGTAAATGTTATTAACGATTGACAACTAATTATAATTTTCATATGCAGCTCTTGACTCATTATTGAGTCTTGACTCATAATTCAGCTCCGAACTCATTATGCAGATGGCTATTTATGAAGCTCTTGACTCATGATGGAGCTTACTTAGAACTCATTATGTGACTCTCGACTCATTATGTGACTCTCGACTCATAATGTGACTCTCGACTCATAATGTGACTCTCGACTCATTATGTGACTCTCGACTCATTATGTGACTCTCGACTCATTATGTTTCTCTTGACTCATAATGTGACTCGACTCATTATGTGACTCTCGACTCATTATGTGACTCTCGACTCATTGTGCAACTCTTGACTCATAATGTGGCTCTCGACTCATTATATGGCTCTCGACTCATTATGTGACTCTCGACTCATTATGTTTCTCTTGACTCATAATGTGACTCTCGACTCATTATGTGACTCTCGATTCATTATGTGACTCTCGACTCATTATGTTTCTCTTGACTCATAATGTGGCTCTCGACTCATTATATGGCTCTCGACTCATTATGTGGCTCTTGACTCATAATGTGACTCTCGACTCATAATGTGACTCGACTCATTATGTGACTCTCGACTCATTATGTGACTCTCGACTCATTATGTGACTCGACTCATTATGTGACTCTCGACTCATTATGTGGCTCTTGACTCATTATGTGACTCTTGACTCATTATGTGGCTCTCGACTCATTATGTGACTCTCGACTCATTATGTGACTCTCGACTCATTATGTGACTCTCGACTCATTATGTGACTCTCGAATCATTGTGCAACTCTTGACTCATAATGTGACTCTTAAATCATTATGGAGCTAAAACTCATTATGCTGCACTTGATCTTGACTCATTATGCGACTCTTGACTCATTATGTGGCTCTTAAATCATTATGTGGCTTGTGACTCATTTTGCTCTTGAAAATCTATGTGGCTCACTAATCTTATGCGTCTCTGATAATGGTGTAATGATAGTCAACTTATCAATGTATTGCTATATTTTTATTCTCAATATCAATAGGTCTACAGTGGACCCGCGATAATCCGGATGCCGATAGTCCGGAAAACTCGCAGTCCGGACGGAATAGCACTATTATAGCATATTTTCAAGTCAATATATATAACGATATCTTGCTCAACTTATTGTTGGTATTTGGTAGGAGGGTATCAGAAGGTGTTTGGTTGGAGGGTATTTGGTAGGAGGGTATTTGGTAGGAGGGGGGGGGGGGTATTTGGTAGGAGGGTATCAGAGGGTGTTTGGTAGGAGGGTATTTGGAAGGAGGGGAGTGTATTTGATAGGAGGGTATTTGATAGGAGGGTCTTTGGTTGGAGGGTATTTGGTAGGAGGGTCTTTGGTTGGAGGGGTATTGGGGGTATTGGAGGGTATTTGGTAGGAGGATATCAGAGGGTATTTGGTAGGAGGGTATTTGGTAGGAGGTTATTTGGTTGGAGGGTATCAGAGGGTATTTGGTAGGAGGGTATTTGGTAGGAGGGTATCAGAGGGTATTTGGTAGGAGGGTATTTGGTAGGGGGGTATCAGAGGGTATTTGGTAGGAGGGTATTTGGTAGGGGGGTATCAGAGGGTATTTGGTAGGAGGGTATTTGGTAGGAGGATATTTGGTAGGAAGGTATCAGAGGGTATTTGGTAGGAAGGTATCAGAGGGTATTTGGTAGGAGGGTATTTGGTAGGACATTATTTGGTAGGAAGGTATCAGAGGGTATTTGATAGGAGGGTATTTGGTAGGACGGTATTAGAGGGTATTTGGTAGGAGGGAGTGGGGAATTATAACAGAAGTACTCACCTTACTGACCAGGTCATGTTTGATGAGGTGTGTTACCAAGTGACGACCAATAAACCCAGTACCTGTAAGTGTACAAACATCATGTATATCATATATAACTAATAATAATAAATCATAATGTTGATTATAGTGGAATGTATATGAAGTCAGTGTCCATGTTTTTCATGTCTATCTTTTTGTGTCCACATCTAGGCCCCATTCCCAATTGTTCACATTTTTAATCTTTGCCAATAAAAAAAATACCAAAAATCTTTAAATATGGTGTTTTTCATGACAAGAAATCAGCAACCTGTCTTCTCACCTTGCCAACATCTAACAGTTTATAGAAGTAGAAGTATAGTGAATTTAGATCTGTCACTCACATGATCAGAGTCAGGGATTTTCCTACAATTTATCAACTTGGTCCAGGGTCCAATGAATTGGGAATTTCTATGTGACAAAATGTGGCATTACAAGGAAACCCAAAAATTAGTGAAATTCATACAAAGTTCAGTTTTTCTTTGATGAATATGTACCTTTATATTATTTTTTATTTCATTTTGTTATCTGTAGCTGTTTTTTTATTTTTCAAAATTGCTTTAATAAAGATGTTTGTATATAAAACATACTTAATCATTCAAAAGTGACTTCAAAGTTGGGAACTTTTTAGTGGCAAATTGGGAAGACTTTTTTAGGGAAATGGGTCCTTTTAACGGACCCTGTTCCTATTGTAGGAAAATCCATGAGAGTAAATGGTTGTTTTGAAGAAGAGTTTCTATATATAGAAGTTAAATAGAAGAGGAATATGCAACAACCAGACTTGGACTCGGACCAACAACCTCTGATCTCTGGACAGACACTCTAACCATTTCAGCTACTGACCATAGCATTCAGCCCATGGCCAGTCCAGTTCTGCTACATCTCTCTCATTCCTCAGGACTCAAGCCCATGGACAGTACATGGAAGGCCCTTTTCATTCAGAGTAATTACAATGTACGTATACACTAATATTTACATTCTGTGTGACAGTCTCCCATTACTCCTGTGATAAACCAGATGGTATTGATCACCGTATAAATGCAGCCCAGATCACATGACGTCACTTCCGACAGCGTCAAAAAATGTTTGGCAATGAGTTGCGGGTGAATCAAACCCAGCTAGGATTTCGACTTAGAACAATCGCGTAATTATGACAACATTTTGGTGCTTTCTTGATCATAGTCCCCCTGAGGCTTTGTATTACACATCAATTTCAATGCAAACCAAGCACTACAATCAATGAACTCGATTTCACATGTGCCGTTCTTTCAATTGAACAAACAGGGGAATAGCTGAACTTAAACCCCAGATTTAGCAAAGAGAAAGTGAATTTTAACGTATCTTAATGTAAATATAACAATTAAACGCTTGTTAGATTGTTAATTATAGTATAAGTATATTGCGCAACCACAACGGTTCAGGATGATATGTGACATCAGCTTCTTAGGAACACAAACTATCACCGGTATACAGTATTATAGAGGCTGTAGGGATCAATACATACACCTCAAATCGTCATGCGAGATCTATAATAGCATTGGTCCAATGCTCTACCATAGGCAATTGTATCAGGTAATTAACACCCAATGATCTCTGTGTATAGTATATGGACATATCGAGGATAATGGATTTTAACCATGGATGTTAATTACCAGATACAAATGTCTGTATATACATTTTATTTATGTACATGTAGCTCAACCGACAGAGTTGAAACATCCTTATTATTAGAATCAGTATATCACAGCAATTCATGTATATATATAAAATGTGACTCTTATGTCAGGAAAAATATAAGTGAGTACATTCTAAAAATAAATCCACTGAACATGTACAAACTGTACACACGATTTTATTGTTTACTGTACTGTAGTGTGCCTACACGGTGAAAGTGATGCACTGCCGACTCTCGTCACAACTTAACAAGAGATATAAAGCTCGTTTACTAAAGAATAACACTATTTTAAACATGCATAATTAGTAAATAAGACACCAGCCATATCATTACTGCGATAACAATGGTATCACGATAACAATGGTCTCGTACAGTAGTGCATTCAGCGACGTGACGTAAGACGGACATTATTATATGCTGTTTTATGACTAAACCCAGCATAAATTAACGACTGACATTTGTCATGTGTTTGTTACACGGACGACTAGAACACGGACACACGTGTACATTTCTGTCCGTGACATAAAAACAGCATCAGACATTTGTGTCTGTCCATCACTCACCTCCCAGTAGTAGTACCCGTGCACGCCGGCCTCCAGCATCCGCCATTTTCACTGTTTGATCATGTGACCATAAAAATTGTCACGTGGTTACAAGAATTGGGGGATTTGATAGTCTTACACAAGTCCGAATATCATAATAAATGTAATATGAGATCGAGACATTTATAGTTTAAACAATATTTATTTAAGAATCAGTTGTACAATACAAGCTTGAAGCTCCAGACATTAGTCTGTGTTGTGAAATAACTCTTCTCAAATCTGACTTAATTGTTTCAATGGGCAGTTAACAAATAAATATACATGTATAAAATTTTATTTTTTTTCAAGCGGGCTGCGTATATTGTTAACAAGTGCCATTGAAACGCGTCCAGATAATATTTTAATTTACAAAAATAATGGTTCCATAAATATGTCTACACACCATCCCTGGCCTGAAACTACATGTAACTCCGTATTTGAAATATATTTTCATAAAAAATATAAATAAAAATAAAAAAATAATCAATTGGGCTACTCGAAATAGCAGTTCAAATGCATGTGGTTTTGAACATAACATATTACCAGTGACATGCATGTATCAACGTCCTTGGTATCATGTACATATGTATTATAAAAATCCATTGATGACTCTGATTTAGAAATAAAAACGTACATGTGTGTATACGGTAGTGTATACGGTACATGTATAACATGTATATGTACATGTGTGTATACGGTACATGTATAACATGTATATGTACATTATTGAGAGGGCGTTAGTACGCTGTCACAACATGTGCCCCATCTCTAAGTGTAACTTTCATGACAATAAAATATGTTTAAATCATTATAGTGCTTGCCGTATAGACATATAATGTCCGCATATTCCGGAAATTTTCTCCGGTGTTGCGATTGACGTGCTATTGTTCATTATTCTGAAAGCTTATCTACTTAGTATCTTGAATTTTAAGTTTCTATTGTTTTCTGTTACGTACTTTGATGTCATTGTCTTTATCCCAGATGCGTAAGAATAATTTTTTGTTTATCATGCAGTTCTCACCGGAAGAAAATCTGGTTGGTTAATTATATCTGAATGTAATTTGTACAGCTGTGTACACGTAAGATACTTAACTCGTGCGAGACGTCCTTAGACCGAGTGTCTGTCTGAAAATGAAATTGTCTTGATGATAAAGACATGTTAATTATATAATTACAATTGTGTGTTTGTCAGTATCTCGAAAACAAGTCGCGATAGTCCAGTCGGTGGCCGAGTGGTTAAGAGGTTCCGACACTTTATCACTGGCCCTCCACCTCTGGGTTCCGAGTTCGAAACTACATTATGTACGTGGGGACAGTTGCCAGGTACATGTACTAACTGTAGGCCGGTGGTTTTTCTCCGGGTACTCCGGCTTTCCTCCACCTCCAACACCTGGCACGTCCTTAAATGACCCTGGATGTTAATAGGACGTTAAACAAACCAAACCATCGGTAAGAGCGCCGATCTCATTCTCGTGTTAAAACCGTAGGTGTGTGGTTCGACGATCCCTACCAGTGTCGAGGTTGTTCTCGGGAAGCTGAGAATCGGGCCGGTCTGTGCTGTCTTAGTGATATCCTTGGTCCGATACTTGACTCGGTCCGTGTTGTCATGGCCGTATACTTATAAATAAGCATGATACTTTACCCAAAATGTTCCGAATGACGTCCGACGGACCTCCCGCATGTTGTACAGTGAGGTAGTCACCAGCTACTACAAGTAAATCCCGACTCAAAATGACATTGGCTGTCCACGGGTCAATAAACCCAGTATAGTAGCTAACTATAGGAAAACAAGCATTAACTAATATATGTTGTGAACCGATTTGAAAACTCAAAATATTTTTTGAAATTATAACTTTAAAAGTTACGCTGAAGGATGGAACTACCGACTAAGAATTGTCTTCAATTGTATTATTTACCTTTTGGGGTAATCTTGATACAGTTACGCTAGTCATGGTAGCCGGAGTTTCCTCTGAGCCTGACACCAGACATAGACATGCTGTCAGATAGTTGCTACACCAAGCATAAATCTTTTTATTATGTCTTAGTCTGGGGCTAGGACCAAAGGAAACTCGGACTATAGCTATTTCATTTTAATTCTACATTGTTTCATATGTTCAATCAAACAAATGAGATTAGGCACAAATTATCACAGCTTTAAAACGCCTTCTCACAAAAATGACACGTGCATTTTAAAATCAATCTTTTACACTTCCATCAAATTCAGTTTTCTACATGTAAAAAAAAACAGAATATAGATAGAGAATGGGGATGAATAAAGCCAAGATAAAGATAGATAGAGGAAGAGATGAGTGACAATGATTTAAATGAAATGTTCACAATGTGTCAGCCTTTTAATTTTACAACACCGTTCAATTTAGCTGGTGATGTGACGTACTACTGAATTAAGTGTTAAAAAATCCGAAAATCCGCTTTTCACTTCAAGTGCGTATCTTTAGATTTCATTCACCACTGAATTCAATTACCATTGTATATGTCTGTGGTAGGATTTGCGCATGAGCTGACGTGTTTTGTAACAAAGAGAATGTCTGTTCTCTGTGGTTTTCATACGCCGGGCTTTCCGTCGTTATAAAAGGGCTGAAAAACTATCCCAGTCCGGTCGGACTTGTGTTAGTAGGGGATTAAAATATCTCTTTCAAGGTTTTTTTTAACAGATATTTAATGATTTTGTAGTCTGAGTTTCATAAGGTAACAAACAGTGTACATTTGTGCGAGTAAGTTTTGGATTGGTTACTTTAATATAGAAATATATACCACAACTATCACACAATAACGTTAATACCCTTTAGTGGGGGATGCGGAGTGAGGAGGGGAGGAGGAGGATGGAAGGAGGCGGAGAGGAGAAGAAGAAGAAGAAGAATGAAGAAGGAGGCGAGGAGGAGGGGAGGAGAAGAAGAAGAAGAAGAAAGAAGAACA
Organism: Pecten maximus; assembly: GCF_902652985.1. NCBI lineage: Eukaryota > Metazoa > Mollusca > Bivalvia > Pectinida > Pectinidae > Pecten > Pecten maximus. The sequence continues at coordinate 5,320,555 of NC_047031.1, read as the reverse complement.
AGAAGAAGAAGAGAAGGGAGGAGGAGGAGGAGGAGGGGAGGAGAGGGGAGTGAGGAGGAGGAAGAAGAAAGAAGAGAAGAAGAAGAAGAAGAAAAGAGAAGAGAACGAGAGAAGGAGGAGAGGATAAGAGGATGCGAGACAAGAAGAAGAAGCAACTCAAAGAGACAAGACCGAAGAAGACTCCTCCTCCTCCTCCTCCTCCTCCTTCCTCCTCCTCCTCCTCCTCCTCCTCCTCCTTCTCCTCCTCCTCCTCCTCCTCCTCCTCCTCCTCCTCCTCCTCCTTCTTCTTCTTCTTCTTCTTCTTCTTCTTCTTCAGTTCACCGGAGTCCTCGAGGTTAACGAGATATAGTGTAAAACTTCCGCTAACTGTGATCTATAGTTATTTTTTATTGAATAGCGAAGTAAACTGTAAGATCTTTTTTATGTACACTTTGTATGTACACTTTGTATGTACACTTTGTATTGTTCCTATTTCTACATCCGTCATTGTAAATCTTAATTTACTTTTTATCTAATTTATTCAAGAGAGTGCTAAATAATCATCAAATCGTCCAATATCTTATCAATCAACATTTTGTTTGATAACGAGATATAAACACATTTACATAGATACTTCTTTAACAACAACATTTTATTAATTAATTTATTCATTTATTTATCTAATCCTCCAAAACAATATATTGCCTGTCACTATTTCTATTTTCTATTTGCATGTATGTTTTTTGAAACATTCTAGTGTTTTCGGCAAAATGTCAGCTTGTGAGCTTGAAATATCACTCGGGGGGGGGGGGGGGGGGGGGATTAATAGAAGCTTTCAGCTTATTATACAATCTTCCATTTATGCTTTTCAAAAATGTTTGTTGTTGGAAAACTTTTTTGAAATAAAAACAATGTTTGAAATACATTTTATGCAATAACAACACCAAACTTATTCAAAGCCCTTTCCCTACAAATTAACATTGGTGAATATACACAGTAATGGCAAGTTGATATCTGAAGGCTGTGTGTTCCACTTCCTTATTATAGTCTGTTGTTTGGCAAGGTATAAATTTCAGTTTTACGGAGATTGTGTTGAGAAATAGTGTCTACATTGGTTGTCTCCCTTGAACCACTCATGGAGAAGTTTAAATGTCATGGGATTTTAACTGCAGTTGTGGCTTTTAGAGATGACAAAAGTAAAATAGATTTAGAATTGTTACGTCATCTGTTTTTGTTTATAAAACAATATCAACTTAAGACCAAGCGCATCTGCATGTGTTCTATAAATAGTTTTGAATTAATTCAGCTTGTGAGCTTGAAATATCACCTTAATTCATTCATTTGCATAATGTTGTTGGTATGTAAATGAGATGAAATTAAAATTCAGCAGAAAATCATCCATTATGTTTATGGTTGAGTGAGTTCATTGCTATTTTTATTGTTAGCGATTTTGTATTGTTATGGTATTACTGGTCATTGTCTCGTGTTTCCATGTACCCGCACTCATGTTTAGGGATATTAATTTGAATAAAATTTTAGCGAAATGATAAAAAATCTAATCTTATAAAATATTTAAACTACAACATAAAGCAATATTTTCTATCTCACGACTCTAAAACACGTGAAATATAAACATTCGCAGGGGAACGAATGGAAATATATTATATCAATTTTAATATCTTATATCAATATCAATATCTTATATCAATGTTAATATCTTATATCAATGTTAATATCTTTTCTCAATGTCAATATATTATCTCAATGTCAATATCTTTTTTCAATGTCAATATCTTACCACAATGTTAATATCTTATATCAATGTCATTATCTTATATCAATGTTAATATATTACTCCAATGTCAATATATTACTCCAATGTCAATATCTTTTCTCTATGTCAATATCTTTTCTCGATGTCAATATCTTTTCTCAATGTCAATGTCTTATCTCAATGTCAATATCTTATTTCAATCTCAATATCTTTTCTCAATGTCAATATCTTATTTCAATCTCAATATCTTTTCTCAATGTCAATATCTTTTCTCAATGTCAATATCTTAATACAATGTCAATGTCTTATCTCAATGTCAATGTCTTATCTCAATGTCAATATCTTTTCTCAATGTCAATATCTTTTCTCAATGTCAATATCTTTTCTCAATGTCAATATCCTACTCCAATGTCAATATTTTATCTCAATGTCAATATCTTACTCCAATGTCAATATCTTTTCTCGATGTCAATATCTTTTCTCAATGTCAATATATTACTCAATGTCAATGTCTTATCTCAATGTCAATATCTTTTCTCAATGTCAATATCTTTTCTAAATGTCAATATTTTATCTCAATGTCAATATATTATCTAAATGTCAATATCTTTTCTCAATGTCAATGTCTTATATCAGTGTCAATATAGTATCTCAATGTCAATATCTTATATCAATGTCAATATTCTATCTCAATGTCAATATCTTACGAAATTGATTGAACATGCGGTTAATGCAGTGATTTTTCAGTCTATTTCGACATTCATGACTTCCATTCCAGACTTTCTCACTTGTGATCCCGTCATATCTTTCCAGAACATCCCTCCCCAGCATATCTCTCTCCAGATTTTATCTCCCTGGAATATCTCACCAGCACATATCTCCCCATCAGGGCCGCGGTGGCCGAGTGGTTACTGAAGGTGTACCGACACTTTAACACTAGCCCTCCACCTCTGGGTTGCGAGTTCGAAACCTACGTGGGGCAGTTGCCAGGTACTGACCGTAAACCAGTGGTTCTTCTCCGGGCACTCCGGCTCTCCTCCGCCTCCAAAACCTGGCACGTCCTTAAATAACCATGGCTGTTGATAGGACGTTAAACAAAAACAAACCAATCTCCCCATCATATCTCTCTCCATATCATATCTCCTTAGCATGTTAATCAAGCATATCTCTCTAGAATATCTCCTAAGCATATTTCTACCACAATACCCCGTGTTATTCAACCCTCAGACCATCAGTTAATCATTACAGCTGTTGATTAACAATCTGTTTATACCACACGTGGTATAAACTCTATACGCATTTCGATTGGCTAACACGGTGAACTTTGACCCAAGCTGCAATTGTTATTGACGTCATCAATAATCTAATGACGTCACATCACCGGGTCCCGGACGTCACCGGTACAATTTATTTGCATACGCGAAATTATACTTGGCCACGTTTCCCTTTGATTCAAACCGATATTATTGTGGTAGAAACAGGTCACACGACTCGAAATTGTTGGATATGGAATTTATTTCACACTCGTAAGTTATTTTTTAAAAGTTGCAAAAAACACTCGCTAAAGCTCGTGTCTTTTGTAACTTTTAAAAAATAACTTACTCGTGTGAAATAAATTCCATATCCAACAACCACTCGTTGTGTAACCTCTATCTCTATCCAGAATGTCTCTCAAGCCTATCTCAACAGGGCACATCTCCTCAGCACATCTCCTCAGCATATCTCCTCAGCACATCTCCTCAGCACATCTCCTCAGCATATCTCCTCAGCATATCTCCTCAGCACATCTCCTCAGCATATATCCTCAGCATATCTCCTCAGCACATCTCCTCAGCATATCTCCTCAGCATATCTCCTCAGCACATCTCCTCAGCATATCTCCTCAGCATATACATGTATCTCCGTATCACTGATGGGCCCTGGTAGGAAGAAGCATCTCTACGTTGAGATGTTATATTCTTTATTCTTTTTGACTGTTTTTATTTTTTATAAAAAACTACATTCTGAACAATAGAAACAAAGCAACTACGTTATTTCGGAATGATCATGGTTACACAGCTATCTATTATGTCCAGGTCAGCATTTCGGTACTGGTCCTTGGGTGTTGAGCCACAGGGGCACGGTTTCGAGATTTAGAATAACATTTGACATTTTCACTTCACCATCACAATACTATAAATTCAGTGTTCATATAAATTCTGAAACATTATAAAAAGCGGGGTTTTATACATTGATAACCCCGATTTTTACTAAGGTTTCAGAATATATATGAATACTGAATTGTTTGTGGTTGTTAACTGATGGTTTTCGGCATAGCCGTGAAACGAATGAATGTAAATATTGTGATTAATAAACGATCTGTAGCTGTATAGTCTTGCTCAAGTCCTTGAATATGTATGTGTTTGTAAGAGCGATTCTGATTGGTTGATTCCATCCTGGCCGAGGGTATAAATAGAGGCTCCATCAGACGGGCAAGTTCAGTTGTTCGGTTGTTCTCCAGCTTGCTCGGATGAAGGAAAACTCAGCGTTACAAAAAGGTAAATAAAGGTAAACAGTGACCGAGCTGAATAAGTTTGGGCCTAGCTGCATAAGTTAGGGTTGCACTGTTGTACCAGTATCACATATCGTTACAGGGTATCACAGTACAGGGCGACGTACTGTGTTACGGTGACTGTGACAGGTACCGAGACAAGTGTTTGCCGTGTTTTGGTAAACGGGTGACTTGGTCAAAGGGTGTCTCGGTAAAGGTACGCAGTCACGGTGTACGTGTGTCGCGGTCAAGTTGTCGTGATCACATAGTGTTGCGGTATAGGGTGTACGCAGTCACGGTGTACGTGTGTCGCGGTCAAGTTGTCGTGATCACCTAGTGTTGCGGTACAGGGTGTACGGGTGTAGGTACATTGTGATACAGTTGGTTTATCTAGGTAATAGGTTGTATTCAGGCTATCATAGTGTTAGATATTTACCAGGCGTAAATTAGGTAATTGTTACATATATATTGAAGTCAGGTAGACTAGCCATTGTTTTGTATATATTGTCGGCAATGTTTATGTTTTCTTACAACAGTTAGATATATATTGGGTCCAAGATGGAACTTGGTAACGGACTGTAGGCACGCAACCGTTACATAAATTGGTGGCAGCGTAGTGGGATCCAGTCACTGTTGTCAGAATATTGTTTTGTGTTATTTTAATTTCTACATGTTTGGTATAGTTTTCGTAGTAAGTTAGTTACGTTATTCAGTACAAGTACGTAGGTATAATCTGTTTATTGTGGTAGCGATATTTCATTTATATATCTCAAAATGGATAACATTGATTTAACCGGAGAGATCGCCGATTTAGATGCGAGGATAGCTGCATTAAAGGACACTAGCATTAGGTTAAAGTTACAGTCAACTCCTCTGTCTAGTAAACATAAGCAGGTGAAAGGTAGTGGACCTAGGGATTCTGGTTTGGATTCTACGTGGCCGTCTGGTAAAAGTGTTGGTTACAAAAACACTAGGGATACTATGTATATGGGTCCGCGGCCTTCGGTTAGGTTTGATGATGATACCAGTAACACACGCGCCCATGATGACGTTGGACTGGGGTCACGGAGTACAAAATACGAGGACTACGGGGATTCGTACTCCAGTCAACAGGGGTCCACACATGATAACCCTCGCACGGACAGAAATAATATCGACGACGGTGTTACCATACGGAGACGGAAAACAATTGACCATGAAAAGGAAATACGTGACGAAGCTGAGATTAGACCGAAACCCATGACTAATTACATGAAGCCAGCGACATACGATGGAACGGGTTCTTGGTTGGATTATCAGGCACATTTTGAAGCTTGTAGCAGTATCAACCACTGGACGGAGTCACAAAAAGGGTTATATCTCGCAGCGTCATTAAGGGGTCACGCACAGACTGTATTAGGTAACATGTCAAAAGACAAACCGTGTCAATATACCTCGTTAACATCAGCACTGGAGGCGCGATTTGCTCCGAAAAACCAAACAGAGCTATATCGTTCGATGTTGAAACAGAAGAGATTGGGACCATCAGAGACAATTCCTGAACTAGGTGAAGGAATTAAAAGACTGACATATCTGGCTTACCCTACGGTTTCTCGAGATGTAGTAGAGATGATGGCTAAGGATAATTTCATTGATGCCCTACCCGATGGCGATATGCGACTGAGAATAAAACAGTCCAGACCAAAGTCACTGAATGAGGCTGTTGGTTTAGCTGTCGAGATAGAGTCGTTCTGTAAGGTGGAAAGGGATAGACGGGATGAAATGAAATATGTTAGATCTGCCTCGGGTGTAGACCCTGATCATAATCCCAATCACGGAGATGAGGCTATAGAGAACCTTACTAGTATGCTTGGGTCGTTACAGAAATCTATCAAGAAACTAGAGAAAGATATGCATGACTTAAAAGCATGTAAAACAGACACAACGAGGAAGCAAACAAAGGAATCGGACGGCACTCCCGATGACTCACAAAAGGGAAGGTACAATGTACAGTGTTACTTTTGTAAGGAATTTGGTCATATGAAGAGGAAATGTCGCAAATATCTAGCAACTTTGGCTAAGAATTCGAACGATGACACCTCAAACGCCAGACACTTAAAATGTGTACAGGAATACAGTGGTGCTGAGTCGGGGCTTTTTGTACACTTGGATATCAATGGAGTCCAGGCGAAGTTTCTGATAGATACAGGCGCTACTGTGTCATTGGTGTCAAAACAGATATTCCGGGACATTGATAGTAAACAGAAAGTAAAGCTTCAGCCCATGACACGAGATATACTTGGAGCCAATGACTTGCCCATGGCTACAGTGGGTAAAGGACGCTTCCAGATAACTATAGACTCTTACAGCTGTGAGTGTATGGCAGTAGTAGTTGATATGAAGCTAGATGGAATTATAGGCTTAGACTTCCTGAAGGAAAGCAGAAGTGTTATCGACTGTGCTCAAGGGAAAATGAGGATTGGTCAGAAGGACAGCACATTGACTTGGCAGGGAACACTGGGATGTTACCGGGTTAGCATGAAAGAAACACTAAGTATAGCTCCGAGATCAGAGGTAATTTGTGAAGGAATTGTACAAGTTCCAGACAGCGAACAACTCCCAGACGACACATTTATCATGGAGTCAAGTGAGAGGTTCATGAAGAAAGGACAGGCTCTGGTTGCAAGGACCATTGTCAATGCAGGTGAAACGGTTCCTTTACGGCTACTCAACCCATCGGATCAAACGGTGAAAGTGTACCGTCATACACATGTCGGACGAATTAGCCCAGTTGATAAGGTACTGGACAATGATGAGTCTGAAATTGGACAAAAGTATCAAGAGTTACCGGACCATCTCGTACAGCTTTATGAAGAAGCTAAAGAGGAGCTTACACCGGAACAGGCAAAACAGGTCAGACAGCTTTTGTTGAGGACACAGGATCTATTTGCTAAATCTGATGATGATTTGGGACGAACGGACATGGTCAAGCATAAAATAGATACTCAGAATGCGAAGCCTATTAAACAACCTCCACGACGGTTTCCCCACCACGCAGCAGAGGAAGTGGATCAACAAGTGCAAAGTATGCTCGACAGAGGAATAATAGAGCCATCGTCTAGTCCATGGGCATCGGGTGTTGTGTTGGTGCAGAAAAAGGACGGAAGTCTTAGGTTCTGTGTGGACTACCGTGCCTTAAATAAAGTGACAGTCAAGGATGCGTACCCTTTGCCCCGAATTGGTGAATCATTGGACAGACTGTCGGGAGCAAAGTGGTTCTCGACATTGGATTTGTTTTCGGGATACTGGCAAGTGGAGATGGACGAGACTGATAAGCAAAAGACGGCATTTGTCACCAGAAGCGGATTTTACCATTTCAATGTTATGCCTTTCGGGCTTTGTAATAGTCCGGCAACATTTGAACGGCTGATGGAGACAGTGCTGGCCCAGCTGAATTGGGAGATATGCTTGGTGTACATTGATGACGTCATTGTCCTAGGGAAAACGTTTGGTGAAGCAATCGCTAATTTAGAAAAGGTTTTCAACAGATTGACCAAGGCAGGATTGAAACTCAAGGCGAAGAAATGCCATTTATTTCGTAAACAAGTGTTATTTCTCGGTTACATTGTTTCAGCAGATGGTATATCAACAGACCCAGAGAAGGTAAAAGCAGTAAGGGATTGGCCACTTCCTGTGACACAAACGGATGTCAGATCATTTCTAGGACTCTGTAGTTATTATAGGCGTTTCATTCACAAGTTTGCTGAGATAGCCAAACCCTTACACCAGCTGACGGAAAAAGGGACAGCTTTCACATGGACAGAAGGGTGTCAAGATGCATTCGACAGACTTAAGAAATGCTTGACCACAGCACCAATCCTAGCGTATCCAGATTTCACAAAACCATTCATCTTGGACACAGACGCAAGTCAGTTTGCTGTTGGTGGAGTGTTGTCACAGTGCATTGATGGTAAAGAACATGTTATAGCTTACAGTAGTAGGGCACTTAGCAAGAGTGAGAGGAAATACTGCGTGACACGGAAGGAGTTATTAGCAATGGTATACTGTATTAATCAGTACCGTCCATACCTGTACAAACACAAGTGCCTAGTACGAACGGATCATAGTGCGCTGAAGTGGCTGATGAGATTTAAAGAGCCAGAAGGACAATTAGCACGTTGGCTCGAGGTCATTTCAACATATGACTTAGATATTCAGCACAGAGCTGGAAAGCTACATCAAAACGCTGACGCTATGAGCCGAATTCCGTGTCACCAATGCGGATTCTATGAAGATTGGGAACGCGACCAGGAGGGAAAACAAGTTCTCGTGCGAACAGCCCAGAAAGATGACAAACCAAATATTGCGGTTGACAAACAAGAGGATGAAACAAACGCACTGCAGAAACAGCAATTGGCTGATAGTGACGTGAAACTCGTTGCCGATTGGGTGAAAAATGGGATCAAGCCCAATTCGGATTCCGTGAGGCGTCGAAGCACCGTGGTGAGGTCACTTGTCGCCCAATGGGATCAATTAACTATTGAGAATGGATTGTTATGCAGGCGTTGGGTAAACCAGTCCAAGCAGAAAAAGTGTCAAGTAGTCATACCATACGGAGAGAGACGAAACATCCTGGAGATGTGTCACGATTCGAGGACTAGTGGACATTTGGGAGTACACAAAACTCTAAGCCGTGTGAGACAGAGGTTCTATTGGCCTGGCTTACAAAGAGACGTACGTCAATACATTGCAGGATGCAAACATTGTACATGCAGGAAGGAATGTGCGAAACGGCGAGCACCTATGCAAATAGAGCCTACCGCATATCCTATGGAGAGACTAGCTACCGACATACTCGGACCCTTACCGGAATCAAGAAACGGTAACAGATACATTTTAGTGGTCAGTGACTACTTCTCTAAGTGGACCGAAGCATTTGCCATGCCAAATATGGAAGCTTCTACAGTTGCTGAGCTGATCGTGGAGGAGGTTATTGTCCGTTTTGGTGTACCAAACACTATTCACTCTGACCAGGGCCGACAATATGAAAGCAGACTCTTCCATGAAATGTGTCTGCTACTTGGCATCAAGAAAACAAGAACTACTCCATATCACCCGAAATCGGATGGTATGGTCGAGAGATTCAACCGTACTCTTGCAAGCATGCTTAGCGCGTATGTCCATGACTGCCAGGATGACTGGGATGAGCATTTGCCATACGTAATGATGGCATACCGGTCTACTGAGCAGGAAAGCACAGGGTTTACGCCAAATATGCTTATGCTAGGCAGAGAGGTTTCAACTCGTGTAGATTTGTTTTATGATGTCCCTAGTGAATCCAAACCAGTCTTCCATAGTCAATGGGCTTGGGAACTTAGAGATAGACTAGTAACCGCTCATAGGGTGGCTAGAGAAAACCTAGAAGGGGCAATGTTAAGGCAAAAACACTATCATGACCTGAAACTGAAATGGGATCATTATGAGAAAGGAGAGTTGGTTTATGTGTTTTTCCCTCAAAGGAAAGTTGGTAGGACGCCAAAGTTGATGAGTTTTTGGCAGGGTCCATTCAGGATAATTGATAAGGTGTCTGATGTTATCTACAAAGTTATCAGTGATGAAACTAAGAAGGAACATGTCATACACGTTGATAGAATGCGCAGATGTCAAGCACAGATTCTGAAGGGTGAAAGTGAGACTCCAGATGTTATCGAAGCTGACGGTAACACAGTAGAGTTGGATGTTGATTATATTCCAGATCTTCCAGAAAGCACGAAAGGTCGTGTCAGGAGAAGACCAGTCTGGATGACTGACTATGTGCTTTAACATAAAGAAAATGATTATGTTCATTTATGTGTTGCAGGAAGATGCCTCAAGTTAAGACAACTCCTAGGAAGCCAGGTTTAGTGTGTCCACTGTGCTCGGAGAGACTCCCTTCTAATGAGGAATGGACAGCTCATTTAGTGAAGTGCGGTACAAATGCAAGAGATAAGAAAAAGTTTGAATGCGACCAATGCAACTTTGTCACAGAGAAGAATGTATGTCTGAAAAGACATGTGGAAAGGAAACATCCAATATGCAATGAACTGGATGAACAGGATCCAGGGAGTGTGCTAGACATACTGGGGTATGTGTCTGAAGATGAACCTGAACCTCCATCCAAGATATCAAAGCAAGGTGAGATGGTCACTATCAGAAAGCCGTGCCGCCCACAGCCGGTATATACACCAAGACAGCCAAGCATTCATAAGAACTCTGAACGTGTCTCAGATAGTGCTGCTACATCCGTCACAGGTAGTGCACGGGAGCAGGAGGTGCAGACCAGGGAGTTCGGGACCCAGTTGGGTAACATTAAAACTTTTGTGGACGCGGCCGTACAAACGAACCTTTTCAGTCACAGACGAACCGTAAAGACAACATCCACGTATATGGAGAATGGGAAGTCGGTGGTGAGAGTTGAAGAAGAGGAATGGTTCGATTAAGACAGTACATAAACTATTTTTGTTTCTGATGTTTACATTTGAAGTATATGAAAAAAAAAAAAAAAAAAAAAAAATTGATGTTTTGATTAATGTGCAATGCGGGACGCATTGAATCAGAGGCGTGGGTAATGAAACGAATGAATGTAAATATTGTGATTAATAAACGATCTGTAGCTGTATAGTCTTGCTCAAGTCCTTGAATATGTATGTGTTTGTAAGAGCGATTCTGATTGGTTGATTCCATCCTGGCCGAGGGTATAAATAGAGGCTCCATCAGACGGGCAAGTTCAGTTGTTCGGTTGTTCTCCAGCTTGCTCGGATGAAGGAAAACTCAGCGTTACAAAAAGGTAAATAAAGGTAAACAGTGACCGAGCTGAATAAGTTTGGGCCTAGCTGCATAAGTTAGGGTTGCACTGTTGTACCAGTATCACATATCGTTACAGGGTATCACAGTACAGGGCGACGTACTGTGTTACGGTGACTGTGACAGGTACCGAGACAAGTGTTTGCCGTGTTTTGGTAAACGGGTGACTTGGTCAAAGGGTGTCTCGGTAAAGGTACGCAGTCACGGTGTACGTGTGTCGCGGTCAAGTTGTCGTGATCACATAGTGTTGCGGTATAGGGTGTACGCAGTCACGGTGTACGTGTGTCGCGGTCAAGTTGTCGTGATCACCTAGTGTTGCGGTACAGGGTGTACGGGTGTAGGTACATTGTGATACAGTTGGTTTATCTAGGTAATAGGTTGTATTCAGGCTATCATAGTGTTAGATATTTACCAGGCGTAAATTAGGTAATTGTTACATATATATTGAAGTCAGGTAGACTAGCCATTGTTTTGTATATATTGTCGGCAATGTTTATGTTTTCTTACAACAGTTAGATATATATTGGGTCCAAGATGGAACTTGGTAACGGACTGTAGGCACGCAACCGTTACAGCCGTATAATGTTCTTTTGGCCCCGGATATGACGCGACAGGTGGTGTTACTGGTCAAGATGAAGTATGTGCAATTAAAAACAGAACAAAGTTAAGATTGAATGCAAGCTGATGTATCTTTTTAAATGACACATTAATAAAATTATATTCCTGATTCAAATGCAGTCTTATTATATATCACCGTCCAAAACTGATATAACTTTGTTATCCGTGCTGAAACACATTAGTTCGTTGATTTATTTTACCAGCAGTTTTACATTATAACCACCAGTATTAAAACTATGCCGTTTATCTTTTTTAAAGATATTTCTTGATTGTTATTCAAAACCTGAAACCTGAAACCGAGCCCCTGTGTCGTGAGCGTTTTAGCATGAATTCGTTAACAGACCGCGTGGCCTAATGGATAAGGCGTCCGACTTCGAATCGGAAGATTGCGAGTTCGAGTCTCGTCGTGGTCGGAATTAAATTTTTTTCATATCTATTTTAGAATATTACAAAAAAAAGTATTCATTTTACAACAAATTATTTCATTCGGGTTGCAATACATTGTGTCAGTCAGGTAGTCTGTGTCTATAAACTTATCGACAGAAAAAGTGAAGCGCACATTATGATGACATCATGTACTAACGACTACTATTTGTCGATTTTGCAAGCGATCGTTAACGATATTTCGTAATAAAATGTCGACCAAGAAATGCAATACTCTATCGATACAAAAATCGAAAACAGATCTAGAAGTGCAGTCATTACTCAATTTTTAATTATTTTTTTTTACTCAAACCGCTTCTCTTTTCACAAACCGCTTCGTATGCATTTCGCGATCGGATCTATTCAAATTAGTTATCTCGTCCAACCTTAAATAAATGGACAAATGATTACGTCACGACAATAAATCGATAATGGCATAGCAACGATGCAAACGCTCTTCTCATGGAAGTGCAGAACATGGTTGGAGAAAAACTGGGGTCGGATATTATAGAAAGGGTTAAAAGGAGGAGGGGGTCAACTTTCAGGATGATATATAAAGTTACAAGATCACGCGTTTGTCAACTTAAGGGTCCGCCCCTTCCGACTGGTGTCCAGAGTATGATCACAGGCGCTTGCATAGAAAATGTGATTTTCATTATTTTTTTTATTTATAACAGTGGTATGTGTAATCTGTTAAGTACTTGCACTGTTATATCAACAAACAAACAAAAACAAACAAAAAAACAAAACAAAAAAACAAAAAAAAAAACGAAAAAATGAAAATTACATTTTCTGTGCAAGCGCCTGTGAGTATGATACGATATTGTACATTTACTGGGTCCTAAATATGTATTCGTTATAGAAAGGTCAAATTCCAGAATTATCGCTATAATCCACGCGCGATCTATTCTGGGTAACAGGGGTTATTGGCAAGTCTGATATCATTTGTTTCGGAATTGTTTTAAAATGGATAAAGTTTATACATGATCTACATGTAAATACCCACCATAGGGTATGACGTCATCTTCCATCCAAAATTATGTTTCAACAGGTTCATTTATTTGTAATTCTACCATGTTTGCTATGCAACGCCAGTTTTGATTGGTTTAAAACCGTGTATTATTGACCTTCGTTATTAATTTAATTGCAAAATATCCTCTTCCTCGTTGTATATCCTGCAACAATACACGAATCATCGTTAAATATTTCTAAAACAACTTTAGATAACTGTGATTTGAAATATTTTGTATCGGTGACGTCAATTATCCACACATATACATTGAATATATAAACAAGTGTCTTATAAACGTGTCAGTATGACCAATGGTCAATTTGGAGACCTTTACAATAGTTCGATTACCTACCATCAAGTCAACAGCACGACGAGTTAATGAATGTAATTACATTGCCGGATTTATAATAAGATAATAAGACTACATCCTCGGTTAATATTGTCTTTTCTTTGGTTGATAAATCTATTTATCAACCCCAGCCCAAGGCTATACATGTATACTAATTCAAAGATTTGATTTTAAATCTGTCATCTCAAGTTGATTAAATTCTTTTGTTTTTGCGTCTTATTACAAATTAACATTTTACCAAGAAGCCAACATAGATCTGTAAAGGGTGGATGCATGCATAAAACACAAAGTCTATTTGTTAAAGAAATATCACCTGGAGTATCAATACATCAGATAATCAAAAAACTATCATTATCTCGAAGTAAACTAACTTTATTTACCACACACACAATTCTATATGTGTGTGAGTGACCGAGAGGGCTAGAATGAACCAATATTTATTTTCTTCTGTTCCCCCATAAATGCTATATAAACTAGTTGGTGATACAGTGATACACCCTTGGTTTTCTAGGTCTGACATAAAAAAAAATACGGGGTGCCCTGCCCGATCACGTGGTTTTCTCCGAGTGCTATCTCCTCCCACAGTAAGACCCTTCGGGCGCTTATACCCACAGGGGGAGTAGGTGCGCAACTACGTCACAAAAATAATTGTCGACGAAAAATTAGCCTCTCCCGAGTATGACCCGCCCCACGACTACATATACTCAGGCCAACAAATTGTTTTAATTGGACAAATGCAAACATATATTTGTCACCTTACTAACACAGGCTTGTGGGAATTTCCCTTTAGCCTGGTGGTTGGATGTTTGCCTTGTAAGCGAAAGGTCGTTAGTTCGAGCCCCGGGTGCGGGCAGGTTACTTTTCGTTTCCCCTCCTATTACACAAATCCTGGGAAAAGCCGAGTTGTAAAGGGGGATAACTCGTGGTTACATATGTTTCCTGTCACAACACACTGGGCGAAGTGAAACGGAAAAAAAAACTGAATCAGAATGGCCTTAACACAGATCCCTGAAGACCACCCAGTCGGATTTTTTTTTAAACATGTAAATTTTCTGCAGCTACGTTGCATGGAACACAGGGGCATGATTAGGCTTTTATTTTATTTTCTTAAATAGCCAAAAATACCTATACCTTTCAGTTAATTTATTTACAAGGTCAGTATCTATGAAGGACGGCCTTCACTGTTTGCGAGAGAGCACGAATCTTCAAATGACAATTTCTGATTTATTTTCATTGAGTTTCCAACAGTATAGGATGTCCCGTGAAGTGTGAAATCTGATCCAGCCGCGCCGTAAACGGAGATAACGAGACAACATGCTGCAAAGGTGTATAAAAGTCACATCGCGTTTTATTTGGAGTAGACGTTTGCAGACAAAACAAGCAGCTCACAACAGCGAACAATTATGACCTGCGCGCTAATTTTAGACGTTGATGCAGTGAACCGAGTCGCCCCTTTCTCATGTACCGACGCTCGATGACGTCAATTGTCCACAAACTGGGAGCCCTACTTTTACATGGTAGAGGCGATTGTATCAATCCCGGTAAATACAGCTACATTGACAAGAATAGAAATATCAGATTTTGTCAAACCATTATCAACGATAAAACTTAACATGAGTTTGCTTCCAAGAAACGAACAAGGAAGCATATTAGACCATTTAAGTAAAGAATTCGAACACAACCGTAATGTACTATTACTCATAGAAGGCGAATAATGAGATTTGTTTCGCGACTCTTGATAGAGGACACAAAAACGACAAAAATAAATATGCTGTCTTTTTTCCCCTAATGCCACTATCTACGCCCCTCTATTGGCCTAGAGGTGTCGAACTCCACCCAGGCGTTGGAGGTTTAAGCGGTAAGTCCGCTGATCGAGTCAAATAATAGAATTGAATTGGCTTCTTACTGTACAATGGTCGCCTTTAAGATTAAAGTTGACAGTAAGCACGGAATATTTAAATGTCAGTATCATAAGATATGATTGGATGTCATGCTACCTTATCCAGATACATGTATGTCATTTCAGTGTGATAACACTGTAAACGTGTCCGTCAGTGACCCCGTCATCCGTAGATACCGTACTCACGTGCCCTTGGTTGTTGTGGGGACATCAAACTATCGTTAACTTGAACAAATGGAGAGGATACAAACATTACCTTGTTTGCGATGGTGATTTGAAAGTGATTGACACAAGCAGGGAAGAATGTAAGGGTTAATATTGTCTGAGAGCTAGGCTAAAGCCAAAGGGAAGACTTCCGCTTCCGGGATGTCTCTGGATTGTTCCTTCAACACTTTCGTTTACCACAATGGCATTTTTATGAAAGCTGATAAATCTAGAATTAGTCACATATGCCGTATGAATAATTAATATCAGTATATCAAAATGTGTCAGTGTTATGTTGTTTTTTTCTCAGCCATCAGGATAAATGACTGCTTTATTTTGGATATAAATAGGTTATAATTATTTCCAAATTCTTACTGGGAGTCCCGGTTTACCGTTAACCTGTCCCTTGTTTGTTTGGTGAGATTACCGCCCCTTGAACAGCCAGGTTGGGTTTCCTTGTAATAGCAGGTGACTACCTCACTGAAGAACATACTGAAGAGCCGTCGCATGCCACTAAGAGCAATTAGGTCAAAGTGTCTTACCCAATGAAACAACCATGACAGCACAGACCCGAACCTCGTCTCACCTTTCCGAGAAAAACAAACTGTCGTGGGTAGAGAGCGTCGAACCACGTACCTCGGACCTGCACTTGAGGTCACGTGTCCGATGCTCTAACCGACACTCGGAACACCTCGGCCGATTCTCTACAGTCATAGAGAATCGGCCGAGGTGTTCCGAGTGTGTAACCGACTGACCTATCATGACCCCTGAAAATTATTTTATTTAAAAGAAATCATGAAAAAAAATCGTGACAAGAGTTATATTTTTTTATACGCATGAAAACAAACCCCTGTGTCTTCACGATTTCGGGTCGGACAATCTGATTATAGCCTGATCTTTAATACCACTCTCAAAACGTAAAGTATCAGATTGGAATTAAAGGTTTAATCAGATTGGGACCCAGGTGTTGAGCTATTTTGGGTGTAGCTCTAGAAATCGCCGACTTCAATATGAAGTAAGACTGTTCATAGCAGATATGACTTACAACTGATCTTTTGACAACTATGTTAACTGTCAATAGCGATGATATATTTTCTGTGCATTCGCGATTTCCAAATTCTTATTTGTCTAAATTGACACTTTAGCTTCCGGTAACGTGTACGATTTTGCTGGACCAGAAGACTCAGCCCTGGAAATAAAGGGGTACATTTTAACTGCATGACTCTGTATATTATAAAGTGGATGAATTCCTCGTCAACATCAGTCCACTCCGGACCTCTTCAAATCTTCACGGGTGACGCATGCGCTCTCGCTGTCCGTCTAACACCTCCGGATTGACGAGCCTAACAGGTGAGTGGTCACTTGTAGTGACGTCACAGCGCTCAAGTATTTTGCGCGACCTCAGATTTGATATTATTATTGTGAATGGATTAAACACTAAATATTTCATTATGTTTTATGAAAAGGATGTCTTTTTATAATTAATAAAATTCTATAATTGTAACACTTTACTAGACCAAATACAGTAGAGCGGATAGCGTCGCCTTGACTGATCCAGTAACCTCGCGCCATTATATCTCGGAGAAGCATTATATTACATAATTGTGTTCCTAGTCTCTTAGATATCATACAACATACATCGCGTGATAAAAAACCAACACAGAAAACCACGACAACGTAGAGACTTGATATCTTTAGGCACAGCTACAAAAATAGCTTATTTCTCATTGAAATTCGGTATCTACCTCATTGTCATAAGGAAATGTTAATATCCCGGCGGGGATATGGTAATTATGGACTATCTTTATTACAGGACACGGACTGGTAAACTGGCTCTGGCGGATATAGAGTGCAGAAGTATTCCGACACTAAAACTACAACAGGAAAGTAGCCTTACAGCTTGGCACTAGACCTACAGTCGGACAGTTGGACAACAGCCTGGCGCTAAAACTACACACGGACATTTGGACTACAACCGGACACTTGGACTACAACCAGACACTCGGACCACAACCGGACACTTGGACTACAACCGGACACTTGGACTACAACTGGTCACTCGGACTACAACTGGTCAGTCGGACTACAACTGGTCACTCGGACTACAACTGGTCACTTGGACTACACCCGGACACTTGGACTACACCCGGACACTTGGACTACAGCCGGACACTTGGACCACAGCCGGACTCTCGAACTACAGTCGGGCGCTTGGACTACAACTGGACATTCGAACTACAACTGGTCACTCGGACTACAACTGGTCACTCGGACTACAACTGGTCACTTGGACTACAGCCGGACACTTGGACTACAACCGAACACTTGGACTACAGCCGGACACTTGGACTACAACCGGACACTTGGACTACAGTCGGACACTTGGACCACAATCGGGCACTTGGACTACAGCCGGACACTCGGACATCAGCCGGACACTCGGACATCAGCCGGACACTCGGACGACCGAATTACAGTCAAGCATTAGGACTGTAGCAGGATACTCGGACTACAACCGCGCACTAGGCTTACTGTCCGAATCCAGGGCTTGGACCGGACATTGGGACTTAAGCCGGATCCTAAATCTATAGCTGGACAATTGAAGACTGTTCCAGGTTAAAGTCATGTGACTTTTCACTAAGGAGTATCAAGGAGCTTTTTCCGGATATTTTTGCCTCCAGTTTACATATCACATGTATTACGTCCATTGGTCTCGGTTTACAGACAGTGTATATTTATTTTACGTGAGAAATCGTAATGAATGGAGCAATGAGCCTTCGGGACACCAGACAGACGAGTCAGTAAGGAAAAGTCTGGACAGGCCGAATATATGTAGCGCTCGAGGAGAAATTCTATTGTAAGGTATATAGTGCATGTGAGGACTGACATTTCAGCTGACAGGTATTTATACCATGTGTAACACAAACATTTACAAGTAGATGGACGGCAGATAGTCATTTGTTTTGTATATTATCATCACATTCCTGAACCTATACAGCTCTTTCAATGTCGCTCACTTGTTGTCACAGCCCTAAAGTTTTCAAAGTTTCAAGTACAAATTAAAAAGCGCCTGAGTTGTAAAACCCCACCTCCGTTGTCAAACCGTACTTACACACAATCGTACTTATCACACCATCATCCACCAAGCTGGTTTGCCATGGGTGATTGCAAATCGAGTACACGCTAAGATTTACGACCAGGTGATACCTGCATTGAAATGTAAATACAAACATTCAATTTTAACCGCGTACTGAATGGTACCGCTTTCCACGCCATTGCTCGCCATTATCTATCTATTAGATGTTATTTTGACGAGAAGTTGTCTAGTTCGCTTGGTCACGTGACTGTCAAAATGATACAATTAGGAGGCAATGCCTCCAGTGAGACGGCTGACAATTTGGCCATGCCGATCAAGGGGAGAGACGAAGGGAAAAATCACAGCATTCTGGCTCTTTTGCCAGGTGCGAAAATCCAGTCAGGAGGGAAAGTTGTAGTGAATGTCGGAACTACTCGCGAGACTGTGGTCTTCAATGTCGGTGGTACGAAGTTCGAAACCTACAAAACAACACTTAACAGCCAGCCTGAATTTGCATTGGCGGATGAAAATTTTCTACGGAAGCACTTCCGGAAGGATGCTGGGGATTACTTTTTTGATCGCGATCCGGATATGTTCAAAGTGAGTGTTATGTGTAAGAAAGTCGTACTAACATTTCCATTCGGACTTGTAACTTGCTTTCAGCACTAACATTACTCTGACCCCTAGGTATCCAGCAGTATACTTTGACATACCTTATATCCGGGCACTATGACAGCCTGTTGCTACTGCTTATGTTTTCACATCCGGGCACTAACAGCTTGTTGCTAGCAATAACACTGTATTTACATCCGGGCATGAACAGCCTGTTGCCAGCACTAACAGTGTAAACGTCCGGGCACTCGAACCCTTTCCTTCCACTAGCTATGTATTTACATCCGGGCGCTAAAAGCCTGTTGCTACCACTTACATTATATTCACATCCGGGTACTAATAGCCTGTTACTACCTCTAACAATGTATTTTACATCCGGGTACTAACGCCATGTTGCTACCCGGGAATTTATCACTTGTTGCTATAAGTTACTAAACAGAAAATCAATAAATCGAATCTCAGAAACATTCCGGAATACTATCACTAATTGATGATAGAAATTGTAAAAAGTATGTATTTTGGCCGGAAGTACAAATGTCACGTGTTATTGCATTTTTTAAATTCTTTATATATATACTAATACATTTTCGAATTCTATTTGTACACTTAATCATTCTCTCTCAGATTTATAGCTAAATCTCATTTATTGTACATACATTGTGTTTGCATGAATCAGCGCTATGGATGTTGACCCAATCTTTCTGATGTGTATACATGATGGAATTGATTCCCACGTTTAGAAAAGAATTTTAAACATGTGTCTCAATATTGATGTTTGTTTAGTTATTTTACGATTTTAAAATAACTGGTTATATGACAAGTCGTTTTTACAAGTGTTATGTAAACAAGTAACATAACCTTGATGTTGGTCTCGACTGATCAAATAGAGGCTTACGTATACTGAATATCGCTATACTATTAAATCCATACATATTCACATTGTACTATATATATAGAACGGTCCAAACTGTAAACTGGGTATCATCAGTAAAAAGAACTAAAACACGGGTTATCAGAATTAGTCCAGAAACTAAAACACGGGTTATCAGAATTAGTCCAGAAACTAAAACACGGGTTATCAGAATTAGTCCAGAAACTAAAACATGGGTTATCAGAATTAGTCCAGAAACTAAAACATGGGTTATCAGAATTAGTCCAGAAACTAAAACACGGGTTATCAGAATTAGTCCAGAAACTAAAACACGGGTTATCAGAATTAGTCCAGAAACTAAAACACGGGTTATCAGAATTAGTCCAGAAACTAAAACACGGGTTATCAGAATTAGTCCAGAAACTAAAACACGGGTTATCAGAATTAGTCCAGAAACTAAAACACGGGTTATCAGAATTAGTCCAGAAACTAAAACACGGGTTAGCAGAATTAGTCCAGAAACTAAAACATGGGTTATCAGAATTAGTCCAGAAACTAAAACACGGGTTATCAGAATTAGTCCAGAAACTAAAACATGGGTTATTAGAATTAGTTAAGTAACTATAATATAGGTTATCAAAATGATACAAGAAACCAAAACATCGGCTATCAGAATTTTATTTATCATAAATAGTCCATTAACTATAAAATGGGTTATCAGTAATGGTATATAAACTAAAACATTGGTTATCAGAATTAGTCATGAGTTATTAGAACTATTCCATTAACTATAAAATGAGTTATCAGAATTTAGTCTAGACACCAAAACATTGATTAGAATTAGTCCAGTAACTTAAATATGGGCTATCAGTATTGAAATATATAAGATAAAATATGGGCTATCAGAATTAGTCTAGAAACTCTAACATGGGGTATTAGAATTAGTCTAGAAACTCTAACATATGGGTTATCAGAATTTCAACTACCATAAATAGTCCAGAAGCTATAACATATGCCGTCAGAATTAGTTCAGGAACTAAAACATGGGTTATCAGAAATTCAGTTATCAGAAAAAGTAGAGAAACTTTAACATATGACGTCAGATTTAGTTCAGGAACTAAAACATGGGTTATATCAGTGTTGGTATATAAACTAAAACATGGGTTATCAGTATTGATATATAAACTAAATCATGGGTTATATCAGTATTGGTATATAAACTAAAACATGTGTTATCAGTATTGGTATATAAACTAAAACATGGGTTATCAGTATTGATATATAAACTAAAACATGGGTTATCAGTATTGGTATATAAACTAAAACATGGAATATCAGTATTGATATATAAACTAAAACATGGGTTATCAGTATTGGTATATAAACTAAAACATGGGTTATATCAGTATTGGTATATAAACTAAAACATGGGTTATATCAGTATTGGTATATAAACTAAAACATGGGTTATCAGTATTGATATATAAACTAAAACATGGGTTATCAGTATTGGTATATAAACTAAAACATGGGTTCTATCAGTATTGGTATATAAACTAAAACATGGGTTATATCAGTATTGATATATAAACTAAAACATGGGTTATATCAGTATTGATATATAAACTAAAACATAGGTTATATCAGTATTGGTATATAAACTAAATCATGGGTTATCAGTGTTGGTATATAAACTAAAACATTGGATATAAGTATTGATATATAAACTAAAACATGGGTTATATCAGTATTGATATATAAACTAAAACATGGGTTATCAGTATTGATATATAAACTAAAATATGGGTTATATCAGTATTGGTATATAAACTAAAACATGGGTTATCAGTATTGATATATAAACTAAAACATAGTTTATATCAGTATTGATATATAAACTAAAACATGGGTTATCAGTATTGATATATAAACTAAAACATGGGTTATCAGTATTGGTATATAAACTAAAACATGGGTTATCAGTTTTGATATATAAACTAAAACATAGGTTATCAGTATTGATATATAAACTAAAACATGGGATATAAGTATTGATATATAAACTAAAACATGGGTTATATCAGTATTGGTATATAAACTAAAACATGGGTTATCAGTATTGGTATATAAACTAAAACATGGGTTATATCAGTATTGGTATATAAACTAAAACATGGGTTATATCAGTATTGGTATATAAACTAAAACATGGGTTATATCAGTATTGGTATATAAACTAAAACATGGGTTATATCAGTATTGGTATATAAACTAAAACATGGGTTATATCAGTATTGGTATATAAACTAAAACATGGGTTATCAGTATTGATATATAAACTAAAACATGGGATATAAGTATTGATATATAAACTAAAACATGGGTTATCAGTTTTGATATATAAACTAAATCATGGGTTATCAGTATTGATATATAAACTAAAACATGGGATATAAGTATTGATATATAAACTAAAACATGGGTTATATCAGTATTGGTATATAAACTAAAACATGGGTTATATCAGTATTGGTATATAAACTAAAACATGGGTTATATCAGTATTGGTATATAAACTAAATCATGGGTTATCAGTATTGATATATAAACGTAAACATAGTTTATATCAGTATTGATATATAAACTAAAACATGGGTTATCAGTATTGATATATAAACTAAAACATGGGTTATCAGTATTGGTATATAAACTAAAACATGGGTTATCAGTTTTGATATATAAACTAAAACATAGGTTATCAGTATTGATATATAAACTAAAACATGGGATATAAGTATTGATATATAAACTAAAACATGGGTTATATCAGTATTGGTATATAAACTAAAACATGGGTTATCAGTATTGGTATATAAACTAAAACATAGGTTATATCAATATTGATATATAAACTAAAACATGGGTTATCAGTATTGATATATAAACTAAAACATGGGTTATATCAGTATTGGTATATAAACTTAAACATGGGATATAAGTATTGATATATAAACTAAAACATGGGTTATCATTATTGATATATAAACTAAAACATGTTATCACTTTTCAGAATAGGGTTGTCTGATGATCGGTATATTGTCTCTGCTTTCTGTGTGGGCTTTACTCACATATATTATACAGCTTGTAAAATTCTAGTGATTTACCTAATTCCCAAAGAATTTTGTCAGTTTGTTTTCTCCCTGTGATGATAAGAGTATATTAACCTGGTGTCGTGCCGTTTATAATGTAAAACATTTAGACTGTATGGACAGGAGCCATTGTCCTTTAAAAGAATGGTTTGTCATCGTTACGGCTAATGAGCCCAGCTTTACTAGGGACTCGGACAATAGCGACTATCTTCAACATGTAATACACAAACTGTGTGTGGATTTTAGCTTATCGCTGTCCTTTTCGAATGCCAAACGGATTCATTCTGAGATGAAGTGCTATCTAGTTTGGTCACACGAATGACCCTGGCCCGATTTCTAGGTCACGATGGTCATGTACTGTGTGTGTTAAAATTTCCAGGACCTTCTTTAAATAACCAAGGGTCAACGAGCCATGATATTGGTTTGGAAGTTTTTGGGATGAGGAAAAACTTTACCAAATTTATAAATAAATGATATCTTTTAAGGTAATATATTTTGAAAATCTTTAAAAGACTTTTTTCGCAATAACAAAAGTGCCTGGGGTCACAATATTGCGTCATTAGCATCCTGAGATGAAAAGCTTCCAAGTTTGTTTAAATGAACGACCTTGACCTGCTTTCAAAGTCACAGGGGTCAAATATGTGAACTATTTGAATAACTTCTTACCAATAGGCCCAGAGTTAAGATATTGGGGTTGTTATAAAGCGGGTTGACGGCCAATCATATCATTTAAACGTCATGTGCTAGCTTAAATATCACTAAATCAAAATCCAGAGGTTTTATAATTGGTACATGATAGGCGTTACAGGTCCATCGGGCTCTTGTTTAACAATAGTACTTTGATAGTATGTTGATATAGGTATATGTTATAACTACTCTCTTGATTGGTCCGGGGCGGGGTACGGTTTTTGGTGGGGGACTGTGATTCTAAAGCTTCGTAAACCCCTCCCAGCTCATGCGTATAGGTAACTTCAAAACCATTTTTCCCTTTCCCACTCTTCCTCTGCTCCTTCTAAAGTAACCGAGAAATTGAAATCTCATCGCATATCGTGCTCTTGACCGCCCTATGCAAATATTTCTGTGTTTCGTGAGCTAACATTGTGTGACCGAATGGTCTACGTACTTGTAAGTCCGGTCAAGGGAATTATTACTCATGTCTCCTTTCCAGTTCGGACTTTTTACTCTTTTGATGGATTGAAACAGATACTTCTTCATTAGAAATAGAAGACAAATCAGGCGAAAAATGTAACAGGATTATGTCCAGCATTCCTAAAATCGTACAATTTATCAAAATATCTCGGCGGGTTCCTATTAGGGTGCAATCGGGAAGCTTCGACACTTTCCGTAAACGCGAAATACACCCCGAAGTATTTTCTCGATTACGGAAAGTGCCGAAGGTGTCCGATTCCGAAAGTGCTGGTGGGGATTGCAATGTGGGAGAGATTGTCAATAGTATGGTTTGTTACATGTAATTGGAGAGCGGTATCACCATGGATACGCTGTACACAACGTAGGTCTGACGTTCGACTGGATTTTATTTTCGAGAGGGTTAATATTTTATCCGTATCTCATTAACGTCAGGAGAAAGTCAGCTTTAAGATTCTAATTGTTGTTTAGCAAGTCAAACATATTGTATTGCATTAAAATGAGAAAAGAAAATGACATAATTTATTGTTGCCTATTTAGTGCTGTACGTCATTATTGTAATCGCTAAGACGCAATGCACTGACGCAGACATCATTAAATATGCAGGACTGACACTATGATGCACGAGGGAGAATTTGCATTAGCTATATATAATTGTTCACAACATGATCAAAATGTACAAAAAAAAAAAAAAAAAATCTCCACGGTTAAGATCCTAAACTGGCCACGTACGTTTTGTCCTTAAATGAAATTAAAAGCATTCTCGCATTGATCGTAAGGTTAACTGGAAAAATAATAATTTAAGGGGAAATCAGTGGTTTAAATTTCGTGAGTAATATATATTTCTCTTTGTCTGTACAATAATAAAATAAAAATATAATTTTACTTTTTATATATACACGATCGTCTCAACAAGTTCGCACCCTTGGCATGAGTAGGGTCAGAATGCGTCGGTTTAAGCTCCAGCGATACTCCAAGCATCAAAAGCTCCTGTATCATATTGTGTTCTGGCGTTAGGAGGCGGGTTTTAAGTTGATGTCTCCCTAGACCCGTCCTCATATGACCCTGACTGTTGATGTCCCCCTAGACACCCGTCCTCATATGACCCTGACTGTTGGTGTCCCCCTAGACCCCGTCCTCATATGACCCTGACTGTTGGTGTCCCCTAGACACACGTCCTCATATGACCATGACTGTTGGTGTCCCCCTAGACACCCATCCTCATATGACCATGACTGTTGGTGTCCCCTAGACACCCGTCCTCATATGACCATGACTGTTGGTGTCCCCCTAGACACCCGTCCTCATATGACCCTAACTGTTGGTGTCCCCCTAGACACCCATCGTCATATGACCCTGACTGTTGGTGTCCCCCTAGACACCCATCGTCATATGACCCTGACTGTTGGTGTCCCCCTAGACACCCATCGTCATATGACCCTGACTGTTGGTGTCCCCCTAGACACCCTTCCTCATATTACCCTGACTGTTGGTGTCCCCCTAGACACCCGTCCTCATATGACCCTGACTGTTGGTGTCCCCCTAGACACCCATCCTCATATGACCATGACTGTTGGTGTCCCCCTAGACCCCGTCCTCATATGACCCTGACTGTTGGTGTCCCCTAGACACCCGTCCTCATATGACCCTGACTGTTGGTGTCCCCCAAGACACCCGTCCTCATATGACCCTGACTGTTGGTGTCCCCCTAGACACCCGTCCTCATATGACCCTGACTGTTGGTGTCCCCCTAGACACCCGTCCTCATATGACCCTGACTGTTGGTGTCCCCCTAGACACCCATCCTCATATGACTCTGACTGTTGGTGTCCCCCTAGACACCCATCGTCATATGACCCTGACTGTTGGTGTCCCCCTAGACACCCTTCCTCATATTACCCTGACTGTTGGTGTCCCCCTAGACACCCGTCCTCATATGACCCTGACTGTTGGTGTCCCCCAAGACACCCGTCCTCATATGACCCTGACTGTTGGTGTCTCCCTAGACACCCGTCCTCATATGACCATGACTGTTGGTGTCCCCCAAGACACCCGTCCTCATATGACCATGACTGTTGGTGTCCCCCTAGACACCCGTCCTCATATGACCATGACTGTTGGTGTCCCCCAAGACACCCGTCCTCATATGACCATGACTGTTGGTGTCCCCCTAGACACCCGTCATCATATGACCTTGACTGTTGGTGTCCCTCTAGACACCCGTCCTCATATGACCATGACTGTTGGTGTCCCCCTAGACACCCGTCCTCATATGACCATGACTGTTGGTGTCCCCCTAGACACCCGTCCTCATATGACCCTAACTGTACGTGTCCCCCTAGACACCCGTCTTCATAGGACCCCAACTGTTGGTGTCCCCCTAGACACCCGTCCTCATATGACCCTGACTGTTGGTGTCCCACTAGACACCCATCGTCATATGACCCTGACTGTTGGTGTCCCACTAGACACCCATCGTCATATGACCCTGACTGTTGGTGTCCCCCTAGACACACGTCCTCATATGTCCCTGACTGTTGGTGTCCCCCTAGACATCCGTCCTCATATGACCATGACTGTTGGTGTCCCCCTACACACCCGTCCTCATATGACCCTGGCTGTTGGTGTCTCCCTAGACACACATCGTCATATGACCCTGACTGTTGGTGTCTCACTAGACACCCGTCCTCATATGACCCTGACTGTTGGTGTCCCCCTAGACACCCGTCCTCATATGACCCTGACTGTTGGTGTCCCACTAGACACCCGTCCTCATATAACCCTGACTGTTGGTGTCTCCCTAGACACCCGTCCTCATATGACCCTGACTGTTGGTGTCCCCCTAGACACACATCGTCATATGACCCTGACTGTTGGTGTCCCACTAGACACCCATCGTCATATGACCATGACTGTTGGTGTCCCACTAGACACCCATCGTCATATGACCCTGACTGTTGGTGTCCCCCTAGACACACATCGTCATATGACCCTGACTGTTGGTGTCCCACTAGACACCCATCGTCATATGACCCTGACTGTTGGTGTCCCCCTAGACACCCGTCCACATATTACCCTGACTGTTGGTTTCCCCCTAGACACCCGTCCTCATATGACCATGACTGTTGGTGTCCCCCTAGACACCCGTCCTCATATGACCCTGACTGTTGGTGTCCCCCTAGACACACGTCATCATATGACCTTGACTGTTGGTGTCCCTCTAGACACCCGTCCTCATATGACCATGACTGTTGGTGTCCCCCTAGACACCTGTCCTCATATAACCTTGACTGTTGGTGTCCCCCTAGACACACGTCCTCATATAACCCTGACTGTTGGTGTCCCCTAGACACCCGTCCTCATATCGCCCTTATTGTGGTGTCCCCATAGACATTCGTCCTCATATGACCTTGACCTCTAGTGTCCGTGCTCATAAAACCTTGACCTTTTCAAGGACTCAAATCCTTACAAGCAACACATCATGCAGGTCATTCAACATTTGTTGTAAGGAAAGTAGAGGGAATGAACGAAAATGCGCGTGGTCCTCAAAATATGTTTAGGTATGTAGTGATAAGTAGAGAGGCGTTTTAAATTTGTCACTCGTGTTGTAAATCAAAGTTCATTTATTTTATTCTCTCAGAATCAGACACGTTTCCGAATAAAAAGATGTAGACCCAACATCTGCATATACAATGAAGTTCACATATTGTAAATATGACTTCATAACTTCTGACAAAGTGGTTATAATATCACCCTATTTCTTTCATGTTGATTTATTGGAACACTTTCCAATTTAATGTTGTAAAAATATCTGGATATAAAAGCTTAACACCTGGGAAGTTGTTAAATAGAGCGGGTAGTGTGTGCTGTATACAACAACAGCATTATTTTACTCCGTCAGAGATGTTTAAAGCATTATCTAGGCTGCAGTTCATCACCGTGTGAACTGTCTTATTCAGGTTACGGTTCATCCGTGTGTGAACTGTCACAATACAAAAATACATCGACTTTATTGTTTAACTGTATTGTCACCAACTAGGCCGCAATTCCTGTCAAAAATAGATTATACACTTTTGGAAAAACTTTCATCAACTGGAATGCATTACCTACTAAAACACTAAATTAAATGTAGGTCACTATTTGGAAAAGCTTTTATCAACTTGACAACAATTCTTTGAATTCTGGTAAATGTTTTCTGGACTAATTATGTTACTTGAAGTTCTGGTAATTATTTCGTCAAATTCATCGCAAATCTTACCTACAAACTATCGTCGTGTCTTCACTTGGCATTGGATGTGTAAAAGTAGAGAGTATAGGTCACCTTAATATGTCAGCTTGGCGATAATTTCCCTTTGGTCTAGTGGTAAGATGTTTGCCTTTAGCTACTTCAAAAGTATTCAGCTTCATCATGTGTATATGGTTTACTTATTATTAAGCATTAAATAATTTTGAGCAATTGCAGTTATGGTCCTATAACACGAATTGCTAGTTAGGCCTGGTCGTGGGTCATGCCACCTTGTAAGCAGTATGAGTTATACGTTCATAACAACAGTATATATATATAACATTCATCAGTTAAATTGACATTTGATAGGGTATGAAGTCCTATGTTTATATTTTATGACGTTTGTCGGACGTGAATTTGTGAAGTTCTTGGTACAGCAAGGTCAGTGATGTCACAATGAAATCGATAACGTCACAGTCACGTGATCAAATATTGTCTATGATCTCATACATGTATATCGTTTGTTTTTGGTTTTTTTGGGTTTTTTTTAATACAGTGCAACTTTAAGACGCTCAACAAATAAAAATGTTACCTAACTGTCTATTTAAATATGAATAAGTATTTTCAACTGTTTCACAGGAAAATTTGAAAGAAAATCGTAACAAGCTGGTCAGCATTCAAAGCTGCGCCCTCGGGTAACAGTTGGCCGGGTTGGTCCCAACACCTCGAGGGACAAGTTTTGACTGTTGACTGATAAAACATTAAACAACTGTATATTATTCATCAGTAACATTCCAATTTTCCGCTACCGATATTTGTTGATCTTCCTTGACGATAAAATAATTTGAAATTGTTGTTTCAGATAACAATAAAGAGGTAATTATTGCTTTATCAAAAACATTTCGCCCCAAGTTAACTTGAACCCGAGCTTCCCCTGTACAACAACGTATGAACATTTCCAAATGTTTGTCGGTTGAACAGAATACCTCTGTAATTTCCCACCGGCCTGTAGTCTATTGGGAAAAAACGACTGTGGGTTTATTTATTGCTAAATAAGTGTACATAAAATACTTACTAAAAGATACAGTATATATTTCTCACACAAACTACAGATAAATTGACACTTAAAATTTGGAGACATTTACAAGATAAAAGCTTCATACCTGGCCATCGTAAATTTACGGCTTGCATAGCCTATTTCTTGCCTATAAAATACCCTTGGTTTTAGGAGCAAGCTCTAGTCCGTGTAGAAAAGTCACATTGTAGTTTTTTCTCGGTATCTCATACAGCCATAAGTTGTAATATTTGACGATCGTCATTTAGATTTACAGAACTGAATTGACATGCAATAATCCATCCATACTCGATGAATATTGTAATATGTGTACAATTCGTATCCATGTATGCAAATACATTGCGATCCAGGTATTCATATCATCTTATAGACGACTTCCACAATGATCATGTCAGGGTATCGGGCCGACTATCACTGCGCCATAGAAACGTTTTAAGAACGCCGATGTGGCGCAGCGGTATAAGCTGCGGTTTTTCTGGCTAGGCGATTGGGTGCCGTAGATCATGAGTTCGAGGCCCGGTCAGGGCACGAGTCAAAAAGTTGTCTTCCTTCGTCAATTGTGTTGCTATATGTGCAGACACAACACACTCACGACCTGTGTAGAGAAACATCTCGCATCTCATTTAGCTACATTTAAGCCTTCTCAAAATCATCGCATTAAATTTTAAAGGTCATCTTTAAAGTGGAATAATGTTGAATTTTAAAAGCGAATAAATGCCAGCAAAATACAAAACTAGTCATGTAGTATACCAACATGTCGGTCTGGATATACAGATTCTCAAATCATTAATTATTTGATGTAGTGCGCCGATAGTTTCTTTTGTGGAGTTACTTTTTGGTAAAATACCGCATTGAATAATTACAAGTCGCAATAATGATCACACCTGGAAAATAACCATGCTGTTATACTCACAAGTGTCTATAGCACAAAATAGGAGCATCTGTTTGACCGAATTTGACTTAAGATACGTATAAATACTTATTGAGTTTTGACCTTGAAATGCAAATGGCGACTGAGAATAAAATTACACTAATAAGGCATATAGGGGGTTATTTCAGCCAATTAAAACACCCCATTTGATAATATTAACACACCTGGTCATAGAAAAAATGACGATATTTCGTCGTTACCTCAAACGGTTGAAGAATTAATCATAAAAACAGCCTTGTTGCCATGTTCATAGTTCTTAACGATGTTTAATAAAAGCATCTTTAATGTCTGAAAGCCTCATTATAAGCCAAATTCTAACACGATTCGTTTGCAACGCGTGTTTTGATTGGTTGCGGACCGACTTCTAATCTGCGATAGAACCATGACATATCGTGTTAAGCCACGCCCCGTTTCTAATCAAAACAATATGGCGTCAAGTTCGACTCGTAGCGAAATTCAACACTCTGCACCATTTATGATTGATGACCCGTGATATTGGAATCGAAAGTGAAGAAATCGAATAGAATGAACTAACTTAATAAATTTAACAAAAATCGTTAACTTCATTCTTACCGTCATTTATTGATTGAAACGTTCATTTCGTCCGTGTGTAAGCATCTAAGGTCAAGTAAAATCCGAAATGAAATGGAACAAGTGCACATAACTTTCACATAACGATTGAGCCTATAGAAACACATCAACTCTGACTTTGTCAAAACGCCCATGTCGTTATGCATACTGCATAAATCCAAATATATCGTTAAATCTTCTGTAACAGGACTTTCACAACAATCCAAAAACACCGCTTCGTCAACATACAGATCGAACTCTCGCCAGTATGGGCGTGGCCAATTGACCGACTTTGAAAGCTTCTCTCTGATTGGTCAATCCGCCACAGT
Source organism: Pecten maximus (assembly GCF_902652985.1). NCBI lineage: Eukaryota > Metazoa > Mollusca > Bivalvia > Pectinida > Pectinidae > Pecten > Pecten maximus. The sequence goes on along the minus strand of NC_047031.1, from coordinate 5,288,960 downwards.
ATGACACGTAACTAGCGGAGGTCACAGAGTACTTAACAGCGTACTTGTAGCGATGTAAAACAATGTATCTAAATATATGCGATAGTAAACGTGTTAGAATGGGGATAGTACGTTGTTTTTCGTGGCTATACTGGCGATTAGAACATGAAATTTGGTTTAAACTCTCGACCTATCGGTCTCGAGTTCAAACCAAATTTCATGTTCTAATCGCCAGTATAGCCACTCAAAACAACATACTATCCCCTAATTAGTGTGATATTATTCACAACCACAATTTGCAAGGTCTAAATATAATCGGTATTTACACTTACATCAAGTAAAATCCGGTCAAACCAATGCTCCTACATGTATGGTGTGCTATAGGCACTTGGGGGCATTCCGGCATGGCTGTTTTGTGCAACATATGTGATACAAATGAGCTATTATTACATTTATCTTTTACTCTCACATTACACAAATATTTCATTTTCATATTTCATTTATCTTTTACTGTCGTATTTCATTTTCATGTGCAGTAAAAACGAGATATATTAATATTTCAGTCAAATTTTGCGTTTTGCGTCAATGTAACAAAACTCAAGCTTGGAGGTTTATATATTCACAAACCTATATCTACGCCCTACAAAGATACATTTTACCGTCAGGGTATAGATAAGTTATCGATAACTTGTCGTTATTGGTTGAGGATACTGTAAGTTGTTACCTAGGGCTGTACCATGGAAATCTAGAATAGATCTAAGTTAAGGATGTAAATATCATACCTCGAATCGTATGAATAAGTCAACGCATCGCCACGCATGAGTTAAATCTCACTATTACACGGTGTGACGATGTACAATAATAAACAATGAAATGTTTCGTGTGTCACCTATATATTCTACATTGTGTTTGTATCCCCGGGGCCACGGTCGTAACTCACCTGAGCACGTGCGTGTTATTATAAAACGGACGTGCTTTTACGTTTGACAGTTACCATTTAGATGTGTCTCGATGTATATCGTAGAGCATTTTTCGTTTGTCTGCTGCTTGTTTGTTGTTGTTTGTTGTTGTTCTTGTTGTTTGTTGTTGTAGTTTGTTGTTGTTTGTTGTTGTTGTTGTTGTTGTTGTTTGTTGTTGTTGTTTGTTGTTGTTTGTTGTTGTTGTTTGTTGTTATCGTCGTCGTCGTCGTCGTCGTCGGTTGTCGTTAGTTGTCATCTTTGTTTTTTTTTTTGTTTTTTTTTTAGCTTGACGTCCTCTCAGTAGTTTTGGTCACATGAAAGGTGACGTCCAGGAATTATATGGTATCACAGAAACACCATATATATAACCTATAACCGATCATATAATACCGACCAGCCCTTCCTTACCACCATATAATTTAAAACTGAAGGTTAAGCAGAGAACAGCAGGCACTTAATTTTCATGACTTCAGATAGATTTGGTCGGAAACGGATCCGATTATCTGAACAGCTCGAGACTTAAGGGATTAGGAGTTAGACTTTCAGCAAAGCCGATTAGAGTGACTTTCAAAACATTGGTCAAACAGTAATAAATAAAACGAAATGTGATTTGGGATTGTTTGGAAATAAGTTATTGAAGTAAGAGCAGGTATCAGTTGTGTGAAGGCAGAATTTAGATATCAGAAATCTCTATGTACGTAACCTAACGTTACCCACAAATTGCTCATTTTTGTTTAGGATTTCATGTACGTCCATTTTCATTCATATACATCCATCATCGATATCAAAGACGTTACGTCACTATGGACAAATCCTGGGCTGACCACTAGCTATTTGATTTAAATATGTAAAATACAAACCCTGACCAATGGCTGTTTAGTTGATGTAAACTGACGCATTTCTTTTGAAGATTATAAGAGAGCATCTGCCAAGTTCATAACTATTTGATTTAACGGTGTGACGACCTCGAGATTTATTTTATACACACACACAAAAACATTAACAATTTATCTTTTTGTTTGATCTGAAAAATTGATAGGGGATTCAGAGAGCGAAAATAAACATAGTCGCCGGTATATCGATGATTGGCATTTTCCTGGGATAGAGGAAGCGAAAGTGAACGTAAACCCTGAAGTATCAAGGATGGACATAGTCCAGGGATTATGTAACCCTAGTTTCTAGTGTCTAGATAACCCCTTTCTATTGTGGCCCTGGCAGTTGGTGTGTCCTTCACACCTGCCTCACGTCACCATGGCTGACGGTGTCTCCATGACACCTGCCCTCACGTGACTATGGCTGACTATGTCTCCATGACACCTGTCCTCACGTGACCATGGCTGACGATGACACTTGCCATCACGTGACTATGACTGACGATGTCTCCATGACACCTGCCTCACGTGACTGAGTCTGACGATGTCTCCATCATACCTGCCCTCACGTGACTATGGCTGACGGTGTCTCCATGACACCTGCCTTCACGTGACCATGGCTGTTGCGAGAACAAAAGTTTGACCTTTTATAAACAAAACAAATACAAAGCCATGAGTTTGGCCTCATGTCGCTCTATGTACAGGATTGGCCCACTTTCCAACACCTGTCGTCGCTTTCAGATATTGATACAATTTTATCATCGTCGATCAGTGAGAGGGGTTGGCCTACTCAAATGTTGATATATAATTTCTTGTCCATTGTACTTCAAATAACTATACATTCCTTAAGGACATTACTGGCACGTGCATTATTTCTTATTTCATGTATAAGTAAAATATGGTCAAAGGTCAGAGGTCAAGCTACAAGAAATATATGATGTATCGGAATAACCCAGATATTGTCTGGACCAATTTTACTACAATATTAATTTAGGAAAGCCTGTTGTTGCCAAATCAGCTACTTTACCTTCAAAATTTCGATATTTTGTCAAGCAAAATTCAAGCCAGTGTTTCAAAATGCCGAATATCTCAATCTCAAAATTTCGAGTAAGCAAATAGAAATGTTGACCTAATATCTCAAAATGTCGAATTACTATTTCAAAATCTCCATTACGCATGTGCATGGTAGAAAATGTCGAGATTGTATTTCAAAATTTGAGTATCTTAAAACATCGAGATGTTATTTCAAAATTTCGAATTAGTTTCTCGAAATTTGCAACAACAAAAAATCCAAATTTCGAATCATTATCTCGAAATTTCGAGTATCTGAAAATGAATAGATAGAGTTCCAATTATAAGTATGTATCTTGAAATTTGAAGCTAATTTTTCGATATTTTATCTTATCTTAAAATTTCGAGTAATTATTTCGAGACAGATTTTGTAAATATCGAGTAGTTAGTACTCGAAAGTTATTGACATCTCGAATTCGAGTTATTAAGTTGGAATTTTGAATAACAAAAAAAAAAACAATCGACAGCGATACTCTTCCGTATATAATAGCACCGTAGTTGTGAGAAGACATCATCGTAACTTGTCACTAGTGTTAAGGAGAGGTTATCTCGACATATCATACAAAACAGGGACCTTTCTGACTGCTGTCCGGCGTTATCTAGGTCAGTCCTTGACCACAACTATAGACAGGTGTGAACCCTGCGCGTTTCCTTATACACGAACAACTTAAAACGAGACGTTTTTGACATAAAAACTTTAAAATGATTTTAGTTTCCGCTATAATGCATAATGATAAGTTTAATTCATTTTTTTTTTTTTGCTATTAGAATGTGTTATACATGTATATTACAATAAGTATGTAAGTATATATGTATATATAAATATATGTTATTGACCTATCAGGAATCAAGCTTCGCTATACTTTGCTGGTATCTTGAAACTGTTTGTCTATTGTACAACGTGGTGATGAAACTTAATTTAATTAAACATTGAAAGTAAACTGGTTTCAATTGATCTTCGAAAGATAGCAACAACAAACAGACAAACAAACAACAACAAATAATGGTAATAAACAACAATATAACTCAATCAACGACATCAACGGCGTGATGATTTATAATTGATTACCGATTAATAAATAATTATTCATCAATATTATGAACATTCGATAAGGTCAATATGCTATTATTCCAACTTGCATCGCCCTTGGTCAATATTTTAGATTTTACCAGGTCAGTATACCATCATATTAACCGAATCTATGGTCCTTAATTTGTATATTAGATATAAAACTTTTATGCACAAGGCTGGAATTTCATTATATTTATCATGAGGAAAATTACCTTGGGGCATTAATTGCGATGTCACTGTGATTATGACGTCAAAAGGGCAATATTAACTCAGTGTTTCTAAAAAAAAAGAAACATCATATTAATATTGCAAAATATTAACCATCACGTGACCATACTTTAGGTAATGAGAATCGAGGAAAATTGGACCACAATCTAATTAAAATATAGATGGTCATTCTCACTACGTTACATGCACATCTAACGACATCGCATAACGGGTCACGTTCTGGTGACCTTTGCTATCTCAATATTTCACTTTCAGGTCGAATTGTCAATTTCGTCACAATATGCATCTGAAATTAATCATTTCGGTACAGCATGTATATATGCATGCTATATGCTTAGTTGGACAAAAGATCTTGAAACAGATTGACAGATTATGCAAGCTATGTACTCTAGTCATGCTATTTCGGACATACGAAATTCACTTCCAAGATTCTGTAAGTAGTAATTTGATTGGGTAATCCAAAAGGTCACCCTGACGTGACCCCTTTTGCGATGTCGTTAGATGTTGATATAAGGTAGTGTGAATGGCCTTCTAGATTTTAACAAGATTTTTTGGACCATACCTTATATAGGGTCTAGTTAATTATCATATGGAAAGAGAGAAAAACTGACGTCATCATGTGGAAAAATTACGACAGAATATAAGGGGAAATGAGGACAGTTCAAGTTTCTTTAAATATTTTAAAAGAAGAATATCCTCGATTTCAAATGTTTCGCTATAGAACAATATTTCGCCTTAATCTATGACGTTCTAATTCATTACGCTAACATTAGCCATTGGTACATGTAGACCGAACTTCATTTATGCTTCTACAATAGCAATTGTCCTTGTAAGGACCAAATATGTATGTTCCATTCAATTCAATATAATTTTATTCCGAAAATGTTATAACTCTTAGGATATACGTAACAAAACGAAGACTGTAGCAAATAGTATCAGTGTGGGAAATTAAATACGAGTAGTGAAATTATAATGTTTCTACTTTCTTTTTCAGTGTATACTTAATTACCTCCGCACAGGAGAGCTCCACCTTCCTTCCAATATATGCGGACCGGCGGCCAAGGCAGAATTAGCATTTTGGCAGATTCCAGATGATATGATCGAGAGATGTTGCTGGACTGATTACAACTCCTGGAACTCCACACTTGCCGCCCTTAATCAACTCGAGCACGACCGCAAGGGGTCGCTACTAGACTCCATAGAGTCGGAAGAAGCAGGAATAAGCTCATGGACAAAATGGCGGCCACGATTATGGGTGATGTTGAACGACCCCGAATCGTCACGAATAGCGAAGGTAAAGTAGTTCACATACCGTATCGTACGACAGTTCTTATCAATGATAATTAAATGAAGAGGACGATCCGCTGTTTTTTTTTTTTTATTTAGCATCTCTATAGAAAAATAATTCATAATTTGGAACTACAGGAGTTATACAGTTTCATATATTTAATTTTTGAAATAAATAAAGTTTATGATGAGAAAAAAGGTTAAATATTTATTCATGCAACCTCAAACTAGCGTGGACTTTGATTATTTTTGTAAAGTTAAAGAAACTGTGAAGTCAGCGTTCTTCGTGTGGTCGATCAAGGTGTCACAAGATCCTCGATACGTCATTAGCACGTGCTATAAATACCACGCATTATGCTGTAAACGACTGAACAGGTTTATGTAATCAACTACGTACAATTCTATTAAAATGTAAATTCCACACAGGTTGTAACATATAGTGTTACCGTCTTAGTAAAGACTCCTTCAGATAGCCCGCCTACACCTTCCATATTGTTTGTCAACAAAACATTATAACGAGTTTTTGTTCTACTCAAAACACGAAACATGTAAAACTCTTTGTGGTGATACATTTTCAAATAAAGTTCACTAAGACAGTTCTCCAAGACGTTCAGTATGACGGGGAGTTGTTCTCTAAGACGTTCAGTATGACGGGGAATTGTTCTCTAAGACGTTCAGTATGACGGGGAATTGTTCTCTAAGACGTTCAGTATGACGGGGAATTGTTCTCTAAGACGTTCAGTATGACGGGGAATTGTTCACCAAGACGTTCAGTATGACGGGGAATTGTTCTCTAAGACGTTCAGTATGACGGGTAATGGTTCTCTAAGAAGTTCAGTATGACGGGGAATTGTTCTCTAAGACGTTCAGTATGACGGGAAATTGTTCTCTAAGACGTTCAGTATGACGGGGAATTGTTCTCTAAGACGTTCAATATGACGGGAAATTGTTCTCTAAGACGTTCAGTATGACGGGGAATTGTTCTCTAAGACGTTCAGTATGACGGGGAATTGTTCTCTAAGACGTTCAATATGACGGGAAATTGTTCTCTAAGACGTTCAGTATGACGGGGAATTGTTCTCTAAGACGTTCAGTATGACAGGGAATTGTTCTCTAAGACATTCAGTATGACGGGGAATTGTTCTCTAAGACGTTCAGTATGACGGGGAATTGTTCTCTAAGACGTTCAGTATGACGGGGAATTGTTCTCTAAGACGTTCAGTATGACGGGGAATTGTTCTCTAAGACGTTCAGTATGACGGGGAATTGTTCTCTAAGACGTTCAGTATGACGGGGAATTGTTCTCTAAGACGTTCAGTATGACGGGGAATTGTTCTCTAAGACGTTCAGTATGACGGGGAATTGTTCTTTAAGACGTTCAGTATGACGGGGAATTGTTCTCTAAGACGTTCAGTATGACGGGGAATTGTTCTCTAAGACGTTCAATATGACGGGGAATTGTTCTTTAAGACGTTCAGTATGACGGGAAATTGTTCTCTAAGACGTTCAGTATGACGGGGAATTGTTCTCTAAGACGTTCAGAATGACGGGGAATTGTTCTTTAAGACGTTCAGTATGACGAGGAATTGTTCTCCAAGACGTTCAGTATGACGGGGAATCGTTCTCTAAGACGTTCAGTATGACGGGGAATTGTTCTCTAAGACGTTCAGTATGACGGGGAATTGTTCTCTAAGACGTTCAGTATGACGGGGAATTGTTCTCTAAGACGTTCAGTATGCCGGGGAATTGTTCTCTAAGACGTAAAGCATCACGAGGAATTGTCGTCAAAGACTTCAGTATATCTAATTGTCGTAGAACACGTTTAATATGGCGGGGACATATCTTAATTGTTCACAAGTACGTTCAGTATGACGGGAAATCGATTTCTAAGATGTTCACTATGACAGGGAAATTGTTTACTTAGATATCTACTATGGCGGGAAATTGTTTTCTAAGATATTCACTATGGCGGGAAATCGTTCTTTAAGGTATTCACAGTGGCGGGAAATTGTTTTTTAAGACATTCAATATGGCGGGAAATTGTTTTCTAATATATTCACTGTGGCCGGAAATTGTTCTCTAAGGTATTCACTGTGGCGGGAAATTGTTCTTTAAGACATTCAATATGGCGGGAAATTGTTTCCTAAGATATTCAATATGGCGGAAAGTTGTTCTCTAAGACATTCATTATGGCGGGAAATTGTTCTCTAAGATATTCACTTTTGCTGAAAATTGTTCTTTAAGACATTCATTATGGCGGGAAATTGTTCTCTTAGATATTCAGTATGGTACCATTTGAAATTGTTCTGAAGGACGTTCTACGTCTGACGGGAATTTGTTCTAAATGACGATTATTACGACAGGAAAGTTTCCCCTAGTGTTACGGAGATAGTTAAATGTACGTATATAGAATATAGTGTTACATAATTTATGTAAATGTATATTGAAGTGACGCCATGCTCTGTGCCTGTTTACGGGCGGTAACTGCCCGGAAATAATTAACATTGGTTGGTGTAGAATTGAATTTAGAGGTTAAAGAAATACGTGACTTGTATGATAAGTTTTTCAATTTGCTCCCCTTAATCATTTTATATCCATTCAAGTTTGGTTTCCGAAATCTCATTTTTATATCTGTTCATTATCCACAGCACAAGCTAAATCTTAAATAGATTTTTATTTACCCGATGCAGTGGTTTTGTATTTATTATATTGTTGGCATTTTTATCGATGACGTAAACTTCTCCGGGGGATTAGGGGTAGTTTCTGACGTGAATCGAGATTTAAACTCCCAAGATTGGAAAATGATGTAAACGTTTATCATTGAAAAGTTTATATAGAGATGTGTGTCACGTGCAACCATCCGGGCCAGTGTAGTGAGAATATTGATACTAGGTTTGTTTTTTTTATTATTTTTTTTTTTTCAAATTTTTGTTTACATTAAACGTCGGCGAAAAAGTTTCTTATGGTTCAGTTTACGTTTCTTTCAGCTGTTGTCGAAAACATCGCGTATTTGAACTTGAAAAGCCGAATTGTGTCCGTCTTTCGATTGAACGTTTGACATCGCGATAAATATCGAAACATTTTATGTGATAGTAACGTACATTTCTATCGCAAAAATGACATTTTCATCTAAAACCATAAAAAGAACGTTAGTTTTAAAAGGATCTACCACGCAGAATTTTATATGTTATATCACAGCCAAACCTCGCTATCTCGACCTATGTTAATTCGAAGACACTTACGAAAATTCGAAGTAAAACAAATCAATACTCTGGATATCTCGAAGTTTTTTTTGGCATTACTCGCACTGACTTCGAGATAACAGAGTTCAACTTTACAAAACTTTACAAAACACCATAGAAACAAGAAGTTGCTTCGAAAACAAAATAAAACTAAGCGGTATATAAGTAACAAGAAATATCCTTAAAAAAAGATAAACGGCATAGTTTTAATGCTGGTGGTTAAAATGTAATACTGCTGTTGAAATAAATCAACGAACCAATGCGTTTCAGCATGGATAACAAAATTGGGATCAGTTTGAATCATTTTTGGTAATAATAAGACTGCATTTGAATCAGGAATATGATTTTATTAATGTGTCATTTGAAAAGATACATCCAGTTATTTAGCTTGCATTCAATCTTAACTTGTTTCGTTTTTAACTGCATATCTGCATTTTGCATTGACCGCTACATTGACCAATCACATACTTCATCTTGACCAGTAACGCCACCTGTCGCGTCATATCCCGGGCCAAAACAAAATTAGACGGCTATGCCGAAAAATAAGTAAATATATAAGTACATAATATATAGAGTCCGACTAGAATGACCTGTCGTGTTGAACTTTGATTAGCATATTGATTATATAACAGTTTATAGCCGTTTAGGGGAAATAGGTGCTTTGTATATACATGTATATCTGTTAGTTGTTTATAATGTAACAAACCTCAACATTAGATGCGTCTAGATTTGGCAACACAACTGTTAATATGTGAAAAATTGATCACATAGTTCCTGGAATGTGTGTAAACCATGCATCACAATAAATGATACAATCCCTCTGTTGTCAATATAAAATTGTAACAAAAACGAATGGTCCAAAACAGCGCCCTGCTTGACACAGTAGCATTCCTAATCAATATGGTTTGTTAACACACCTGTGCATTCCATGAAAAGGTCAACGCGACAGGTCATTACTGTTTGACTATACCTACATGGAATCGACATATTGTTTGGTCTTCCTTTTAATCCATAGTGTGATTATTGACCTGTTATTCAGATTAAATACGTCATTTTCAGGTATACGGATGGGTGTCGTTGGTTGTAGTGGCGGTTTCTATCTTCAGTTTCATGGCGGAAACCCACCCGACGTTCGGCCACACACAGTATAGAGATGTTCAGGTATTACCTAATGTGACGAACTACACACAAAATGATGACGTCAATCAAACTACTGCTGTCCCAGTGACACTGAACTCAACAACTGGTGGCGTGGTCAGACAGTCGTATTCTGTGACACATCCAGTATTAAATGTAATTGATCTCGTTTGTCTAGCCTTTTTCACAGTAGAGCTTATAATACGAGTCACTTTAGCAAAACGGAAGTTGCAATATTTGACCTCGTTAATGGGGGTCATCGATCTCCTGGCACTCATCCCTGATTACGTCGAACTTATCGTCTACAGCGTCAGTCCAGAACTCCAGTATGATGGATCCGTGAATTTCATTTCCGTACTTCGGATTACAAGGTAAGTAATTACATGTACCAAATTGTAAACAATTATATTGGATTGCCTGCCTTATCATCATTTTACTCCGCTAGGTAGCGCTCGTTGATATTTGACTGGAATGCCTGCCCTGGTACAGTTTCCCTCTACTAGATTGAGAGAAGAAATTAAAACTACGGCAGGCAATCTTCGGAACTCGTCGGGATATCTCGGAAGGCAAGCTTGCCGGAAAATCCCGAAGATGTCCGTTTGACTAATACATGCCCAATCAGAACACCTCGGGAATCATCGGAGAGTTTGAATGAGTCAAGTATTCAAGAATATTTCTAATTTCGATCTAAATCTCCACACACACACAATTACCAAAAATACAGCCTTGCCCAACCAGAATTTAAAAAAAAAATGAAAAGATTTTTCTCTACATTGTTCCAGTATATATTTCCACACTGTTCTTATTCTGAAAAGTCATGAACGCACATTCTAACACAGTTAGAAACTCTAAACTTCATCTTGGTTACCGATAGGGCACGACAGATCTAGTTTAAGTCAAATTTAGTTCATTAATCAACCTTCCATTGATTTATTTTCAAATTAAGGTGAAAGTCAAAATTTTAAAGTAAATTATCAATTAATATTAACATTTTATTTGTGTTGTTTAACTGAAGCTTTGCCCAACAAATAGATCATGTATATTTTAGAAGCTAATGATATTCGATGAAAAAAGAGCTGTAAGGGTTTTAACAAGGAATAGTCAAGGTTGACGGGTTTGGTGTCAGATAATTTTGATACATACGAAAGGGGCGTAACTCTATCAGTAAAACATGTGAAAATACACCTGAGCTGTCTACGATCAGAGTTGTTTTTTCTCAACGTAGCGTCTAAATAAATTTTGATTACTGTAATTACCATAACATATAAACAAACGATAAGATAAATTAAAGAAAAATTATTAAAAAATCATATAAACGAATGCATGTAATGCACATAATGTCAAGGGAGATCACTCTATTTTTAAATGGAAATTTTGTAAAAACAAGAAAATGCAGCAAAGCTGCTGGATATATTCATTAAAAAAAATCTTCAAAGACATGTAAATCATGTAGTTGTTTTATGTATCACTAATGACTAATCTCAAGAGATATTTACCATTCACAATGTTAGTGTCCTACGTATACTCGGACGTCTTTAAAGCCACATACTCCCGAACAACCTAAAATTCTAGTTGCACACATGCATTAATGGCAATCCAAGATGCTCATTCACGCTCTCCTAACATTAAAATGACTACTGGCCTGGACGCTTGACCGAGGGAGTCCTTGAGACATCAGTGTGTAAAATAGCCTAATAATGCTTTCATTTAAACATATTAACAGAATATTCGCGTAATACACAGGTAACTGAACAAAATTACATTAGAAATAGCAGTGTGTTTTTGTGCAGCGAATAGTTTAATCTTCTGCTATCGAAATCGGATTTGTTTTGTTTGCTTAGTAAAAAATTAAACTAAATTTATCAATTGAATATTTGAATAAATTCGAATCGTAATACCTCTCTCCCTGACTCTCTGTCTCTCTGTTTCTCTCTCTCTCTCTCTCTCTCTCTCTCAGTCTCTCCCTCTCTCTCTCTCTCTCTCTCTCCCCAAATAAAATTGTTAATATTTCAAATGTCATGTCATCTTGTATAAAAATTGTAAACAATCATGATAATTGGGAAAGGGCTTCATATAAGTTTGAAAACTTGTGCCCAATCCTCTTGTATATATTGATACAAATAAAATATGTTTAAATCAATAAATCAAAACAAAATAAACAAACATAGTTAACATTTAAATCCTTTATTCTATAATGTAGCAAAATGCATACAACACATTGATAAAATCTTAGATCGGTAAAGTTGACAATGTTCAAAAGCTAACCAGCAATCAAATAGACGTCCAGAAAAATCGGAATTCGAGTCTATTCCGTTTTCTTCTCTCATTAGGTTCCAATCAATCATTTCCTTTCTAATACTTGGGTTTTGCCGATTCCACACACTTTTGTGTCTTTTTTTGGCAGAATCTGTCTGCGTTTTTGCAGTTCCACGCTTGCGGCGTTCCGCCATTTTGTATGGACTGTAAAACCCGCCGTTGCATTGTGGGGCTAATTTTCAGAGAAATTTGGTCCAGCAGCCAGTTATTATTTTTGGGAATTCCTCGTATACTTTCATAAATAAAAATTTTCTTTCAGTTTCTGATTCACATCAATCTGTTAGGTATGCATCAAGTCCGAAAACTGTAAAAAGCTCAAAATGTAAACATTGATATATATGTTTCTTTGTGGGTATGTGGCTTTAAGTGCATGTTTATCCTGTAATAACAGTTACTTTTCTTTTTTGTTGAATCTGCAAAATACAAGTTTTAAAATTTTTTAACTTTGCTCAAACTAATTTCATCAGCACAACCATTAAGCCATTGAATCAATCCATTTAATTAAAACTATCGAAAATTCATTTTGACAATCATAAAACTTTCACTAGCTAAATTTATAACCATCCGTCAAAACTATATATTTAAGAATGGACTAATATAAAGGCAAATATTCATTAGCAACAGTATTTATCAATATTACATATCCCTTAACAGCATATTATGCACAAATCCATTTGATAAGGTACTATCACTATCTGCATAGAGAAATCAAGTCCAAATAGCTACATGTACACCCACTGGCAAAACAAGCGTATACGGTATATTTACTGTATTCGTATAATCCATCATAACTATTTACAGAATGGATTAAAGCAAATCTCTATTAGAAACAGCTGGATATTTATGTAAACAATTGTTGATGCCTGCAGCAAACTTTACAAAAATACTATGTGAGTTTATAATTACATTAGTCAACTTTTGTACTTTTGTACTTCAATTGATGCAACCCTACGTATTATAAACCCAATATTCAAATCTTCTGCAGGCGCGGATCTAGGAATTGGGGGGGGGGGGGGGGGGGGGGGGGTCCAAAATGAAATGATTATAGCAAATTTTGCAATCTTTCGGGGATAAGATTTCTCGTCTAAAAGCGAAGTTATTTGCTCTAGAATATACCCAATTTAGATATCCATTCTCCAATACACCAAAACGCAACAAAAACTACAGTCAAGAACTTCTGGAACAACGAAACTGTCGTCTGTTGACTCCAGTAGTAATATTCTGTGATCCACACATGACAATTTTCAATGTAAAAAGAATTGTCAGTTTTAGAAATTTTAAGCAATAATTGTATCTAACAAAGAATAACAAAGAGTCTGGGTGAATATTTTCTCTGCACTTTCTTGCTAGACTTCCAGTTATTATTTCAATTGATATTCTAATTCAAATTACCGCAACTGAGCCTTCCGAACAGTGTATGTAAACATAAATATGATCGGTTCAGTATCGCTTCATTCAATAAACTTTATCAATGAACGTTTAAGTCAGCACAAAGTCTTCTATCTTACCTGAATAGTCCATTATATCATTATTTAAAGATGAAAGTTGCATGAGAAGACCAAAATTAGCTGATATAAACACTAATAAACGAACTTACCTTTCAAATTGTTGCAAAACAAACTCTCTCCTCTCTATCGTCGAGCGTCTGCTTCCACTTGTCAACCATGACACCTTGTCGATTTCCGGCCTAATCTCGAACCAACTCCAACTGTCCGACAGATATTTCTACTAAAATACTATAGAACTTCAACTACGCATTTACTTTTATAATAAAATATCTATTGTATGGGAATTATCTCGATTTTAGCTCTTGAAATCAGTTTATTTTCCGGTTTACAGTTACTTCCGTTTTAGAGGGGCAAAAACAGATTAAAAGCCTCTCGACAAAGACCGGCCTCCGGCCGATCTTTGCCGAGCGCGCTTCGCGCGCTGAGGCTTTTAAAATAATACACATGATGCACGTTATATAAAGGGATGTTACTCTATTTTCAGGGTGTTGAGGATATTCCGACTCATTCGTCACGTGCCAGGATTGTGGATTCTCATCTACACACTACGGGCGTCCTTCAAGGAGCTGTTGTTGATGTCGGCCTTTCTTATGGTTGGCATGCTGGTTTTCTCCTCATTAATATACTTCGTGGATGATCGGGAAACTTTTACCTCAATCCCACACGCCTTCTGGTGGGCGATCGTAACCATGACGACAGTGGGTTATGGTGATATGTATCCAACTACAAACATGGGTTATCTGGTAGGGTCATTTTGTGCCCTGTCGGGTCTTCTCATGATAGGGTTTTCGGTACCAGTTCTCGTCAATAACTTTATCATGTACTACAAACATGTCCAGTTTGCGCTGGAGGAGGACCACAACAAAAAGATCCGGGCCAAAGAAAAAGCGGAAAAGGAAGCTGGTGGGGGATTGTTAGATATAATGACAAGAGGGACAACCGGAAGTAAAGACAATTCCCCAGAAGCTGTTCCGTTAAACAGGTTGTCCCCAAACGGTAACCAACATTTGGACGCCGACGCTTAGTAAATGAATACTGATATTCGTTTTAGTGCTGCTGTTTTTTGGTGAAATTTCAGAGCGATTCGTAAATTTACGACTTGGTCAATATGAGGAAGCCAACGAAAAGTTTGATCATTTCGTGAGATTTCTGAAGGAGCCATCTAGATGTGTGGTAACAGATTTATCTTATACTTGTTGGAGTATTAGTGGTATTTTGAATGATTCTCTTATAGGAAGGAGCTTTACGTCATATGTTTTGCTTTACGTTAATTAAGAGTTATTGCTATGGCAACGTGACGTATAGTGTTGTTGAGATGTATTAGAAGCATAATGGTATTTTACGATATACTCAGACCAGCGGATAGTGCATATATTTGTTACACATATTATTTGTATTTCGTTATATAATATTTCGACATTCCATCACGTCATAGCTGTAACAACAAATTCCATTGGTTTATATGATGTGTTCATATTTTATCACGTCATAGATGTAACGACACATTTCATTGGTTTATATGATGACTCTACATTCCATCACGTCATAGATGTAACGACACATTTTATTGGTTTATATGATATTTCTACATTCCATAACGTCATAGATGTAACGACACATTTCATTGGTTTATATGATGATTCTACATTCCATCACGTCATAAATGTAACGACACATTTCATTGGTTTATATGATATTTCTACATTCCATCACGTCATAAATGTAACGACACATTTCATTTTTATAATAATCATGTTGTACTCGACTCAAGTGTTCAATTTGATAAAAGGTTATAAAACTGTATTAGTTTTCAGTGTGTCAACACTTTCATTGTAGAGAGTAAAATGTTTAAAGCTGGAGTATTTGGGGGGGGGATTCCTTCGTTTTCTCCTTCCCTCCTTTCTATGCTTCGTTTCTGCTTTCTTTCCATTTCTCACATATATAGGTATTTGATTTTTTCTTCTGTTTGTTTTCTTTTTTTGTTACAACTGTCATGTAAATTGCTTAATCTGTAAGATTTGGTGTTATAGAAAGTGCTATAACGATAGACGCGAAAGTGAATGTAACCCCTGGAGTATCGAGGATGGACATACCCCAGGGGTACAGATAGCGAAAGTGAATGTAACCCATGGAGTATCGAGGATGGACATACCCCAGGGGTACAGATAGCGAAAGTGAATGTAACCCATGGAGTATCGAGGATAGACATACCCCAGGGGTACAGATAGCGAAAGTGAGTGTAACCCATGGAGTATCGAGGATGGACATACCCCAGGGGTACAGATAGCGAAAGTGAATGTAACCCATGGAGTATCGAGGATGGACATACCCCAGGGGTACAGATAGCGAAAGTGAATGTAACCCATGGAGTATCGAGGATGGACATACCCCAGGGGTACAGATAGCGAAAGTGAATGTAACCCATGGAGTATCGAGGATGGACATACCCCAGGGGTACAGATAGCGAAAGTGAATGTAACCCATGGAGTATCGAGGATGGACATACCCCAGGGGTACAGATAGCGAAAGTGAATGTAACCCATGGAGTATCGAGGATGGACATACCCCAGGGGTACAGATAGCGAAAGTGAATGTAACCCATGGAGTATCGAGGATGGACATACCCCAGGGGTACAGAGAGCGAAAGTGAATGTAACCCATGGAGTATCGAGGATGGACATACCCCAGGGGTACAGATAGCGAAAGTGAATGTAACCCATGGAGTATCGAGGATGGACATACCCCTGGGGTACAGAGAGCGAAAGTGAATGTAACCCATGGAGTATCGAGAATGGACATATTCCAGGGGTACAGAGAGCGAAAGTGAATGTAACCCATGGAGTATCGAGGATGGACATACCCCAGGGGTACAGATAGCGAAAGTGAATGTAACCCATGGAGTATCAAGGATGGACATATTTCAGGGGTACAGAGAGAGAAATAGAACGTAACCCCTGGAGTATCAAGGATGGGCGTATTCCAGGGGTACAGAGAGAGAAATAGAACGTAACCCCTGGAGTATCAAGGATGGGCGTATTCCAGGGGTCGGGAGCGGAAGTATCGTGGATGAAGACAGATATCTGTCACTTGTATAAGACGATGGTACTCGTTGTCATAGCTACAGCACAGCCGTCTCTTAAATGGAGACATGGTATTTCTTGGAATGCGTCAAAGAAAGTCTTTTATAAAGAATTGCATTAGCTAAAGTAGCGTCATTGATACGAAGTTCTTTTAATCACACAATCATCCTGTTCTCCACTGACTTCGTCTGTGTAATATATCATGGAGTGGTTGTCATTGGCTACGGCAGTCAAAAATCGATGATGACCTCATAATACGTCATGAATTGAAATGGTGCAAAAAAGTGGCTGCTTCTTTTGATTATGTCCTGCACATTTTGAATTTTAAATCTGTCAAAATGTACAAGTTTTATGAGTTATGTGATAAAAAAAACATCTTAAATTTGGTCTTAGTTTTATGAGGCTTATGAAACTTGTCTTAACGTTTTCATTTTTGCTCACCAAATCTCGCAAACAAAAAAAATTAAAATTTAAAAACGGAAACAAGACAAAATATTACAAAAATGGGAAAAAACACATCCAAGACTCTTTTTGTGAAAAATAAATAAATAAAAAATCGTATACGCAACTAAACCTCGTTTAAGATACTGTATATATATGTTGACATAGGTAATCCATTATCAGTTGTTTGTACATTGTTATAAATTATATCAATTCTGGTAATGGGAATATAGCATTATACTTACCCCGGGTCTTTACCAGAATTTCTAATCGTCGCTATATGGGTGTCACCATAATATCTGTTTATGTCGTAGTAATGTCATTATACGCCTTGTTTTATAATAAAATATTTGACATGTTTGTCTGTAATAAAGTTGTTTTTGATACAAGTCACCAGTTGATGTATGTCACAGGTATAATTCCTGTCTCCCATTAAATCTATTCTTAACCGATAATTTTTAATCACAGGAAGACGAAGGACAAAAAAAGACAAAAAAAAAATAAAAATAAAAAATAAAGGGGGAAAAAAGGTAAAGTTTAGTTTAAAACAATTGTATTGCAGATAAAAGCAAATTGATTGGTCAAAAAGTATACAACTTACTTACGTCCTTTCTGTAACAAGGGTGTATACAAAATTTGTCACGCAACATACTAATATTGTAGTAACGAAGACGAAGGGGGGGGGGGGGGGGGGGATGAAAAACAAAGTCTTTTGTATTCACAGAAGTACGGATACCTTATGATCCTATGATAATCATAGGACGACGAAGTAAAAAAAAACAAAAGAAGGAAAGAAAGAAAGAAAACAGAAAAATAAGTATTCTCAATACTTAAATAAATTCTTAGTTTATAATCACAGAAGTATGGATACCTTGTGGTCACATGACGACATTAGGCGCCATGTTTACCTACAAATGTACGTTACGTCGACGCTTTGCACACCGCCTCAGTTAACACACATTATAGCTTTCCGTCAATCATTTAGATGATTATGATTTCTTAAAGCTCTTCATGTAAAATATGAACATGTTTATAATTCTGCGTTATAAAGCAACTCTTTATTGACTTGTTCAATTAATTTTTACAAAACGTTTCGTAAATAAGATTCAATTTAAATATATTCAGTAGCAAACATAATGAGAGGTACATGTATATCGTGATAATCAAAATAAACGTTTTATATGTGTTTTCGGTAGTATAAGCAGATTGTCAAGCGTCGCTGTGCTAAGGGAAGGGAGACTACCCTAAACTACACGTGGAAAGATTTTTTTTCGTTTGAATTATGACATGGGAAGTGTTCGATTTATATATTAGTTCCCGGATTATCTGTTTGATGATACAAAACGGCCGTTAAATCATCATTTTTCAGGCAAATACGAAACAAATGTTTAACTCAAAAAAAAAAGAGATAACCGACGTGTAAGCAACTCGGTAATTCTGAAAATTAACAAAATGAAGGCAAAATACCAACAACAACAAAAAACACAATATCCATGAGAAATGAAACGATAATAGTACCTGCTTGACCCATTCTGTGTATATATTATTCATAGAAAATTTAAATATGTTAAAACAATAAGATAATACCAAGGAGCGCATGCGCTGAAATTAATTTCATTGACCTTAAACAGGAGGCCAAGAAGAGAATATACGCTTATAAAAGGCCGTTAACTGCTATTGCTATAAATGAGGACGTGCTCTTGCTTAAATACATATACACAATTTTTATCAATATTCCAATATTTTGGGTGAAAAATCTGATATCTTCATTAATATTTTTTTTAATTATATTAATTAATTTTGATATTGTTTTTGTCGTTGGGGTTTTCTTTTAAACGATTCTCATGATCTAAACGTGTTAAAAAGAATTTGGATTGAGCACAGACTTTGTACTCGAACATAAAAATAATTCCATGAATACTGACCCTGGTGTTCGGGAAGGGAAAGCGTACTCTGCTTCATAAGCGACCTATACCAGTAAAACGTAGCTGATGTCACGGCCTCAATATGATAACAGGGGTGGTATTAAAGGGACCACTAGTCATTCCAACGGACTTTAAACTTATTATTGGACCCACGAGACATCCCAACGGACGTTTAACTTATTAACTGGACCACAAGACATTTCAAGGGACGTTTAACTTGTGTAGGGTAATGACATCATGATTTCGGCTATAAATTGTCTGCGTGTCCAAAATTCATATTTTACTTTTTTTTCAAAGTCTATATCAATTACGAGAATTGTGATATTCGGAACAAGAAATGTATATTCAAATTACCTGGGACATATTAACACCTTATGTTTGGGACGCAGGTGTAGTAGTGTCATGCTTATCATGCTGGGTAAAGATCGAGAAAGACGGCTGATATTGGAGAGTTTGTATATTTTGTGCCCTAAATTTCCGATCGCCAGATATTTTGGTATCTTAAAAAGACAACGCATCATACAGAAAAATGAAATTGGAGTATTTTGTAAGGTCTCTTTAACATGTCATACCCTTTTCATTGAAATCAGTCTCATGTAAGCAAAACACAATTCGGCAAAGAGAGAGAGGGAGACAAAGTTTCTTTTGAAGGAAATGATCGAATACGAAACTAACATGATACGAAACTAAACCAAAATGGCATGCATTCGATATAAAGAAATTACGTTGTGAATTGGTTGCCCCGCAAAAAAATTGAAGAACATACTGGCTGCTATTTCAGGAAATCTAGAGTCCCTGATATATTTGGATAGCTACAGTCCGTGTCAGTATGACCAATTATATAGCTACGATGGCTGATTTGTGCTATTTCGTTATTTCGATATTTCGTCCCGAAAAGACGAAAATTAAACCTACTAATTTTCGTCTCAAGACGAAATTTAAGGTTTTTCAGTTTCGTCCTTTCAGGCTGAAAAGACAAAATTTGAGTTTTGTTAATTTTGTCTTATCGGGCGAAAAGATGAAAATAAGTTTTGTTAATTTTCGTTTTTTCGGGGCGAAAAGACGAAATTTGAGGACGAGAATTAAAATATTTAATTTGCGTATTTTCGGGGCGATAAGTCGAAATAACGAAATTGCACAAATCAGCCATGTACATGCATGTATACAGCAACAAAATGAAAAGGTTTTTTTTTATATCGATAGAAAATCGCAATTGAAACAAAACACTCGGGCCTTTCCGTCAATTCCGAAGATATGGCGGAAAGACTCGAAAAATTTACCGCTCTAGAAGATCCTAGAAGATGTTATCGTTGAGAATGTTACAGAGTTTATTCACTTCCTGCCATATAGATCGAATCTTTTTAGAAATGCATTCTAAAACAGAGACATTTTTACGCATGCGCAAATACAAATCGTAATCAGAGAAATGCTTAACAACTGTAACTTTGTTGTAGACAAAAAAAAATATGCAAAACGATAGAACTTTAATTTTGAAATATTTGTTTAAAAATTCTATCGTTGTCCCTTTTGATTATAGAGAAGGAACCCGTATCCATTAATTAATATTTTTCTACAATAATAACTTCATTAAACATATTCGGGAACTTCTGAATAACTTGATTCCTAAAAATTCTCAAAGAAAAAATTGATTTGTTCTGAACGGAATGATATTAAACTGGATGACCAAGACGCGTGTTTTGAAAATGTCTGCTTCCATTGACACAGTCATTCATGATCTTTCAATTTTGTTACCGGGCAACTACTTTTCAAAACATTGTTTCTTCGATAACGGACGATGAAACATGTACTTGGGTCTTGTAGCAGCTTTAAAATCTACTTACTTTGGAAATATTCCACAACTGTCGGGAGTACATAATTTCATTTTTAATAAAATGTTTGAATGACTTACATATCCAGACGCCTATAAAACCCGAGGAGTTACGATTGTTGACCGTTTTGATGCTTGAATATACATGTAGTTGTATTTTCTGGCAAGTTTATGAAGGACTATAATATAATAGACTCTTTAATTACACAAATAATCCATAATAATGTGTTTGACCCTTTCAAACCTGACGTAGATTTTTACGATTTATTTTCCCAGATTACTCAGGGTTCGTTTTTGGCAGGAAACTTGTGTATAAACGACGTGAAAACTGTTTTTTTTTCTCGAGCTCGTCATCATGTAAGAAAGAGATGTACAGTATATATATATATATACCTATACCTATAAGGTTGCCTTTGATCTCGTCGCCCTTGACACCAGATCCTTCGCCAACTTTACCTCACGTGCGTTTGCATAAATTAACGTTACAGGTAGCTCCAATATATGAATCTTTCTGTTTCCCTATGGCATCACACCGTAACCTTTGACCCCAGAACATCCACAGCATCCCCGGGCACGGGCGGCTATCCCTTCACCTGGTGACGTCACGGAGAAATATTGACTGTCACATCAGCCAATCATATCTCTGCGCGCCAGATGACCAGAGGCGATCTACGTCTGTCACGAATCTCTGTCCGCCATTGTTTAAACTCGCTGTAGATTGTGTGTGAGAATTTCGCGTCCAGATTGGACTCTATCGGATAATATACCAACATGGCCACTGGGGGTAAGTACAAAATATAAATATTACGGACATAAAGTTCTGGTCAAATTGGATTAAAAAAAATGGACCTATTGAACGCCACATTATGTCCCAGGGTCGCGTTTTATTCTCACAAACAGTTAATGTCACCAATGGTCAGGAAACGGGCTAAAAAGGACAAACTAAGATCGTCCGAAATTCCGGAATCGCTTTCTGCTTGTCCTTTGATTATTTGCCACATAGTTGCAAATCTAGACCATCAACATAAGTAAATTCTAAGCATGTCAAAAGTATTCCAATTTTAATTTGCCTTTAACCGAGACAATTGTATATTACTATTTTGGTATCTGCCTACAGGTAGTGTTTTTGATGTACACATACGCTTTTAAAACGCCGATTGACTAAAATTGTAAACTTTTATAAAACATTTTAGAACGCTGATAAAATGTTGAGTGATTATGAGGATTAAAAAACTCTTTAGCTATAACGCTGTGTGATGATAAATAATTAAACAATTTAACATTTCACCGAACATTGAGAAACTTTACAAAATCTACGGCTATGAAAAAGTCACGTGATCGACAGTGATCACAATTGATGCCGAACGTTTTGGGAACAAAAGAAATCTTAACGTTAAAATTTCTCCTGCAATAAAAAACTTACAACTGTTTCAAAAATCTGCTAGAATGTTTACATACATGTGGTCCATCTAGGAAATGACTTATAAATAACCTTTATTTATGATAAATCCTATAACATTGAAGACAAAACAAATCTGGATATTTTTGTTATTTACCAGTTACATGTACACGAGATTTCGGTGATTAATAAATCGTGTGTTTGTGTAACTTGGGATGTATAGGGTTTTTTTTGTGATTCACCGTTAAGCTTTGTTATGACTCTGATTGTCCGTCACGCTGACCGCTCGCGGCTATCAAGGTTTTGTCGCACCCAGATCTGAAGATGTGTATCTCCCTGTGAGAGAGTGCGGGGCCCCTGAGGGGGGATATACTACAACTGGTAGACATCCATACATCTAGAAATTGAAAACTGAACTTTTGAGAGATTTGATATATATCTACCATGACGGTAAGGTGATCGATCTGAAAATGAAACGACCATCGAGGTTAAAAGGGCAAGTTAATAGAAAACAAGATGGCCGCCAATTGTTTCTAAAAAGAGACCATGTCTTGTCCCTTTGACTGATGATAATTTAGCAGCAACGAATATTAACTTTACAATAAGATAAGGTAACCTATTTCAATAACTGTTGTCACAGAGTTTTATGTTTGGTTCAGAGGTACCCTTATTCTTTTAGGTCATAATTATCCAAATATATTTGAAGTCACCACCTCAATGACTCCACATCTTAATGAATAATTTACTCCCTGAATTTGAAATTTAAAATAAAAGTGAAAATCTCCTAAAATCACGAAATCTCCCGATCCTATCCGAGGTGAACTAAAATCACGAAATTTCCCGATCTTACCCGAGGTGCACACAAACTTACGAAATATCCCGATATTACGCGAGGTGAAATCTAATCACGAAATCTCCCAATCGTACCCAAGGACAAAGAAGCTTCATTTTCATATTTAACCTTTTTTGTGCGGTATAATTTAAAATATATGTAACAGTAATATTGGCGCTGTGTAATAAGTTTGCTTTTATTAGAATTGAGGAATATTAAAGTTATAATAATAAACTAATAATAAATGTTCAAGAGGGCCAATCAGAAATGACGAAATTTAAGAAAAACAGTTAGATATTATGTATATTCCAGTCAACCAATTGAAAATGATTGTTATACAAGTCCACCAATCTTATTAGAAATAAAGAAAATTCAAGCCAACCAATCAGAAAAAATTTTGTCAACAAAACCAATCAAGCATTTCAATCATTCGTATTGTGACCAATTAAGGTCGACAGCCGGTTAAATGAACTGAATGAATGACTTGTTTAATCTTCAATGAAGTGGTTGCTCTTCTTCATTAACCTGTAATAATTCATTTTCACTCGTTGTGGTACTCGACTTGAAACTTTATTTTTTAATCCCACGTGCACGAAAACTGTTTCTCCGGAGTCTACTATAGCTACCAATGCCCTCGCTTCGTTTTTCCCTGAAATATTTTGCTTAGAACCTTGAAAACAAAATAACTCGGTCACATCAGCGTTAGTAATAAACACGACTAAAGAGAATGAACATGGACATCACAGTTTTTTAGACTCTGATTTATCAGGCATCATCCTCTGTTCCACCAACGTGAAAACTTTGAGTAACAATGTAGCTCTGGAGTCCATACTCATTAATCTGCGATTTTTTCTAGAATAGTTAAATAGGTTTAATCTATGGTAATACGCGAGTCTATACCGTAGAAATGTTATGTAAATATATTTTGTTTTAAAACACAGTTTATCTCCGTTGATGTTTGTAAACAATGATACAAGAGAAAGCCGAAAGTTGTCACGTGGGTGCGAGTGACGAGTCCTGGCTTCTTGTAGGACCTACCGAATTTCACTGAAGTTAACCGAATTTTACCGAAGTTTACCGAAGTTTACCGAATTTTAGTACTAATGTTTTGCACTGTTTTAAGTATTTACAAAACACTGTTGCAGACATTTTTCATTTACCTAATTAATGGAAAGTCTTAGTCCAATGATGCATTTTAAAAAGATATTACGCATGATAATATTTCCAACACTTATGTGTACAGTTATAGCCGCTTTAAATGTTGTCAACAGATATCTTTCAGTCCGTTTGGCACGGATTAAAATGGTTGTCAAGGGTTTATTTTGACTGTGCTGAACCGATTGAGTTTAGATATTTCTCCCTCGACGAGCCGTATATTGCTAGTAGTATTTACCATGATAGATTATATTTATTTCAAAGCATCCGCTAAGGATCGAACCCGGGTCCTCTGCCCTTCTTAAACCGCTTCACCTACAAACCAATAGCACTTCCTACTGTACATACATCCGAAATAAAAAAAACTTAAAGATTGAAATACGTTTATAGGCAGCTAGTGAAAAAGATTCCTTCCTTCCTTCCTAAATTTAAATTGAATTTATAGCAAATAGTGCATATTTGTTCAAGCCTTCATGAGTTCTATAACCTGTCAAAAAGGTACAGGTCACCTGTCCGACTACGTGGGTTTCTCTGGGTACGGCCAGCCTCCTCCCATACTAGCACGCCGCTCAAACGCTTCCATCTAGGCAAACACAAGTGATTCATAAATTTGATATAACTTGTATTGCACTTTTTGTCAAATCCGTAAAGTTTATATCCATAAATTATAGTATTTTTATATCGCAATGCTGGGAAAGGGACTGTTAATGTCTAGTGCATTTTAATAACTATATTTAAATGAATGGATTGACCAATCTGCTTCTTCTTAACCGTATTAGGGGGGAATCATTGAATTTATTACAATATTTGGCAAACGATTTTTGTGACATCACAATTCGCACGTGCAGTTTGTTTACACCAGCCATTTGAGGTATCGTTGAAAAAGAAGTCCTTCAGAGCTAAAATTAAAGACAGAGATGTTTGAAGGAAGAAGGGATGAATATACCGTTGGCGTGTGAAATATATTCCAATGTAAACTTGTCTCAAAACATTTCATTGACATACTAGTTATACATGAATTACAAAAGTTGATTAAAATGAAATTTTTATTTGTTTAATACTTACCTAGTTTTAGGATTTTATGTATCAGTTTTTCATAAATGCATTCATTTAATAATTAAATCTATAAAAAAAAGGTTATTAACACAAATCAAATTGTGTCAAACCTTCCATAAAATGAAAGGGAAGAATGTTAATTATTCACGAAGGAAAACATAATTAATTCTTGATATTACATCACAATATGGTGACTTATTAAAGTCAGACACTACAGCACACTTAGTAAGTATGCATTAAACAAAGAATTATTAATATTCACCATAAGTTTGAGAGACCCCTGCTACTTAACCGCAATTTCGAATACACAAACTTAGTAATTTAGAGTAACTGTAAAATATATCTATAAATAATTATTTAACTGCGCGAGGTAGATCCCGGTAGAGAGCCCCGCGCCTGTCCCCCGGGGTTACATGCGTTAACGACATATTTCTCTGGCCCGTTAGGTCCGTCCGGAAGCGTTACAGCACATCACAGACAGGTGATAGGTCCCTGTACGTACAGTTACACCACAGGTAACATACACAGGTAACATATACAGGTAACTTATACAGGTAAACTGACATTGTTTTACGGTGTAGTATCTGTATACGGCCGTCTTTATAACCAGAAGTACATGTATGGTATATATATATATACGTACCTGTACAGGTATGCATCAAACTGCGTTCTGTCACACGATATGGAAACATGCTTTAGACAATATTACTGAGGTATTATTGAACATGTAGATTCAAGATGTTTATTACACTCTGACACAATAGAATGTAGAAATATACAACAGTAGGGTGTATTGACCGATGATATATCAATTAACAACAGCATTTTATGTACATAAGAAAATGCGCGTGTTTAGATGAACATACCAGTATAATGAATGTATATATATAGATACATATTATATATCATAGATCAGAACGGGGATAGGGATACACATGACGTCATTAGAATGAAAATAAGATTTATTTATTTACATCAAATGCGAAACTATATATCAGCTAGAAACATAAGAAAAGTAACGACGTTTTTGATTGGCTGGAAGAGGTGCGAAAAACTATCTTACAAAGCCCGTAAATGATATCTTGAACCATACCAATAAAAATCAAATCTTACAAAATGACCTATTATTATTATTCAGCTTTTATCCAAAACAACAACAACAGAAATAACAAAAATGAAAACAACAACAACAAAGAACAAGAAAGGACAAAAATGATCAAAAAGAAAAATGAAATAAAAATAGAGAAAAAACAACATTTAGACATGGCCTTACCCCTTGACTGACTGATGGTGTATCACAGAATACAATATTTTATAATTTATGGTCAGCGTCGTATGAAAGTGATGTTTTTGTTTTTATGAAGTTAATCATGTGCAGCGAGAAGCATCGAACCGTGGTGTTATAATAAAAGGTAAATAGATATGTTGTCATACGAAAACAAGATGGCGTCACAGTAAAATCATCGTTGATATCACATGCTTCAGTCACTCGGAACCTAACTGATAAACCTGGCGTTTTATTTATTTTTATCCCAGAGAATGAGAGAATGAAGGAGAAGAAATATTGAAATATTACCAGAGAAACGTGATCATCAGATTTCGTCTAAAGGGCTACGCTAAACAACACACAGACACACGGACAAACGCCGCAGACAGACGGACGTACAGACAATATTGATTTGTGGGGTGCAGTCTTTTGTCTGTGAACTTGTGGGGTGCAACGCACAAGCTTTAATGAGCTATGGACATCACATTTATTTTCCGTTCATTCCGTCGCTAAAAAGCGCATGCGCTGTGAGGTTAAATGATGAATTATGGGATAACAAACAAAAAATACATTAAATTTCATTTTCTATAGGAGACGAAAATATTCGTTTATTCACCCCACAAGTATATCGTAGTGAGGACGGACAAATACCTCAGACAGACGTATAGACAGACACATAGACTTACAGACATCACATATAGACAGATACACGGACAGACGTACAAACAGACGCACGGACAAACATCACAGACAGATGGACACACACACCCTCTCAGACAGACAAATCAAACACCGAGATTTGATCATACGAGTGTCGTCCCGGGGACATAACTATCAAGACAGTGATTAAACTATCATCCGGAACTCCTCGGGTGCTTTCTATTCAAAACACACACAGGAGCAACTAACCCGAGGATGATCCGAATGAAAACTTATATGACCACTACAGTCATAACTCCGCTTCAGGCAGAATCAAAGTGATATTGATATCGATACCTGTTTTTGTAACGTCAAATCTGATTGGATACTACGTATACTGATCACACATTTTTCTGTATTTCCAAATCTGGGACAAAACCACGAATTTAACTACAAGTTAGCATGTTATGCAGATACATATATTTTTATCAAAGTGTCACGTATAAATAGATAAAGCATACATAAAATATATGCATTTATATTTTACAGTAAACAAAAACTAATTTTAATGCTGGTGGCTATAATGTAAAACTGCTGGTGAAATAAATTAACGAAAGTTTCTTTAAAACCCCGATATAATGCAAAATTATAATATATAGTCCTTTTTTTCATTTTTGATAGGATCCTGCCTTTCTTGGATAAAGACGTACGTCTTATCCATCTGTATACGTTAGCTTAATGCATTAAATGCTACTGCTTTTTCAACTTTCAAATTCTATGTATGCACATATCCGTTTGATTATATGACGTCACCTAACTTAGACATGCGCACTTAATCTAGCATCATTAACTAAAAAGATTGTGTTATTTTTGCCTCAGCGTAACTTATATCATACTACGTCATTAAATTCGATTAAAGTTGTATGAAGGATCCAGGAATCGAACCCTAGTCGCCTCGGTGTATGACCACCTATTGATTGAATATGTTTTGATACTAATCACGTATTGTTTTATCAGGTATTGGCGCGTGGCAGAGCATGTCAGCTGACCCAAACTGCGTCTGTGAGGGGGGATTTGGTAAGTAGACCAGGCCGAGGAGACCTGGAAGTCACCCTATATCACGAAGTCATTTCGTCCCATTATTGGGTTTTACAAACTCTATATTACTACCAGGAAGTTAATTCGCCACACTTTTGGATTGTACCAACTTATATTACTTTGATGTGAAATATATACATCCATACAGTGCATATCTTAGTTTAAACCCAAATCGTTTTAGTTACAGGTTATTTCTTATATATCTTTTACATTTGTATATCATATCCAGGTTAAGGAAATGTAAAATGAGCATGAAAATATACCACAGTATCATTTTATAGAAAAATAACTCATGCGAAGATAAAGTCGACTACGGCATCCACACACAATTACAAAATAATCTGTAACAACGACAAGTAAAGACAAAATGATCCACATCAGCAACACTGACAAAGTAATCCACATTATCCATACTCAATCAAAAAATAATCCGCAAACAATGACAAAATAATCCACATCATCAACAATGACAAAATAATCCACATCATCAACAATGACAAAGTAATCCACATCATCCATACTCAATCAAAAAATAATTCATAGAAAATGACAAAATATTCCACAAACAGTGACAAAATTATTCACATCATCCACACAAGGTCAAAATATTCTGCATTATTCTCAAAACAATCATTACAACCCATTTCTCAGCTTCTCGAGAATCACAAACCGACGTGGATTCAGGACGAGTTAAATCCCATCTCATGGAATTGATTCCAGTTATATCAACAGCAACACCATTTCTAGAGATCACGTCTCATCTGAACAAACTTTACAGCATTCTGTACTGTTGCAAATTCTTAATCCAAGATGGGGGGTTCTTTTTTTTCAGGGGAGGTAACTAGCATTGTCAAAAGCCCGCTTTTTTACGGGGCAGGAATGGGCGTCCTTCCGGGTCTTAGTCACCAGGACACTGCCATTTTGGCTGGAGTCCTCACAGGTCTGGCCACCTTTCTCTTTCTGGCCATCCCTATTCTCTGTTGCCTTTGTCCCTTCCCTTGTCTTTGCTGCGGAGGAGCTGGTGGGAAAAGTAGCAAAGCCATGGCGGCAGCTGCTGGTGGCGCCACCAAGCGGAAGGAGAAACACATGCATGATGGCATAAGGTAGGCTTACTATCTAACATGGAACTGATTAAGAATGAAATTATAACGACATCATGTATGCTGTATAGTGCAACGTTATTTTCCTTTTTTCCATCTACTGTGTAAAAGAAACGGGTTGGTTTGGTTTCTACATTTGTATATACGTAGTTAATTACGTTCTCTCGCTCAGGAGGTAGGGCCACGGATTATCACGTCGGAGATCCGGGTTCGATTCCTGTCGGGACACTCGGCATGAATGTATTTTCCCCTTGTTCTTTCACACTGGTTCGAAATGTTCGGTTCGTATATTCAGCCATGATGTACAAAAAAAAACAATATACGGTATATGATCACCTCGATTTGAGTAAATCCTAGGTGAGGGGGTGGGGGGTTGAGGGGGAGGGGGTAGGGTGGTTGGTGGGGGGATTGGAGGGGCATAGGATCGAATCCTTGTGGTCTTAAGGGAACGCAATGGCATCGTGATCATTGTAAGGAACGTGCCAAAATTGTTTGATTGTCAAAAATGGTGTTACATGGCTAAGTGAAACCCCAGAAATATTAAATCCAAATCTAGATATGTCATTGATGCTGTTTTTTAATAATCCTAGGTTCATGGCCCATCCCTATCTTTATTTCAATATATATGTGTAGACCCATTTTAATTTCCATGAACCATCGATTGAATTTCAAAATTATAAAATTATATAAAAGGTGCCATTAAATTGTATGACCATTGTAAAAACGTTGCATTCTTTGTTTTCTTTTAAACATGTAACAAAGTAAATTGAAGTCTTTGTGAGGTAAATGTTTCTAAACATTATCTGCATTGTTGGAATATTATGAAATACCGTTTTCCTATTGTAGTGGACGAAGTACTGATGTGGAGTCCATCATGAGTTTCCGGTCATTTGACAAGAATTGGGACAAACTGGACAAAGTGGATTACGACAACTTGTATGAAGTGTATGTATATATAAGTAAACTAATACCTCGTAACCATGACAACATATCCCAGAATTAGTCATGAGGTTGGTCGGATGGTGTAGTGGTAGCACTCTCGCCTTTAACCTAGGCGACCGGGGTTCGATTCCCGAATCGGACATGAAACGGGATTGGGTCACCTGCCCGTCCACCTGGGTTTTCCCCACGTACTGTTGTTTCCATCGACAGCAAGACTCCTCGCGCGCTTTCATCCGGGCCAACAAGAGCGAATAAGGTTATCAATTAGTTTCGCAATTGTTGTAAAGTAAATATATTTTGTAAATAAGCATACATATTATTATAAGAATTAGATAAGTTTGTTGATGTATGGGCGTGACTGGAAGATTATTTTCCTGTCAATAATGTATCATACAAAAATAGCATTATAACCTATCGATATCACAGGAACCTGAGAATTTGTTATAGTTGTTTCCGTGTATTTGGACCTCCCCTAGTGTGTAACACAGGGACCTGAGACTTTACGTAGACTGTAACAAATTCTCAGGTCCCTGTGATCAGAATGGCTTTGTGAGACAGTTTACATTTGTGGTTTACCATAATTATTATGATAATTGTTTTAATGGTTTTGAAATTGTGGATTTGATCACGACACAACACTTGGTGAGTGGAACTAATACTTAGTCAATATGACATCAAACATAAAGGTTGGTTTATTTGCCCTTTTCCATTATCGTTTTAGGGATATGAAATTACCACGTGTCTGGCTGGAGACGTTGAGGGGGTGAGTATCGAGTGTCTGCGCATGCGCGAAATATATGGCTGATTACTGTTCGTCAATGCTTCATATACAGTTCTATTTTGACAAATGATCGTACTAACTTAAAATTTCAAGAAATTTTCTTATGCAAATATCACACCATGAATATATATATATAATGTTACACTGGACCTTTTTACAATTTTCTGTTATATTTTGTAGTAATTACCTCCCTTGATGTTAGCGATGTGATAAATATGCCTGTTTGCCTCCCCAGCGTCCCAGATGATCAAATTGATGGCCGCCTGCAGGAACTAGAAGCCACGAATTGGCAGGGAACTGATATGCATAGGAGTAGTGAAGGTCGTCACGGCGGATATGACGAGGGACGAGACATGCAGACTTTGGAAAGGAATATGACCATGGAGTCGTCAGGTGGTTACGGAACTGGCGGCGGGGGTTACGGAACTGGCGGCGGGGGTTACGGAACTGGCGGCGGGAACGGCCATATTTATTCCACATCTACTTCCGGTCGGGATGGTGGACAGGTGTTGGAATGGGAGACAACTCGTCAGATCAATATTGCGGCATCAGAACTTCCGGAACAGGAGTACATCTATGAGCGGGAGTTTCGTCAGTAAGTATAGGGCATGGCAGTGTATGTATTAGTTGTTTCCCTGCCTTTGTACATATATGATTTTACTTTAATATTTCCGGAACACGGCCTTGTTGTCTACTGTATATACAAGTATTCATAACAAATCTGAACCGGTACTTGTTTCTTTGAAAATACCCAGAATTCAAACTTGAATTACTTAAAATTCGGACTCCGGTTACTGGTACCCACAATTCAGGCTCAAACCACACAGAACTCTGACTTAAAATACCCTAAATGCACTTATCCAAAAAGCACGGGTATATTTACATCCACCTATAATGAAATTACTTACTACAGTTATCAAGATATACCATACAGCAGCAAACAAAAGCTACTCATCATTTAACTCATTCACCCCTGAAGTGTCATAATGAACTATTCCAATGTTTGAATTGGAAGAGTTCAAATGTGTCTTCAGGGGTGAATGAGTTAAAACCGAAATTCACGATTCATAAATTTAGTCTGACCATTGACAGTAATATCATATGAAACGTATAAAGAGATGTATCCAAATTATTTTGCTGAAAATTATAAACATTTTTCGGCCTATTTTGCTTTTCCAAACATCCTACCCCGATTTACTACACTTTTGGCTACTTGTATCATTGAAGAGTGCTGAAATATCGAAACAGCTGTTTGATGACATAATTGATATCAAAAGTCGTTATTTATATATGTGATATTTGTACGATCTTTCCTGTCTATCCAGCTAACACTATCCTCTCATCTGTTTCAGGGAGATGAATGGCATGGAACGTGACAATTTTATGAAGATTTACCAGACCTATCGGCGCATGCTTGATGATAGTAAGCAGACGGCATTCTGAGCATTGTTCTAAACTACGCCTTCCTGTGACGTAACACAGCCACGCCTCCTTTAAATAATTATGTTTTTTCGAGTTTTCAAAAACTACTAAATATAATAATGTCCAATTTTACAAGATATAGATTTATCAGGGGAGGTAATCCATCCGGATCATCTTTGTACAAGCGAGGTACATGTAATCCATCCGGATTATAGATATACTAGGGGAGTTAATCCATCCGGATTATAGATATACTAGGGGAGGTAATCTATCCAGATTAAAGATATACTAGGGGAGGTAATCCATCCGGATTATAGATATACTAGGGGAGGTAATCCATCCGGATTATAGATATACTAGGGGGAGGTAATCTATCCAGATTAAAGATATACTAGTGGAGGTCATCCATCCAGATTATAGATATACAAGGGGAGGTAATCCATCCGTATCAAAGATATACTAGGGGAAGTAATCCATCCGGATTATAGATATACTAGTGGAGGTAATCCATCCAGATTATAGATATACAAGGGGAGGTAATCCATCGGGATAATAGATATACTAGGGGAGGTAATCCATCGGGATTATAGATATACTAGGGGAGGTAATCTATCCAGATTAAAGATATACTAGTGGAGGTCATCCATCCAGATTATAGATATACTAGGGTAAGTAATCCATCCGTATCAAAGATATACTAGGGGAAGTAATCCATCCGGATTATAGATATACTAGTGGAGGTAATCCATCCAGATTATAGATATACAAGGGGGAGGTAATCTATCCAGATTAAAGATATACTAGGGAGGTAATCCATCCAGATTATAGATATACTAGGGGAGGTAATCCATCCGGATTATAAATATACGAGGGGAGGTAATCCATCCAGATTAAAGATATACTAGGGGAGGTAATCCATCCGGATAATAGATATACTAGGGGAGGTAATCCATCGGGATTATATAACATATATGTATACTAAGGGAGGTAATCAGTACGCTGGCATGTTTTAACTTGCCAATTTGACACTGTAGATATTTATTGATTTTGTTTTCTTTATAGATTTCTATATATTGAAAGTGCTTAAATTGTTTTCCAAAGATTAATAAGCCATGTGTTAATACAGTCATGTTGCATAATTTTCTGCGATGCCGTACTTTCCTTGAACTGATTCTTTTCGATTAAAGCGTCAATAACTCTAAATCTTATACTTACTAAGAGCTGATTTCTTCTTATGTGAAATAGATGTGAAATAAAGCGAAGCAAGGGCCTATACCGTAAATCTCTGCCCTCAATTTATTTTGACGAGTTTTTAAATGCATTTTTATGTAAAATTTGCCGTTGTGGACACTTTCAATTTTCGTTATTAAGAGAAAGGATGATTATATTTTCCAACCTTGATTTTTAGACTTATAGTTAAGATATAGAAATGATATTCATTCGGTGCATTAACAGTTTTTATTTTGAGCCTGGAATACCTAGCTGTGTTCAGTAGCTGCTAAAACTTACAACTACATTGTATATCTATATGCAATATAATTTGATTCATTTAAAGTTGTGTAATCATGCTTTTGAAATTCTACGATGAGACTAATTAAAGCGCACATACTGGTCTCGAAATTATAAGATGTTGTTATTGTGATACAAATTGATTTTTTTAACTCTATGTATATCATTCTTAAGGCAAAAAGCTATGAGAAACGTGTAAATATTTGTAATTCGATGGGTTTTTTTTCTCTGTTATTATAAAATTGTTCGAGATAAGAATTCTACATAGCAATAATGATGGATTATTTTTGTACGAAAACTCATTCGTTACTAAGGTTATAATGATGTGCGCATGTATGTGATGACGTCACTCGATGTCGTATTACATATCATTATATGTGGTGGTTTTATCATACTGTTATGTATTATTTATATATAAAATGTTCATATAGTGACCTGACTGCCAGATAACATGGCAAGGGAGATAACTCATTTCAGTGTTCTCATATAGTGCCTTAAATAAGGGGAGATAATCCCCAAAAAATGTTTATTTTTATCTATGTGCTATATATGTTTTATGATTACTGCTGACACAACTATCAATAAAAACAAAAACTGAGCAGTTTTGTTGGTTTATGTAAAAAACAAAACAAACAAAAAAAATAGACAACACCATTATACAAATAAAATCGTAACTAAAATCGTTAAAACGAGGACTATAAAGAAACAAGCAATAGATTTTCGAGCAGACATAAAAGTATTTTAATGACAATAAAGGAACATATACAAATCTAGGTCACGACGACATCCGCTATACAAATCTAGGTCACGACGGCACCCACCATACAAATCTAGGTCACAACGACACCCGCTTTACATATCTAGGTCACGACGACACCCGCCATACAAATCTATGTCACGACGACACCCGTCATACAAATATAGGTCACGACAACACCTGCCATAAAAATCTAGGTCACGACGACACCCGCCATACAAATATAGGTCACGACAACACCTGCCATACAAATCTAGGTCACGACGACACCCGCCATACAAATCTAGGTCACGACGACACCCGCTACACAAATCTAGGTCAAGACAACACCCGCTATACAAATCTAGGTCACAACGACTACCGCTATATAAATCTAGGTCACGACGACACCCGCTATATAAATCTAGGTCACGACGACACCCACTATACAAAATCTAGGTCACGACGACACCCGCCATACAAATCTAGATCACGACGACACTCGCTATACAAATCTAGGTTACGACCAACCCCGCCATAAAAATCTAGGTCACGACAACACCCGCTATATAAATAAAGGTCAAGACGACACCCGCTATACAAATTTAGATCACAACAACACCTCCTATACAAATCTAGGTCACGACGACACCCGTCATAAAAATATAGATCACGACGACACTCGCTATGCAAATCTAGGTCACGACCATCCCCGCCATACAAATCTAGGTGACGACGGCACACGCTAAACGTGTTTAATAATTTCCATGTGGCGTTCACACTTATGTAAGCTCCTCCGTGTGCAATACAGGAACACGAATGCCACCAGTCACGCAACTTACACCGCCATCTTTCATTCTCGTGCAACAAGTCAAGTGAGCATGATGTATTTCATATCATGTACAAGTGTCTTAAGCAAAATTGAACAAACCTGATTTAGCCCATTATTATTTAAAGTGTCACATGTTTTCGTAAGATATAGATTACGATAAAATTACAAAAACCTGTTGAATGATAGAATATATACCTTATAACGTGAGAATCAATACAGTAGATATTAGTTATTGAATTCAAACCAGGAACAAATCTCAATTAACATATCATCATATTTTTTTAATCATTAACAATATACATGTATCTGCTATATAGTGGTTTTCGTCCATACCTTAGCACAGTCGAACAGTAAAGTGAAGGGAGGTAACTCCGATAGACAAGAATGATCGAACCTCCTCTACAAGTCACTGAGAACTTTTACACTCAAGTATATCAGAAATGTATTCAAACTTAAAGGGTCAAGACCTGTGACCTGGTTATTAAGGATGCCTTGCCGCCGGTTTTGTATTGTATTGTTTAATGTCCCATTAACAGCCCGAGTCATTAAAGGACGCCATCGCCGCTGGGAATGGTTTCTCGGTCACTGACTTTGTATCTTCATGAATATTTTAAAATATTTTAAAAACAACTTGTGTGGTGGCCACAATACCTATCTCTGACAGACTTGGTCTGATCCAAACGAAAACTTCATTCGACATATTTTGAATGACAAACAATATTTATACTGATAAAACGGGGATTTTGTTAATTGGGGACATATTGTTTTTGCTCCGTTTCTTATCATATAATCCATATTCCTTCCACTTTCTTCCGTCGACAAGGTTTCCAACATCTTTCTCGAAAACTCTGCTACGAGTATTGTGGAATTTGTTATCGAAGTATATATTCCATGCGACACACTATAGGAATAGCTGGAGTCTGAGACACAATACATTCAGATGCACATTGTAAGCACTGAAAATGTCACATACGGAGGTTCTACGCATACATACATAATAGGCTTGAGATAGAAAGAGGTTATACACCGTGTAAAAATATATAATGATGACAAACATTGATGAAATTACGTGTGTTTGACCCGCGTCCACCCAGCAGTTCGCTTTGGTGGTAGCAATTTCCTGTGTACGGATAATACACAGGATGGTATTTCAAGCACATTCGACAACAAAGAGATATTCTGGAGGGTTATAACCTATAACATACATGGGAATATACATAAGAACCCTTTCCCCCTCTAACATAATGGAATCTTCTCTTCTCCACCACCTTTATAGGCCTGTCGAATTATCCATCTTATATTTCCCTTACTTTGTTTTTATGTTTGTTTTTTATTTAAATCCCAATAACGGACAGGGTCATTTAGGACGTGCCAGGTTTTGGAGGTAAGCCGGAGTACCCGGAGAAAAACCACCGACCTACGGTCAGTACCAAGAAACTGCCCCACGTAGGTTTCGAACTCGCAACCCAGAGGTGGAGGCCTGGCTAGTGTTAAAGTATCTGGACACCTTAACCACCCGGCCACCACGGCTCTGTTATCAATCTTACATGTATACCTTCCTTACTCCTAACAAACGGAAACAATATAATTCTGAATAACATAATACTTACATTTACACGTATATGTCTACTCATTGTGTACTCCCAATTTAACTTTTTTTATTAATATTAACAATATTTACTTCGCACAAAAAATAACATAAAAAACTGTCAGCACAGTTGACTATCGGAAGGAGAGTGATTACAGAAGTTTGTAGACATATAGAAAAGTTGATATGACAGATTGTGTTGGAATGGAATAAAGTGACAGGACAACAAAAATAAATCCCTATAAACCACATGCATGTTTCTAACCTCTAATCTTGAGATTGTCGGATGGGGCTTAAAACGGCGGCCCGTGTGGGAATATCCAACCCGCATAGAAAAGATCCCTCTGCGATTATTCGATAAAGAAAAACATTATAAGGCCGACACAGAGATTATGGTACTGCACTGTACTTTATTTTTCTTTTTAGTTTGTTGTTTCTTTGTTTTGAAATATAATGCAATTCCATCGTTGTGCAAAAAAGGTTCATATCTTATAAAAAATTTAAAACGGACCTTTTGATTCGGTCAATATCGTGTTATAATAACCTGATAGAATTTAAGATATTTCATTCTACCAGGTTTGTATAGCATCCAATTAACCTCACAAAAGAGGTCAATAATTGATAAATATGTCTATGAGATGAGTGCCACTTTGCAGATTTTCCATGTATTTTTTTTTTTTTTTTTTTTTGTGCGTTTTTTTTTTTTTTCGGTGGTATAGCATCTTTAACCAGAAATGTTATGTAGGGATTCTCGTGTATGCCAGCTCCCTTGATTAATTGTAATAGCCCACCTGCGCTGTTGAAGATGTGAAAATTAATTCCTGAATGACTTCTTTCTTAAGTAAACGAGGCCCTAACGACTTGTCAAAATATGAAACATGTCTTCAGTAACTGTACTGTCAAAATATGTATTACCGACCCAGTGTATCTATGATCTTGGTGACGTATACCTCAACTTGTCTCGTCACACCCAAGGCGGCGCAGTGCTCCTTAAAGTTATTAATACTAAGTGAATAAATTATTCCATTCACGTCGTCTCTGTCATGTAAATTTGTGTAGAATTCACGCTTGACAGCCCGACCATAACAAACTCTGGAACGACCCAGAACGGGAGGGACACAACTTTCAACAAAAGGGGAGGAACTATCAACAGCCGGGTACATCGGTGGATGGATCACAGGGAGGTAATCCGAACAGCAGGTAAGGCGACGTTATTGATGTAAGGCGATGCTGCTTTGATCTTGAATAGAGACATTTTATTTAAGAATGGTCGTACCTGCTAGGCGGACTGTTGATAGCATGCTGGGCTACTCAGCTTTCTATTTACCTTAGAAATTTTACTTAGAAACATGGGCGTGCACTAACATAACATAATATTATATATATTATAAACACACGCTGGGTACCTATCAAAGAATAGTGTCCTATAGTTAGTTACTAAAAACCATAATATTAGGGCTCAAAGGCCCTACATAGTCTTAATTAAGCTGATGTATC
This sequence comes from Pecten maximus, assembly GCF_902652985.1. Classification (NCBI taxonomy): domain Eukaryota; kingdom Metazoa; phylum Mollusca; class Bivalvia; order Pectinida; family Pectinidae; genus Pecten; species Pecten maximus. The sequence goes on along the minus strand of NC_047031.1, from coordinate 5,250,162 downwards.
TATTCTCACCTTTAGCCCTCCATTGTCCGGAAAAAACACTTTTGTATATATATGTAGATCTAGACATTGTCTTATTCCCTTACCATGATATTGATACTGCCCGTGATTTCCTAGACTGGCCACCAGACCCTAAGTTGTTTTGTTAAAAATTTCCAAGCTAAATTCTAATACTAGATTATCTGCCCCTCATAAAGCTCAATTTTATTTATAATTTTAATATTCTAGAGACAGGGGGCCAGTCTAGTGATTTCCATGTGATGTCGCTATTGATCCCCCTACCCCCCACCCCTCCCCCTCCTTCAATCATATCTCCCCTAATTAATACCTCGAAGTACCCACTAGCCTTGTCCAGCATCCAGCATCCTCCACGTGCTGTTGTCACGATTTCATTTTGATATCCACGATATATCAGTTTTAGTCCCCACAGTTAAAGTATCTGTTTGATCCTCCATTCCTAGTCCCGTTATTGATAAACACATCTTACTAGCCCGAGTTTCCTCTGACCCTGACATCATGTCTGGTGTAGGGCCAGATTGCACTACTACAACATTTAACGTGGAATTCTCCGACACCGTTTGGTGTCGCTAAGATTTTGATGTAGATAAAATAAATCGGCATGACAGAAAACCTACCTTTCATAAAGATGAGATATTTATTCATCGAAAAACACTTATTTAGTCCAATATTCCTTCAGTATATCCCCTTCCACCTTACCGACCCCACATACCATAACAAGTAATATGTGCCGAGCTCCGCCCGGCCTTTGGTCTAAACCAAACCACACCCAGATACCATTGTTGTTGTCGTGTCGTCCGGGTGTATTTTTCCCACATGTAATCTCTTGGGATCTTCCCTATCCCATAATAGTCTAAATACATACACACCCTACTATGTTCATCACACAGATATTATTTGCTTCCTTCCGAGGGTCGTTTTTCAAACACTATAGTCCGTTTCTGATAAATCAATTTAAAAATGAAATTTTCATTAACACAAAAAGTATACAATTTGATAAAAGACATAATCTAACCGCAGTTTATTATACCCAACATGATGCATATTATTTTTATATAGGGTAAACTATCTTTATTTTGGTACAGGGAATTTGATATTTCGCACATAAATTTAAAATGAGGCTACGTACGTAGGGCTTTTCATAAAGTAACACCAGCGTCATAAATGTCAATCACAAAAACAGCTGTATAAAGTCTACTTAGGGAGAATATAATCTTACATGTTCCATGGACAGAGATATCTCAACCTTAAAATTACCAAATTGCTAACTAGATTGACATGATACCAGCAATGACAACTATACATCATCGTACTATGGATAATATATTGTTTTATTGAAGCAAGATAAGTAAAGGAATAATTGCTGTGATATAAAAAAAATTGTTAAGAAATAATATACCAACATAGAACACCAAACATCATAAATGTAATTCCAACTCAAAATCATTATATGAAATAAGGCAAATATATAAACAAAAACTATATTGTATGGTGAAGAGAACGCGGAGGATCGGACCAGGTGTAACCGTGTGGTAAGCGTCCAACCATACAACTCTAGGTCAAATCCAGGTAAGGTCACGTGCTCAAGGTGAGAACTACGGTAGTAAAAGCGATAGATAGATATTTATGAACAATAGTGTTATGGGGACGTTGGATTAACGATAGCATCATGCTCACAATCATAAATAGGTGCACACAGAGCTATATGAAAAGACCAAAAAAAAGCTAAGTTTTTTTTAAACCGTAGTGTTTTTGAAACCGCAGTGTGGTTTGGAAAATAAACCAGACAGGCGTAAACATGTTTACTATACATTAATGATTTCAATTAAGGGCATCACATGTTAATTAATTATTAACAGCTAATTATAGAACAGAGAACTCATCAAATGTGTCTTTATTTAACGTAATTTGGTATATTAAAGCTATTTTAGATTTGAGGCGAAAACTTAAAGGAAGTTTTTCTTTAATTCTGTAGTGCTTTCCTATGGAAAATTACCAGTTAAGGAGTTGATTTTAAGTGAGGAAAATTGATGAAAGAAAGGTGTGATCATTTGAAATATTGTCGCAAAAGGTAAAAAAAAAATGTGTAAAGAAAGTTTGTAGTAATTGCAGCCGAATCTCTAGCAAGTGTCGTTTTAATAATCACAAAGAGAGTTTATCATTTGGGGTCATTGTAAGTTAACAAATATTTTCGAATTAGCTATGTTTAATGTCTTTTTCATAAAAGATTTGGCAGAAGTCGATTCAACTGATGACTATCATCTTAATTCTCCGTATAGCTTTTCAGAAACAGATCATTATCATAATGAAAGCGAAATCAAAGTAAAAGAATGCCAAGTCCATGTTTAAAATATTCCACTAGATCTAACAGTAATAGTCGTCAATGTCATAATCCATATACATATCTAGATTTTATCAACTGTACTAACCGTAAACTTATTTACATGATAAAGACAGTGTTGGGTTCTCAGCTAAGAAAATATCGCCGTTTGGTCAGCGCCACGGGCAATTTATACAGAGCTGGGTTAAATAGGTCATCAAAAATACCATCATTCAGGTATGACCAGAAGAGAAAAACTGTTTTGCGAAATTTCATTGGTTATAAATACATTTAGGGAAAGGTTACCTACAGTTTTTAAACTAAAAAATAATAATATATTAGAGAAATGTCTTAATTTGTAACAATTTTTTAATGTTTTATTTTTTTTTAACAAAAATTTCATTTATTTAAAAAAAAAATATATATATATATATATAAAAGTAAAAAATTTAAAAAAAAAAGCTATACCAGGTTATGTTAAAGATTCTTGTTAGCCGGATTGAAGTGCTGGAGGGGTCTTACTATTGGGGATAGTGATCCGGCGGATGTCTTTGTTTACGTCCGATTAAGGCATCGAACCCCGGTCCGCCTAGTTGGAAGGAGAGTGCGTTTACACTGTCATCCGACCGCGAAAGCTTAAGTTTTACAAATACAATAACATGTCAAAGATTTACGTTAAAGTACTGATTTCTAGTCATGTATTCACGACACCATTGTCATGCTCAAATAATATAATACATACGAAACCAACCTTTCTTTACACTCACTCATGAAAAAGTTGTTATGAAGAAAAAACCTTAAAATGGAAAAACAATTCCTTCAAATTATTAGAACATCTTAATCAGACATCATATTTATCACCAATAGTAATTGAAGCTGAGCTCAAATCGTGTATTTGTGCATGAGTATTCTTTCAAGAATACTGTCCCTGTCCTGTTAAAATTCGAACACGTTACCACTTTTTATGTTCAAGCACTGGTTCCCGACCTGTTCAGAAGAGTGGTAAGATTTGTGTGTTATATATAGCGAGTGTCCACTAAGTTGTGAGATCCTTTCTCCCAGTTCCCCACCAAGACCCGGATATAATTAGGACACAGGGGAGATATGTTTGTTTGATTTTACTATAGACCAATACCTTATAATCACTGAGCCAATATCCTTATCAGTCAGCTTTAGTCAGGCCTGAACAGTAGAAAACCTTTACTACAGAGGTAAGGTCTTTCTATTTACTATTTATGTTTGGCTTTCATGACATTTTGTGAGAAATTGTTATATATTGGACATTTAAATTATGTTTCCACCGGAAATATACTTATATGTTAATTTCAGACGTATAATATGTTAATTTTTAGAAGTATTTTAGTATCAACATGTGGTCATCCATCCCAATGTGTATTGCTTTGAACATACACTCGCTTACTAGGTGATTCGATCAGCTGAGGTCCACGTGATATTATGGTATTGATTCACAAATTGTTTAAATATATCTTTACTTATTCAAGGAACTTCCATGTTAAATGTTTCTGATGTTCATATTTTGCCTTCTTTAATAATTTTTGAGTTAGACTTTTGTCACACGTTGAGATTAGCTTCATAGTTATTGTTTATTTATCATTGTTTGCTTATCATTGTTTGTTTATCAAGATAGGCAACAAGGGAAGGTATATACAATATATTGTGTTATGCATATCATTATTAGGGCTACTGATTTTACATTACAGTGATAGAAAAATGGGTTCATTCGACCTCTATTACAAGATAATTTACACAACTGAATGTTTAATATATATATTGTGTAACTTTAATGTGTGAGATCGATTCAGAGCAAGGTTTATAATTCATTCAGGTTTCGTTCCGTTTTAAATCTATTAATGACATATTTGTTTATTTATATACTGCACCGTTGTTAGGTGAAGATGCTGTATGTAAAGTTTCGGAAAAGTTCACCGATAAGAATAATCAATAGTAGCACACTTACAGTCTGTTTCTGATAAAGATTACCGAGTACAAAAATATGTAGGTAGCAGTATTGTTTCACAAACGGTATATTTACAGATATAAAAGTTATGTCACAAGACATTTATGATTATAGTTAATTGTATACAGAAAATGTTGTTGTTTTTTTTATTTATTTATTTATTTATTTATTTTACCTCGGAATATCTCTGTATCATTTGTTTTCTCTTGACTAAAACGATAATTGTAGTAGAAAAATGCTAATTGCCTTTAATTGTAAAGTGTTTAGTTTTCAAAACGTACAAGATATTTATTCCCGGTAGACAGATTATTGAACTTGACCGAGGTGCACGTGCGGTTAAGTGAATTCAATTGTAACTGACGTTACTATAAAGATATGTAAGCGTTGCGAATGTGTATGTATGTGCATATATGTGATGTACATTTTAGATTTTTTTACAGAAAACCCCATCGCACCAACTGACCAACTACATGGCTGACTGACACCGGAAGTGACAAAAGCAACATGCAAGGTAACTTCCGGTTTAAACCCCTCGTATTGCATACAGGTAACAGCCGTACGTTAAATGAAATGTATACACATATACCTGTACAACCTGATGTATACATGCCTTAGGCTCATATCAGTGGATTAAAGAAAATTAAATCTTCTTCAATTCATTATGTTAATATATGAATATTTAATTCATGATAAAATATTTCTGATACTAAGATATATTCATCAATTGAGAATGTTTACGACGGTCTGACCCCACAGCTATTTGCTAGGTAACCATTGTGGTGAAGCTAGCTTTGGTGTGTGTGTCACGTGATTTACGAAGGAGGACGAAAGGAGACAGGTAAACTTTAGTATGACATTTAACATAAAGAATCAGACATAATAACGCGTCATATAAAATTAATTAGTCACCATTTATTTTAATTATAGAACTATTTCTGTACTAGGCCGAATGTTAATGGAGATTTAAATATGTCTGTTCAGGAAAACGAACAAGTTTTTATCCACACTCAGCAATTCATCCAGGATTCTGATAGCTTTTAACTGATTAGTGACCTGTGTAACTGCACTGTCTTCGGTGTCGGACATGATCCTCCATATCATAAAAAACCCAACTGAAAGTGCATAACGTCCAATCAAAAGTCTCTCTCTCTCTCTCTGAGTGTATATATACCTGCTATATTATTTTATGCCATCTTGAATTGTATTGTATATATACCAATGTTTTGTCACAGGGAAATGGCTTCATATAAGTTGTACAACTTGTGCCCAATCCCGTTGCTAAAAGGCAATAAAATATGTTTAAATCAAGCCATTTAGCGTCAGATACTCTGTAATATCTCTGTGACCTCCTTGAACTCATTGACCTTTGACCTCTTTAACTCTGATGACATATTGCACAAGAATATGCATATCTAATATACACGGAACAAATAGGTAAACGGTATAAAAGTAAAATGGATAACATGCAATTGTTATAGTTCAATAGGTGAACACTCATCCACTTTCAGTTTCGGTTGTGTTCTTCAGAACTGTTAAAAGAATATATGCTTAGTGTCTCTCGTTGAATGTCGTTTGAGACCTCCAATTTCCCTCCAGTCATTTGTTTGTTGTTGTTTTTTTTGGTTTGTTGTTTTTGTATTGTTTTTTTTTTTTTTTTTTTTTGTTGTTTTTTTGGTTTTTTGTTTGTTTTTTGGGTTTTTTTTTTTTTACACCTACAGCAAGTGTAGGTGGTGTTTCTAGAATTCATAGTAATGAAACATATTGTACTTTAATAATGAATTATCGATATGTATTGTTACAGTATACGGAAAGATATCTAATAGTTATACTACAGTATTATAATCTCTTTCCCTTCATGCTTTACAAACAAATTAAAAGAACGCTACTGTAGTTTTTTCTAGACTGAAAAAACTATTTTCAAGCATGTTGGCTCCATACACATCCATCTTCGTTACTTCCGGGATACTTTCGCTGTCTACACAACTGGAATTTGTTAGGAAAAAATCGAAGGCCTGCGAAAAGCTACTTAATTGGTGTCAAGGGGAAAGTATGATTAATCGTTTAAAATCATGCATTTCTTTGAGGAATATAAGTCATGTTGCTTTATCCGCAAGGTGTTCAAGGTGTATCGTAGATGGACGTATTCTAGGGGTTAATGAGTGAAAATGAAATTTACCCATGGAAAATCGAGGGTGGTCGTATTCTAGGGGTTGGTGAGTGAAAGTGAAGGAATGCATGGAGTATCAAGGATTGACATCTTCCAGGAGTGTAGAGAGTGAAAATGAACGTAATCCATGGAGTATCAAGGATGGACATCTTCCAGGAGTGTAGAGAGTGAAAATGAACGTAATCCATGGAGTATCAAGGATTGACATCTTCCAGGAGTGTAGAGAGTGAAAATGAACGTAATCCATGGAGTATCAAGGATTGACATCTTCCAGGAGTGTAGAGATTGAAAATGAACGTAATCCATGGAGTATCAAGGATGGACATCTTCCAGGAGTGTAGAGAGTGAAAATGAACGTAATCCATGGAGTATCAGGATTGACATCTTCCAGGAGTGTAGAGAGTGAAAATGAACGTAATCCATGGAGTATCAAGGATTGACATCTTCCAGGAGTGTAGAGATTGAAAATGAACGTAATCCATGGAGTATCAAGGATGGACATCTTCCAGGAGTGTAGAGAGTGAAAATGAACGTAATCCATGGAGTATCAAGGATTGACATCTTCCAGGAGTGTAGAGATTGAAAATGAACGTAATCCATGGAGTATCAAGGATGGACATATTCCAGGGATGTAGAGAGTGAAAATGAACGTTACCTTTGGAGTATTAAGGATGGACATATTCCAAGAGTGAAAGTGAACTTACGTGTAAATTGTCTGGATAAAGGTCTATATGCAGAAGACATGATATTATTGTTGACAGCGGTTACATATAAGATTATTAAAGAACTGGTTACCAATCTTAACAATTGATTGTTACCTTGCATGTATTCTAGACCACACAACAATAATATGTAAACAAGACTTGTCTATTCTCTGATGGGAATAAAATGTGAAAAAAGATTCGTGAAAAGGGTCATGAAAAGTTTACTTTCCATGCAAGAAGAAGCTGCTTACTATTCAGGAACAAGTGGTCTGGTCATTGTTGTAAATGTCCAAGGCTCTTCTTTTCGTGGAAATCTTAATTCAACACTTTTCCCTGTCGTTTCCACTTTTTTGAGTAAAGAAATTGGTTTCGTATTCATTTCTTATAATTCCTTTTGGTTGTTGTAGTCTAGCGGTGATAATCCAATATGTCGAGATATTGCTCTGTGTAGACTGCGCTGTAGTCATAATTTGAATTTGTTTTCATTATTTTGATTTAGACAAACGGTTAAGATTCTTCTTGTTTTATTAATTTGTTGTTGTTGTTTTGTTGGTTTTTTGGTGTGTTTTTTTTGTTCGTTGCTGTTGTTGTAGTTTTGTTTTTTGTTGTTTTTTTTTTTTTGTGTTTTTTTTTTTGGGGGGGGGGGGTTGGGGGTTTGTTTTTTTACTTTAAGTTTATATTTTCTACAGAATGCTCGAAACTGAACACCCAGGACGGTCAGCCTGATATCATCACCTCCGCCAACCACAAACAGTTGGTACTGTCCTCATACAACCGGACGGAAGGAACAGAGATCACACTGTCCTGTTACTCTCCCTATGTCCTTCATGGTCAATCAAAGGTCACGTGCCAGTCGGACGGAACCTGGAATGTGGACACCATTCCCTTACTGCGGAGGTTTGCTTATTTTATTGTTTGCTGATGCTGTTGGAGGGTTGTTCTGCTATCATGGTTGTGTTCGTTGGCATGACACTTTATTCCTATGATAACATGTCTCCCGTATGTTTTCAGTTAGGTAGCCACCAGCTACAGCGAGACGAGACGATACACAACCAATAATTTTACAATATATTTATTGAACTATATTATGTACATTACTTCGGCCTTTTGATGTAGCATATTTTTTATGGTATTGATAAAGGCTTTGGAGTCTCATAATGAAAAAAAACTTGCTTTTTGTCTATGATTAAATGTTTTTTACATATATAATTTTACTTACAATCCTATATGCTCATCAAAAATCATTACGATTTCAGTCCGAATTTAGAATTATAGACCGTTTCTGATTATCGATATTTTCTATAGTCTGTTTACTTATTTACATTATTGACATCAGCCAAGACTCCGTCTGACGAGGGTATGACGGATGAAACTAAGATTCTGATTGGTGTGTTGGTCGGCGCGGGTGCGTTCGTCGTCATGGTGCTTTTATGCATTGTATGCATTGTTCAGGGAACGGCAAAGTCTCGTCGCCAAAAAAGGTATGTGTACTACGTCATTATAATTGGGTACTATGCCATATGAAATCACACAACATAAAATTATGACGAAAGTCGAAATGCAGCCCATTATTACCGCTGTGCATTTTGGGAGTGGGAAAGTTGTCAGTATAATGTGACCGGGTTGGGTGTCCTCGGCGTTTAACGTCAGTTAAGAACATAGCAACATAATATCGGAATTAGTACAGCGATACCACAAAGAGAAAAAAGCCAGCCTCCCAAAATACATACATGTATTCTCCTCACAGATGCAGTTCGCATGCCAGAAACATATCAAATATAATCTATAATCTATGTTCATACTAGAAAAAGGATTTTGACCAAAATGTTTCAAACTAAACCCATATCAAATACGCCGGTCTTCATTAGATAAATCATTCTTTTTTTAGACTTTTTATTATCAGATAGAAGACACTCTTAGCAAAAACCAAGATAGCATTTCTTCACTACTGATGCCTGTTTTGATTGGTCCTAAACTTACTAGTAAATGGCGAATGATGGCTAAAGTCTTCAACAACGCGAAAGAGTTGGAGAAAACTGGGAACATGATATTCCCCCAGATTCAATAGCTGATATTATTATAAGATGTAAAATTATATAAATGTTCTAAAAACAAAAAGCAGGACAATCTGTTGTCTAAGATAGGGAGCCGACCAAGACAAAAATATGGGCGATTTGGCGTCCCTCAAAGTTCAGCAAATAGACCACACCAAAATTAAACATGCATGCCTGAGCAAACTTTTAGGAAGCCAATCAACTTTGCCATTATTAAAATTCAAAGCAAAATTGACCAAACATTCTTAAATGCTCATAAGCTTAAGCCACAACCAAGGACCCCGTTCACCTTGTGTGGTTGGCATGACAGCAACCGATGACGACAATGTCTTGAGACCCTATTGCAACCTATACAGGGAAGGTCATTCACAAAACAAACATACCGCAGCCTCCCAAAACACACATACGCACTCACAACACCTGTGAATATCGCACGCACGGGAGGCCGTCCTTAAATGACCTTAGCTGTTGATAGGGCGTTGAACAAATCAAACCAAACAAAACAAAACAAAAAATAATTCCCTAAGCTACTCAAATGTACTTCATCTAGAAAAAAGTTCTGCGTAACAGCCAGTAATCTCTGGATATCATCCCCTTCTTTCATAATTAAAACACTTATTGGTTAATTTTAAGAGGTATGTTATGAACAGCCCTGTGAGAAACACACCCTCTCCACTTTAAACTTAGCAAAAATAGCTGACCAAATTAATTTAGTAAATACTGGTTAATTGGATATTCGAGAGCTGAACGGATAATGTTTTAAGGGAATCAAGCATCAGTCGCCTCCAATGCCCTTAATTACACTGCCCTATATCATTGCCCCCACAATGTTAAGAGAAAATCAGGTGGAAGTCGTAGATTTTCAACACCTTAGCTATTTTATTTTATCTTCTGAAAGTCCCTTTATGAAGGAAGTCTAGCCGCCCCACTCTGAAGGAATCTATGTTCGACAAATATTTTCATTTTCATATTCATAATTGATATATTACGTTTGTTTAATGTTACCTGTAAATGCTCTTATCATCTTTAAGGGCGACAAGCAATGGTTTCTATCCTTATTTTGAAGAATGTCATCTCACAAACCTGTAAATAGAATATATAAATCTACCAATTGGAACTTTTTTATATGGGGGACAACCATCTTGTATTGAAAAATTCACATAAATCAACAACAAATAACTCCCCCCTGACAAAAACAGGCTGGACAAAAAAATAAGTTTTTTCTATATATTTTACATCTACATGTATTGCCCAGCCCACACATAAAACTTTTGGAAACTTCTCTTACCTGAATATCCAATCAGTAGGCCCCGATGCATTCACCTTCCTATTGAATCTTCTGCCCAAACGGGGAAACCCCACAATCTATTTTTGATTTGGTTCTTTGTTGCTAAAGATATTGTTCCCTCTTGAAAGTCGTAGATTTCCAACACCTTAGCTATTTTATTTTGTCTTCTGAAAGTCCCTTTATGAAGGAAGTCTAGCCGCCCCACTCTGACAGAATCTATGTTCGACAAATATTTTTATTTTTATATTCATAATTAATAAATTACGTATGTTTAATGTTACCTGTGAATTCTGTTATCATCTTTAAGGGCGGCAAACAAAGGTTTATACGGAAACAAAGGTAACCCTGCTGGAGAGATTTCCTACGTTCTCCCTCCGCGTTCTGGTGCCCCTCAGTCGTACAGAGACGATAGCTTGTACAGGAATGATACACAATACAGGGGAGATAATCCATATAGAGGAAGCGAAACACCTTCCCGACGTGATGAACCTCTCACCGATAAGTACGACAACCGCTACAGGCCTCGAAGTACCAGCGTCGACGTAGCTTACAGGTTAGTACAACAATGGATATGATAGAGAACAATGGGTATGATAGAGAACAATGGGTATGATAGAGAACAATGGGTATGATAGAGAACAATGGGATATTATAGAGAACAATGGATATCATAGAGAACAATGGGTATGATAGAGAACAATGGGTATCATAGAGAACAATGGGTATCATAGAGAACAATGGATATGATAGAGAACAATGGGTATCATAGAGAACAATGGGTATTATAGAGAACAATGGGTATTATAGAGAACAATGGATATCATGGAGAACAATGGGTATCATAGAGAGCAATGGGTATCAAAGAGAACAATGGATATTATAGAGAACAATGGGTATTATAGAGAACAATGGATATCATATAGAACAATAGATTTTACTTATAACAATGGATATGATAGAGAACAAATCATATGACAGGGAACAATCGATATGATAGAGAAAAATGGATATCATAGGAAATAATGAAAATTATAGAGAACAATAAAAAATGTTTACTGAATATCATCTTGACGATAGATGTGCAATATTGTTTATCATGGCCCTTATTATCTTACTATTTCTATCATAAAGTGATTACTTTTCTCGTAAATTATTCGCTTGTTATACCTTATCATTGTTGTACTAAATCAAACAAAAAGAAACCTTTTTCATCATTCAAAAAAAGTTAATTAATATATTTCATTGAAAAACATTTCCCTTGATATTGATTGTAACATAATCCAATATCTCATAATTGGATTTATAGATTATCGTTATGATATATCAAACCGTGGTATATCTGCTGGCGTTCGATATTTCAAGGTATATTTACTGGCTTTTGGTATTTCAAGGTATCTAAACTGTTTAATAAGCAATGATTAGTAACAGGGTCATAAGAAAATGTGAAATAAAATTAAAATAAAATCTTGATATGCGAAACAGCTTTCTTTAAGGAAGTTATGCAGACCATTGATATTACTTGTTTAAACAGCATTAACTGATATTGATCTAAGTTCCTTTCGGGTTAGTTACTGGGTTTGTGCATCAACGTAAGGTGACCGAGTGGTTAAGGTGTCCTGACACTTTATCACTAGCCCTCCACCTCTGGGTCGCGAGTTCGAAACCTACGTGGGGCAGATGCCTGGTACTGACCGTAGGTTGGTGGTTTTTCTCCGGGTACTCCAGTTTTCCTGAACCTCGAAAAACAGGCATGTCCTTAATTGATCCTGGATGTAAATAGGACGTTAAACAAAATAAACTAAACTGTATTTAAGTGTAGTACTACCATAAGGGTGTGCGATCTCTATTGTCAAGGTACTGAACGTGATTATATTAACATATTTTATTGTTTAATTAGCATATCATCGTAACACACGTTCAATCATCATTTCACTTTTATACGTAAGTCGCAGTGAATAAAGCTATATACAATATGGTCATAATCATGTACAATTTGTATATATTCAGAAGTTTATCTTAATTGAAAGTGACATTTGATGTAAGCCGTCAATTTATCGTATCATTACCGTAATTAATTTAAAACCATCATATCATGCACCGTTACTGTAATTAATTTAAAACCATCATATCATACATCGTTACCGTAATAAATTTAAAATCATCATATCATACATCGTTACCGTAATTAATTTATTAACCATCATAACTGTAATAAAAAGGTAAACCTTCGAATCATCCTCATCACCGTAACTAATTTATAACCATAAAAGCATACATCATTACCGTAATTAATCTATAAACCTTCATTTCACAGTAAAATTACCGTAAATAATGTCATCGTCATTAGCGTTATTGATTTAGAAGTGCCATGATATCATAATTACCGTAATTAATGTATAACCACAATATCATAATTACCGTAATCATTCTATAAACCATCATATCATCATCATTATCGGAATTGTTTTATAAGCTATGATGACATCATTGTTACTGTGATTAACTTCTTAACCATCACATTATGACATTGCTTACCGTAATTAATTCATAATCCATAAAATGATCAGCATTGCTGTCAGTTATACGTTCTAAAATACTGTTAGTATTTAACTTCATCTGCCATAACTTTGCCACAGGTTACATCCCCTCTATATGATACTCACATTGGGGCTCGTATGATATATGATGTCATTCACATTAAACATTACTAAAGCGATAGGATCGTGAAAAGGTCAAAGGTCGTTCTTACCATCGTGAGGACATTAAACCATGAAAAAAAGTAATAACATTTATTTTCTTTTTTTTTTTCAGTCGTCCTGTAGATCCCCGTCAACAAAAAGCCCAGTCCGTCACGGGATCACTGACGAGGGGCTTTCGCGGGGCCGAGATGTTTTATATATACAAAGGGGACCCAGAACGGTACCGGAAGCAGGGCCGCCGTGCCGACGAACGTGAGAGACCCGTAAGCGAGATAAACTACCGAACTGATAAAGCCTTCAGTGACTACGTTGGGAACTTGAGGGGTCCGCCACCCCGGGGAGGGGTGTCTGGCTCAGAGAGATCGGCCCCTGTGACTCGACCTCACAGAAAAAACTCTGATCTGTAAGCTTGTAACATTGTACTGACAGTATTTTATTTTGTCGAACCACACCACAATTCGTATATAGTTATCATTTATTAGCCATCATGATCATTATCATCGCACAAAAAATCGATATGTATGGTGCAAAACTCATTTACGTTAATGCAAAAAGTTCTCCTTGTTTCTTTTTAGAATATTTTTGACAGATTTTGTAAACTTCTACATCTTAATTGCCATACGCTGATGAGGGACTACTTCATGCTACACCTCCTTAACACATATACTATATAGAATATGGCAGAACAGACAAACAAATAATGAACGAATCAATTCACACACATCTACTTTTCATCTATGAGAGACAGAACAGACTGCATACGAAATGGTGGATTTGAATGGTGCCTGGGGGAAAATAATCCGACCAATCGCTAAACTGGTGCATTTATTTAAAGCTCAAGGCCATACCAGTCATTTAACGGTTTGGATACCCCTAGGTTCCTTTGATAGGATAGGATCAAACTAGTGTTTTTGTTTTCTTTATTTTTTTCCATGGAATAATTCAAGATGGTCAAAAGGCGAATGCATCCTTGAGTATTTGGGATGCTTGAGATTTTGAACAGTTATTACTTAATGCGCATGCGTAAAATATCTATCTAAACCTAGAACTCTTCCAAATTTTTCCATATGCTTTGCTGTGTACACTTTCATTGTTTATAAGGAAATGCATATATAAAAATGAATACAACAAAATTAGTGGACATCTTGTCTGAGTATCTCTCCCAAATACTGTATAGTTGATCAATTTCGCGAGGGAATCTATATTCGCGGTCATTTGATGTAGCTCGAAAATATTTTTCACAAATATTGGTATACATACCCAAATGTGTCTTTGTAGACTGGTCACCAGACCCTTAGACCCTTTTATGAAGAAAATTCTAATACTAGCTTATCTCTTCCTAGTTTGAAACTTGTTCAGACATATCCTGAAGACCAAAATCATAAAGCTCAATCTTATTTATAATTTTAATATTTGCGAGACATGGAGCAAGTCTTATGTTTTGCAGAATTTTTATGGCGAAGTTGAGTGAAACTTCATGTTCACTGGTATAAGGTATGATAGGAAACTACTTCCGACCGCGAAATACTAGCCTTTTGAAATTCAAGAGTTATATAGTACCCTTTCACATTTCATGTTGTGCAGAAGGTGGAGCAACCTATGCTGAACAATAGAGATAACAATATCATAATAATAGGTATGACGTCCTTTATTATCTATGCTTGATCACGTGACAGTTCTTGTTTCCAGGGTAGCGGGGGAGTGGCCTTCCCGTACAGAACCAAGAGATCTCGAAGAGTTTAACACGTAAGTAATTAAATACCTAACAATGGAAATTGCATGTTGCCTAATGTTGTTACACGCCATGACCTAAAAATTCCACCACGTCAGACTTATTCTTTGGGTTTTTTTTCTGTTTGTTTGTTTGTTTGATTTTTGCCGAGATGGAAATTTTACCCTTCAATTAATGAGAGGTTAAGTTTGAACTTTTTACTAAAGGTATCCATCTTTTGGTTTTGTGATATCCTGTTAACAATACTGGTTAAGTGTATAACTGAGATTGAACTGGTACCGGAAATATAATTCTGAATCTTTGTTATGAAGTTTATCCATATTCCCATGTTTTGAAGTTTATACATATTTCCATATTATGAAGTTTTTCCATATTTCAATATTTTGAAAGTTTGCACATTGCAATAGTTTGGTCAAATGCATGCGAGATTTGTTAAATATGGAACAATTAGCAGAGCTGAAACAAATATATCATCGTAATGTCACTGGATATGATGTGTCTTACTTCATCTCCTACTTTATCTCAATTAACAGTAAATGACTTTAACTTTTTACGAAACAAATAAACATTTTATCATTAAATTGTAAATTGTAAAACCAGTTCAAGCGTAATGGCACCATTGCCATCTTTGATTGTCACCTTGATTTATTGGTTCATATTTTTATGAATGAGTTTTACACCTTTGTTGACAGGAGAGCTCTTTTTCACGGTCGTGATCCATTCCTGTGGCGTCCTGTGTAGGTATCACGTGACTATTATAAAGGCCTATCATAAGTAGATATACAGCTGCTCATTACTCAGTATAATGGCAGGTTTTCAAGTAAATGTATATCATTTTCTGATATCACTAAAGGAGAGTGATCAACTTTATAAATATCAATTTTGGTTAACATTTATGTATATGCAAGTTAATTGCCTACAAAACACAAACAAAGACGTATATATCACCTTATGGCATAGGACAGTCAATCTCCAAACATATCAATATAAGTCGATTGCAGACGAAACACAAGACCTATACGTAACACTATTAGCTGACAGCATACGACATACAAAAAATTATTCAAACAAATATAAGTTAATAGCAGACAACACATAAAACCTATACATATGAATATAAGCTGACAGCAGACGACAGCCAGACCTCATACATATCAATTTAAGTTGATAGCAGACGACACTTAAAAAACTATACATTTCAATGTCGTTGATAGCAGACGACAGCCAAACCTCAAACTTATCATTTTTACTTTATAGCAGACGACACATAAACGCCATACATATCCGTAATATTTCATAGCAGACGACACACAAACTCAACATATCTATTAAACTTAAAGCAGACGACACACAAACTCAACATATCTATTAAACGTTAAAGCAGACGACACACAAACTCAACATATCTATTAAACTTAAAGCAGACGACACATAAACTCAACATATCTATTAAACTTAAAGCAGTCGACACATAAACTCAACATATCTATTAAACTTAAAGCAGTCGACACATAAACTCAACATATCTATTAAACTTAAAGCAGACGACACATAAACTCAACATATCTATTAAACTTAAAGCAGACGACACATTAACTCAACATATCTGTTAAACTTTATAGCAGACGACACACACGACTTTACTGCCTTTTCCTTTCGTTTGTTTGTCGGTCATAGTGTTTTTCACCGGTAGTATGCCGTTAAAAATATTTCTACATTGATTAAACAAATTGTTTTGGATAAGCTTCTCGAAGTAGTCTCCCTTGTCCGGAGTTTTTGCGGAAGGATTTTTGGCTTTCGAAATTTGAAATATATTATTTTTCAGTAAATGTATTCTTTCATGTATTTTTAACTGTATTTCTTCTACATCATCAGTGTATCATTTAAAGAAATATCGTGTATGATTTATTTCCACTTTTCATTTTATTTTCACAGGGATACGAATTGGGGATTCCACCTGAATAGACAAGATATATAGACTGAGACGTAAATACAATGAAACGAAAATAATACCAGAAGAACTTTGCTATAAATCTGGCATAACTTATGGAGATCTTTAAATTTGTGCAAAACAAAACCGTGCCAAAAGAAACAAAGGATAAATAGAAGAACATAGAATAGCCAGAAAACAAAGGATTTCCAGAAACAACGGAACGCTAGAAAACAAAAGATATCTAGAAATCAAAGCTATCCAGAAAACAATGTATAGCAAGAAAACGAAGGATATTCAGAAAAAAAGGTCATCCAGAAAACAAAGAATAGCCAGAATACGATTCTAGTACAGGAAAATGTTCTCTGAAATGGAGCTTCCATACGAATTAATGAATTGGTTTCGGTTAGAGGCTATTTATACCTATTCTGGCCTCATTGTTAAACAAACCTCGATTTCATTGAAAAATTCATTGGGAAGTTGGTTTCAGAGGAAGGAAAACTGCTCGCGTCTGTGTTGACAACGTTTGAGTCATGGAACTGGAGAAAACTAGTCATAAATATGTCACTATTCTAGTCTACATGCCCGGATATAACATGTGCGCATTACTTAGAGAAACAACTGAAGCAATTATGACCAGATGTCAACTTTTAGTGAACGTACTGTGCATGAACTGACGGTGAAAAAGTTTGAATCGCGGAGGAATATATCCTTATAGTGAAACAGTTCGCATCGCGGAGGAATATATCCTTATAGTGAAACAGTTCGCATCGCGGAGGAACAAATCTTTATAGTGAAACAGTTCGCATCGCGGATGAATATATCCTTATCGTGAAACTGTTCGCATCGCGGAGGAACATATCCTTATAGTGAAACAGTTCGCATCGCGGAGGAACATATCCCTATCTTGAAACTGTTCGCATCGTGGATGATATACCCCTATAGTGAACAGTTCGCTTGCGGAAGAATATATCATTATACGTAACATGCTCTGTGACTACCTCAGGTCTACTTCCAGCACTGCTTTATCGTACGATTAATGCGTGTGTAATTATGAAAAGTAGTATTATAATATATATGTATTATATTCATATATCACCCTGGTACCAAGTATATATATTTGGTATATATTACATTTGTTACATATATATATATATATAATACGTTTTCTGTGGGACCCGATAAATATCCTAAAATACAATACTGTTTTTACATGTTCATGCATATGTATGTATCAAATGGAAATATAAGTATGATATATAATTTGTAAACATTAAAAGAAAATAAAAAATGACTTTTCCGTAGATTGCATTATGGCATAAGTCTTGGGCTATATTGTGTTTATTCCTTTATTATTACATTAATTGTATTTGCTCTTAAACCATTAGTATTCAATCAATCAATGACATTTAGCATTTATATTATATGAACAATTGATTCGTTATATTTGATTGAATTGAATAGGCCAACTGTAGTATCACTTATTATCGTGCAAACCTCCAATACCACCCAACCCCCTCTGTCTCCCTCTCATTCTCTCTCTAATTCTCTTTCCTTCTCATTCTCTATCATATAGTCATATATTACCATTATACATTGATTGTTAAACTTTGTTTGATGTTGTCACCCGTCTGTCAAACCCTTTAAGGAGATAGGTTTATAAAAAAAAAAAAAAAAAAAAAAATTATTTATTTTTTTTACTGAATCCTTGTCCTGATGTTCGTTCTTCATTTTAATACAGAAATGAAATAAAATAAAAAATTCTTTAAACTAACACAATAAAAAGTAATGGCAGAGAAACAAAGATTAATGTCACAAAAAAATCAAAATAAACAAGGATAATAAATGATACCAAGGTCAGAGTAAACAACAAACATTATTTCAAAGCGACTATAACTGTGCACGTGCTCATACACATTAGACAATGGTTAGACAAAGGCGACGTTTTATTTCAAATACAGACCAATTGGTGCAAATATACGAATTTTGGGGAGCTCAAATTCAGCGCTTGAACGAATTTAAATGAATTGGTGCAATGATGGATTAGCGCGCCTTAAATGGGGGAACATAATGTAAATAAAGTATAATAAGTGTATTCAAAGTGGTTGTAGTAAAACAATACAAAAAAAGTGTTATCAACGTATTTCAAATAGTTATAGTAAAATAGTAAAAACAACACAAAGAAAGTTGATTAGCGTGTTCAAAAGGAGTTAAAAAAGAAAAAAACAAAAACAAAGAAAAGTTATTAGCGTATTCAAAAACAGTAAAAGAAAACAATATGAAGGGAGTTTCTCAGCGTATTTAAAAATGGATGCAGTAAAAAAAAATTAAAGAGAAACTAGTGTATTCATAAATTATCCAAAAGCTTGAATACAATCACACAAAATATCTACTTCTACAGTAAGTGGTACGTAAAATAGTTGGATTCGACGAGAAAAAACGAAATTTTGTAGTCTAAGACTTTCTTATTGGTTGACAAAATTTGTCATCGTCGACAAAAAAGGAAAGGTTTGGATACAAAAAGAAACACCGAAAAAGCTAAATCGAGAGCTAAAAGTTGACCCTTAAGATGCCACGTCACATATCTTATTTCACTGTTTATATGTAATATCTTTATATAGATGAACTACTGATTAGTTCATCGTATGTTTGAAGAACTATAGATATTTGATATCAATGTAATACTGTGACAATATAGTATAATGTGTGGCTGTGGGTAAATCGGTCTGCCAAGAAGCTATTAAACTTGTAGATTACGATCAAAGTGGAAGAGATTACCTATGTGAAAAACAAAATGAAAGGCTCAGTGATAGACAGAGGGATAGACAATGATAGACAAAAAACATCTGATGAATGACACTTTTATAATCTAACAAAGACTTAACCTATCTATTTTAGTATATGTTTACGCGAAGTAATATTTAATAGATGGTAACATTTTCGGAAGATATGATTTGGCTACATATTCGCGATCATTAAAACAGTGCGAAAATAAAAGTCTCGCGAATATTTGGACAAAAAATTATACTCTCTCTAAACGTTTATTATATTCCTATACGCGCAAATATCACACCTGTATATTTCTGAATTTTTACAATGGGGTTTGATGCTAACTTAAATACCCTCAAACTACTACAATATTCGTATTAATGACTGTGTAAACCGTGAAATAGTAGCCCCGCCAAATTCAACAACTTACATAACTTCTTAAGGCGTTTACTCCTTAAACCACGTTTCTAATTTCCAGTAATGTACTCAATCAAACACACGTGCACTTGGCTGTCTAAGCTAATGTGACTGTTTATAAGTTTAAACGTCTGTCGGAAAATCACATATTTTTTTTAAGGGAAAAGTTCAACCTAAATCAAACATAAATTTAAGTCTTTAAATGATTGAACGTTTTGAACGCCTGTGTTCTTTAGTTTTGTCGATACACAATTGAACCAAAAACCTTGCGCTGGTAAAGTAAATCTTCAGCTCGTCGAGGTGATCAGTCCTAAGGGCGTGCTGGGCCGGTGAGTAGCGGTTAGGACAGATCGATTACGGGGTCAGATAAGGAACGCTTGGTCGGATAACCACGGAGTATATCAAACAAGTACACCCTTGGTTGGCTGTAGTCACCAGTGGAGGAACAGCCAGGCGGAGAGAACACCAACGGAACAGGAGGGATTCGACCGGTGTCCGGTTCCAATATCCCGACATTTTCACATGTCAACATCAGTTCGGATACAGGATAGATAGATTTGTAGAGCTTTGGATACTGTGATATTGTCCGTCTTTCCGTGTTCCGGCAGTCCGAAAGTCCGACAGATCGGAGTCTCTCGTCAGCTTGGTCCATGTCCGTCCACGTTGGTGCCTCTATGATGCCTTCCTTTCTTCCAGTGTTGGCGAACTTGTAGGTTGTAAAAGTGTAACTGTCACCCAATCCGAACTATTGGATCACAGAACTAGAAGATCCTTTAACGGGATATCCGGATATAAATCTACTGTGCTGTTTCGTGTGCCTCGTTCATCTCGGACAATGAAAAGATATATCACCAATACAACTCAATTTGACCTTATCACCAAGGCAACGTACGACCACATCACCAAGCCAACGCATAACAATATCACCAAAGCAAATTAAGACTAGATCACCACGGCAGCGTATATCTTTACCACTACGGCAAATAAATAACAATTTACCAAGGGAATGAATAATAATAAGACAAATTAGGAACCACCAAAGTAAGGCTCAAATATATTAAGACAATTTAGAATCGCATCAAAAAGGCACCAAGTTAAATAAGGACTTCGTCACCAAGTTAAATAAGGACTTCGTCACCAAGTTAAATAAGGACTTCGTCACCAAGTTAAATAAGGACTTCGTCACCAAGTTAAATAAGGACCACATCACCAAGGCAAATTAGGACCACATTGCCAAGGCAAATTAGGACCACGTATCCAAGGTGAATTAGGACCACGTAACCAAGACAACATATATTCTTTACAATAAGACAGAACAGGACTATTCACCACCAGGTTATCACATTTAAATATCGAAAGCAGGACGTGTCACTAGGATTAACAATTATGGTATCTATTTATAACTTATGTTGACTGCGAATATATCATATACATGGGCCGAGCAGTGCTTTAGTTTCTTCTTGAAGCTAAAATTAGTGCTGGTACCATTATCAGTCACAATATCGTCAGCTGTCAAATTTGGAGTAAACATCTTTCGCAAAATCAACAAACCTTAGATTGACCTTGAATAATATGCCAGACACAGGCGACTTGGATTGTGACGTCAGACTGGGGCGTTCTGGCCTTGTTTTACTATTTGATGCAAATGAATGAATGTGATATTTGGAATGTATGCATATTTCATTGGTCGAGTATTCATAACATGCACACACGTCTGTGTTTGACTGTGACTACATAACTCAGCACTCTCATTAATACAAGGGAGAGGAGTTGTTGGTCTTCCCGTAACCATCCACAGCTTTTGTTAATGTATCATAACAGTTAACAATCAATGTTTCAAAGTGCATAAATGACGTCGGAACTACAAACTAGTATTTTACAATTAGACATGTGCAACCGACTTTTGAAAGTCTGATTAATTCCACTCCTGGGACGTCTGGGAGAACCTTTGTCATTGAAGCCCTTTGATGTACCAGCCCCTTGGAATATCTGGGAATTTTTTCGTCATTGAAGCACTTCGATGTACCAACCCCTGGGAACATCTGGGAAATTTTTCGTCATTGAAGCCATTTGATGTACCAACCCCTGGGAACATCTGGGACATTTTTCGTCATTGAAGCCATTTGATGTACCAACCCCTGAAACATCTCGGATTGCAGCCCTTAGAACTACCAGCCCCTTGCAAAACACATGTGTTATTGACCCTTATTGATCCTTGGGAACACTGATCAATTTTGTTTACTGTCTTCGACTACTTACCAGATCATTCATCGGATTCCATTATTTGGATTTTGCAGTTCCCATCTCGATTCCCTATTTGGGGTAGTATTGAGTGATATGGACACCTTGCAGACGGGAGTCTACCGTGTCTGAAATCAAGATATACTTGCCATCCAGCTTCCACAAGCCACGTGACATTTTTTGCTAGTGACAGATAAATTAGGAGCTCCCCATCGAAGGTAGGTCAAGTATATATTGTACTCCTCTAAGCGGTCGGCTAGTTCATTCCCTCGACCTCTTCCACTTTCCCTATTTTGTCTCCGTTTATGTGTTCATGAACTTCATCCTGACATCAATAGATGTACCAACAACTTAACATCAAGTCATATACACAGTATCCCTTCCTATATTAGTTTTAGTACTTAATCATAAAGTAAATGTTCCTCCAACACCATATCTTAATTGTTATATTATATCCATGACCAGGTATACTGTATATATACCTACTTTTATTTACAGGTAAGATTCACTATGTCTTTGTACAATCATTTCATTATGTAGCTAAACATATTACCTCACAACACAGTGTACTATTGAAATTAACAAAAGCCTCATGTGCACCAAATCTTATTAATAATATTACTTTCATTTCAACGTATTTGATTGGAAAACAATTGGATTGAAGATCAGCCTATATAAGTTCTTACAAATAATAAGTATTCGGTTATTAGTTAAAAATGGAAAGTATAGAATATATATAGTGGGGAGTTGAGAAGATATATGTAAATATCATACAATAATGTATTTATTTATTTTTACGTTTTTTATTTTTGTTGTTTTTTAAATTCTATTTTACCAATAAAAATGTACAATAGATCTTATAAATATTAGTAATTATCTACTTTCTGATTATAAACAGTATCACTCCATCTACAGAACAAATTGAATTAACACTACTTAAATCCATATTCATTTATTTTATCATAAAGACAATTTCTTCAAATACCATATTCACCCTGCAATACTGATGGGCTGTACGCCCTAAAGTTAAATAAAAATTGAAATTGCAATTGAAAGTAGCTTATAAATTTCAGTAGCTATATAAAATTTGAGTTTAAATTACGACTTCCTTTACGTTGTTGTATTTTAATTTTTATGCATGCCTGTAAAATTAGATCCAGTCTATAGACAGTTCCCATAAATACCTCCTTCCATAAATAGCTCTTTCTTATGCAAGGTAATAGCACATAGTTATTCCCAACACAAATCTTGACGCGTGTAATATCGTACAGGTGTATCATGTATAGGCTCGCTATTTACTAGATACAAGATTCACGACAATTTATTCAGATATTTAAGCTAATGGCTACTAACATTAAATTATGGTTTGTCTTTTAATAAACTGGTCGCTAGTCGTCAGTAGGCCAAATACCAGAATTAATGGTTTGTCTTTTGATAAAAAAGGATTATTTAGCATTGCATTCTACTATACGTGAAATGGACAGCAACTTCCATATGATTCAGGAAATTTCAAAAATAGTATCATGTTAGGGAAGGTAAAGGTGATAAACTGATTGTAATAATGGGAGTACAGATAAGTTACTGATTATGATAATGGGAATACAGATTAGTTAAATTAATATAAATAGTTTTGGGCATACATACTTGCATATGGTCAATACATCTCCATAATGTATTCGTTAATGAAAACAAAACCTTCGTTCACTGTACAATGTAACATATTTGTAAATGTTTACGTCTGTGAAAATATTTCGTTAACGTGGTAATTTGGAACCAATATGCTTAGTCGTTCTGTTGTCACCACATCTAACTCTCATTTTAGATTGATACCCTATCCAGATTTGGCCGAGATTTCTTTGCGGGGGGTCTCTTTCTCTTATACTTTTTCATAGGTCTCCGTTCAAATCTATATTTTTGTTGATATTTTACCCTCATTTAATTGATTTTGAATTTGAATAATGTGCTCCTTTCCACGCCAAGATGACTATATATGACTAAAAGTAAATCATTACCGATAAAAACAAATATGGCTACTTACATTGAATGTCTGAGTTGGTCTTTTAATGAACGGCTTACTTGTCATCTATAGGCAAAATACAGTACCAGAATGGCTTGTCATTAAGTAAACAATGGAATCAAGCTAGGAAACAAAAGAAAGATTAAATAATGCATATGAAAATCTCACACCGTCCAATGTGTCAAAGAAGGATATCATGTTCAATAATTTGACATGAATCGTCTCAAGGCTCATGACAAATCAAATTATTGAACTCGTTTTAAAACAATACATATGAGTCATTTATGTAATCTGTTTCATCCTTAATGCATAAATATATCGATATCTACACAATGTTTTATGAGTTAGTCGTCTGATGAACAGTGATTCGCCCATGCTAGATTATAGAACGCTCCCACGCGCCACAAACGAACCGAGGATAACTGATGACCTTATCTCAGTGATCCAAGCCGTACACACATTTACTTTACAAACGAGTTATGTTATATCTGACACGAACCTCGTCCGTCACAAGAAACATGCCGAGCTGCAGTTCATACACCAATGAATAAAGGCAAGACTTTGTTTTTTTCACGTATGGCAATTAAAATCTGTTGTTGAAGATTTCTTTATAACATAGAAATATTCAGATAAGATCATTTTAAATATCCCCATGGGGGACATATACCTATCTCACTAATTACAAACACAACACCTGTTTTTTCTCGTGTAATTCTTTATTACATACCTGATGAATCTTACTAAAGTCATCAAGACAGATTTATTAATACTTTGTAAATATTACACTTTTAGTAAAACAGACTGTGTAATTAATTAATCTGGGTTTTTTCAGTCTCGATGTTTATTTACATTTTTTGTAAATATTACAAATTTAGTACAACATAGTAAGAAATTAATTACATTTCTGATGAATCTTTCATGTACAATATCTAGACACTGGTTTTATAACATACCTGGTGAATCTTACTATAGTGATACAATCAGTTTTATTACAAACCTGGTGAATCTTACTATAGTGATACAACCAGTTTTATTACAAACCTGGTGAATCTTACTATAGTGATACAACCAGTTTTATTACATACCTGATACTCTTACTATAGTGATACAGACAGTTTTATTACAAACCTGGTGAATCTTACTATAGTGATACAACCAGTTTTATTACAAACCTGGTGAATCTTACTATAGTGATACAGTCAGTTTTATTACATTCCTGGTGAATCTTACTATAGTGATACAGACAGTTTTATTACATACCTGGTGTATCTTACTATAATGATACAGACAGTTTTATTACATACCTGATAATCTTACTATAGTGATACAGACAGTTTTATTACATACCTGGTGAATCTTACTATAATGATACAGACAGTTTTATTACAAACCTGGTGAATCTTACTATAGTGATACAACCAGTTTTATTACATACCTGGTGAATCTTACTATAGTGATACAGACAGTTTTATTACATACCTGGTGAATCTTACTATAGTGATACAGACAGTTTTATTACATACCTGGTGTATCTTACTATAATGATACAGACAGTTTTATTACATACCTGATAATCTTACTATAGTGATACAGACAGTTTTATTACATACCTGGTGAATCTTACTATAATGATACAGACAGTTTTATTACATACCTGGTGTATCTTACTATAATGATACAGACAGTTTTGATTACATACCTGATAATCTTACTATAGTGATACAGACAGTTTTATTACATTCCTGGTGAATCTTACTATAGTGATACAGACAGTTTTATTACATACCTGGTGAATCGTACTATAGTGATACAACCAGTTTTATTACATACCTGGTGAATCTTACTATAGTGATACAGACAGTTGTATTATATACCAGATAATCTTACTATAGTGATACAGACAGTTTTATTACATACCTGGTGAATCTTACTATAGTGATACAGACAGTTTTATTACATACCTGATAATCTTACTATAGTGATACAGACATTTTTATTACATACCTGGTGTAACTTACTATAGTGATACAGACAGTTTTATTACATACCTGGTGTATCTTACTATAGTGATACAGCCAGTTTTATTACATACCTGGTGAATCTTACTATAGTGATACAGACAGTTTTATTACATGCCTGGTGAATCTTACTATAGTGATACAGTCAGTTTTATTACATACCTGATAATCTTACTATAGTGATACAGACAGTTTTATTACATACCTGGTGAATCTTACTATAGTGATACAGACAGTTTTATTACATACCTGGTGAATCTTACTATAATGATACAGACAGTTGTATTATATACCTGATAATCTTACTATAGTGATACAGACAGTTTTATTACATACCTGGTGAATCTTACTATAGTGATACAGACAGTTTTATTACATACCTGATAATCTTACTATAGTGATACAGACAGTTTTTTTTACATACCTGGTGAATCTTACTATAGTGATACAGACAGTTTTATTACATGCCTGGTGAATCTTACTATAGTGATACAGTCAGTTTTATTACATGCCTGATAATCTTACTATAGTGATACAGACAGTTTTATTACATACCTGGTGAATCTTACTATAGTGATACAGACAGTTTTGTTACATACCTGGTGAATCTTACTATAGTGATACAGACAGTTTTATTACATACCTGATAATCTTACTATAATGATACAGCCAGTTTGTTACACACCTGGTGACTCGTACTATAGTGATACAGACAGTTTTATTACATACCTGATAATCTTACTATAATGATACAGCCAGTTGGTTACACACCTGGTGAATCTTACTATAGTGCTACAGCCAGTTTGTTACACACCTGGTGACTCGTACTATAGTGATACAACCAGTTTTATTACATACCTGATAATCTTACTATAGTGATACAGCCAGTTTGTTACACACCTGATAATCTTACTATAATGATACAGACAGTTTTATTACATACCTGGTGAATCTTACTATAGTGATACAACAAGTTTTATTACATACCTGGTGTATCTTACTATAGTGATACAACCAGTTTTATTACATACCTGGTGAATCTTACTATAGTGATACAGACAGTTTTGTTACACACCTGGTGAATCTTACTATAGTGATACAGACAGTTTGTTACACACCTGGTGAATCTTACTATAGTGATACAGACAGTTTGTTACACACCTGGTGAATCTTACTATAGTGATACAGACAGTTTGTTACACACCTGGTGAATCTTACTATAGTGATACAGACAGTTTGTTACACACCTGATAATCTTACTATAGTGATACAGACAGTTTGTTACACACCTGGTGAATCTTACTATAGTGATACAGTCAGTTTGTTACACACCTGGTGAATCTTACTATAGTGATACAGTCAGTTTGTTACACACCTGGTGAATCTTACTATAGTGATACAGCCAGTTTGTTACACACCTGGTGAATCTTACTATAGTGATACAGCTAGTTGGTTACACACCTGATAATCTTACTATAGTGATACAGTCAGTTTGTTACACACCTGGTGAATTTATTAAAGAGATATAGCAAAGTTTACAAGTTGGCTATAAATTATTCACCAGGTGACTCTTACGATAGTAGTAGACAGTCTGCTACATACCTTATTGCTAACTCTGCTTGTTTTTAAGTCAGACAATACACACTTTTATTAATAATGCCTTAGCTAATCAGGGCTTGTTGTAAGTTTGTCTTAACTTACCACTTTGTTGAAAAACAATATGATGTTATAATAAGAAAAGTAACCTGTTTCAAACAATTTGCCAACCATACGATTTGATCCAGCGAAATTCTTGTCTTCAAATAAAAAAATGGTTAATTTTAGAAAAAAACCTTTTCGATATCTTAGGTCTTCTTTTTTTTTGTCCTCAAACATTGGGAAATAAAGACAATTAGGAATAGCTGACTAATATAATTCACTATGATCTCGGTTGAAACGTGTGATCACGGTTGAAACGTGTGATCTCGGTTGAAACGTGATCTCGGTTGAAATTTTGGATCTCGGTTGAAACGTGATCTCGGTTGAAATTTTGGATCTCGGTTGAAACGTGATCTCGGTTGAAACGTGATCTCGGTTGAAATTTTGGATCTCGGTTGAAACGTGTTCTCGGTTGAAACGTGATCTCGGTTGAAATTTTGGATCTCGATTGAAATTTTGGATCTCGGTTGAAACATATCAAATATCTGAGGTATAACACCATTATTTGTTGACTTTTATTACGATTGTTTTTCCTCGCATAATAAATTGAATAAGAAACAATTTAAAGCTACATTAGCCCTGTTATAGTGCCTAAGTCCTGTTAAAGCTACAGAAGTCCCCAACACTAAACCGTAGCCCTATCCCTACCTCAACCATAACCCTAACCCTAAATCACTAAACCCTCACGTTACCTCTTCCCCAGCACTCAACCCTAGCTCTATCTCTACCTCAATATTTATTCTGAACCCTACTAAGCCCTAACCTTACCCTCACACTAGATCTAGCCTTATCCCTTCCCCAAACCCTAATCCCTAGCCCTAGCCCTAGCCTTACGCTAAGTCTAGCCTTATCCCTTCCCCAAACCCTAATCCCTAGCCCTAGCCTTACGCTAAGTCTAGCCTTATCCCTTCCCCAAACACTAATCCCTAGCCCTAGCCTTACACTAAGTCTAGCCTTATCCCTTCCCCAAACACTAATCCCTAGCCCTAGCCTTACCCCTACGCTAAGTCTAGCCTTATCCCTTCCCCAAACACTAATCCCTAGCCCTAGCCTTACGCTAAGTCTAGCCTTATCCCTTCCCCAAACACTAATCCCTAGCCCTAGCCTTACCCTTACGCTAAATCTATCCTTACCCCTTCTCCAACTCTAACCCTACCCCAACATTTGTGTTTAACCCTAACTCCTAGCCCTTACCTTATGCTTACACTAAGTCTAGCCTTATCCCTTCCCCAACTCTAACCCCTAACCTTAACCCTAACCCTACCCTAACATTTGTATTTAACCCTAGTCTCTAGCCCTAACCTTAACCTAACACTAAATCTAGCCTTATCTCTTCCCCAACTCTAACCCCTAGCCCTAACCTCACCCTAACACTAAATCTAGCCCTATCCTTTCTCAAATCTAACCCATAACCCTAACCTTACCCTAACACTATACATTAACTCTAACCCCTAACACTAACGTTACCTACACTATACATTAACCATAACCTATAACCTTACCCTAACACTATACATTAACCATAACCTCTAACCTTACCCTAACACTATACATTAACCCTAACCCTAACTCCGTAGTTTATACGTAATGGACATTTACTAGATTAGGTCAATAGAAACCAATGAACCGGAACGTTACTGACTGGCCTGTCAACATCCATCAAATTATCTCGAAGTCGTATATAGCCTTCTAATTGTGTACTTGTACATTACCTAGGTCAGCGGGACACGCACATTCATGATTTATAGCTTGTAGCAGCGAGACATAATTAGAAAACGTTTCCTTCTTGGATTAATTTTTAATCATTTTATGTGAACATTGAACAGAAGAAATTATATTAATATGTTTCCAGTCGTATTCACACGTCTGTTCTCCGTCATGAAAATCTGGTGTTATATAAACGCTTATCAATAATTGATATTTGACAGAGGTCAATTTCTATACATAATTCAAAGCTGGAAGGGCGTCCCAAGCGTTTAAATGATATTTCTTTTATGATCTTCATCACATGTTTCAGATTCGTGATATTTTGCATTGATCTCGTTTGAGAACATACATGATGGGATACACATATTAATTGGAATAAGTCTATAATTATATTTAAATCCGGTTTTTTTTTCAATACTATAAATAGATTCGAGATCACGTGATACTAGCATGGCGTATTTTTTGTATAAGCCCTTGTAGCAACCTTTCAGTTAATCATTGGACCACGTGATCAGACTATGACCGATGACTAAAATTAATTAATTATTTATTTTGTAATTTTGTTTGAATAATATATACAGGGTGTTTCTGAAAAAGAGTCTAATGTTTAATGAGAATGAAAAATTGGAAATGTATGAAAGGTAATTGTAGATCAGTCAAACGGGGATAAAATTCGATGATTATACAAGTTTAGGTCAACAATACACATAATATTCATATCCTAAACAGAACTTATATTTTCATATTGTTTGTTTTTGTTTAACGTCCTATTAACAGCCAGGGTCATTTAAGGACGTGCCAGGTTTTGAAGGTGGAGGAAAGCTGGAGTACCCGGAGAAAAACCACATGCCTACGGTCAGTACCAGGTAACTGCCCCCACGTGGGTTTCGAACACGCAACCCGTAGGTTGAGGGCCAGTGATAAAGTGTTGGGACCCCTATATATTTTCATGATGTGTATCAATAACGCCACAATCATGAATAGTTGAATTATGACTTTAGCCTGTAATGTGCTCCAAAATGACCACCTTTCTGCTCCAATAATAATCTCATTCGTAACCGAAAGTTTCTTGTCACATTTTCAAGTGTATGACTTTAAGGGGCCGAGTGGTTAAGGTGTCACGACACTTTATCACTAGCCCTCCACCTCTGGGTTGCGAGTTCGAAACCTACGTGGGGCAGTTGCCAGGTACTGACCGTAGGCCGGTGGTTTTTCTCCGGGTACTCCAGCTTTCCTCCACCTTCAAAACCTGGCACGTCCTTAAATGACCCTGGCTGTTAATAGGTCGTCAAATAAAAACAAATCAAACCAAACCAAGTCTGACTTGAAATCTTTCTTATCTCTCTTCTAATCGCCTGTTGAAGTCTCTTAATGTCCTTCGGAATGAGGGGAATAGACATGAACCTTAAGGCAATCACAATAAAAAGAGTATAATTGATTTACTTCGGGCTAATGTGGAGGTCATTTAAGGTCAGAACGCAGCGATATCAAGTTATCTCCAGATGTAATGGACGGCCATGCTAACACTCTTTTTGTCTTGATCGGAGTTTCCCATCTTGCTGAAACTATACGTCCTCCACATCTATACTTCTGCGTATTACTTCAGGAACAAAGTTCATCTTCTTTTGGATTTTCTGTTCCCGAGAAACGCCTATTCTGTTTGTCAAGCATAAAGTAAGCTTTATGAAAGCACATTACGACACCAATTAGGTTTTAAAGTTCATACATCCAAATGATAAACACAATGTGGAAGAATTATCGCATCCTTCAGATGCTGCATAATTTAAATTTATATGGCATGAGCTTTAAGTCAAATTTTGAAATTCGATCTATAAACAAAGTACATATATTTCCATTCAGCTCCCTAAATACTCCTCTAACTGATTTTAGAGGTGCTTCGTCCATGATGCCTCCAATACTCCAATTTGTGACCTCATGCTTCGTCCATGATGCCTCCAATACTGTTTGTGACCTCATCATTTCTTACAGCTTTTGAGCTTCTAGATGACTCCTTTCTTCTGTCGGTAATTGGTCAATGCTGTTTAATTTTTTAGATAATTCTTTGCTTTCTAGTTAAATGCGTAACATCCTGGTACTTTTTCCGAATGAGCTTGATCTCAACTGTTGGAGATTTAAAGTAGCATTTCACAACATCAACATGAATTTCTTTCCGCATTTCTGTATTAAAAATGATTTCAATTTTATTTTATGATTTTTTTTTTCGTATACATTTGTGTATACATATGTGATTATGATTTTCCAAAAAAAAAAACATATACGTATATATATACAAATAATCATTTTAAATCGGGACATGCTTTCTGAAACACCTTGTGTATTGAATGCTTTAACAAAATGTTACCTTTCCCTTGCATATTCTAATCTGTGAAATGACTAGTATTTTCTTGTTGAATAATCCGCTAAGGTTCTGTATTCAAAGAAGAATACTGCAGCTATTAATAGAATGGATTCGATACGGCTGGTATCGTTCTTATATATGTAGTTTAACAAGTCAACCTTGACCTTTGAAGAACAAATGTTTCGCCATAAAATACACTGTTTGATCCTAATTCCTTTGTGGGAAATTCTGGACATGTTTCCACAAGGCGTGACGTCTTTTAAAGTGGCGAAATGATGAATGGGACTGTTGCATGTTTGCATAAAAATCCAGATTTTTGTTGCAATGTCTGTGAACATCCATTGCTTCTTAATGATCGCCAGACAAGAAGCGTTATCCTTTGACAGGGCAGTTCACTCCTAGACAGGGGAGGTCACTCTTAGAAAAGGTTGATAATTTTTAAGTTGGCATTTATTATGCACATTGTTCAGTTTTCGTCATCAATTACACTTTTTTTTCTCAGAGACAAAAACTTATTTCTTTCATGATTAAAAATTTTCGTCCTTGACATTACTTTTAAGTTTTCTCTCCTGTATGTGTTCTGCTATCTCGTTTCAGCTGACTTAGCATTCTAAATAAATGGTAATTGTCTTTCTCCGTATCCTACGAATTCATCAAAAGTTGCATAAGGGACATTTATTAGAACCTGCTTATCACAGATAAGCACTATAAATGAATATCATGTCATATAATGTTAATTAATTCCAAGTTTATTGTTGAATATTAAACATCAGTAAATGATGATAATATTAAAACAGCACATATAAAACTGAGCATTAATTTTCTTTATGCATCCCACCTCGCCCATAGTTTATGTATATATTTACATATGTTATGTTTTTGTGTATGTATACATTATATGTGTGTATACATGTGTATATGTATATATATATATATATATATATATAGTATCAATTGATTATACTTAATCTTTTCCGTTGCCGACTACAAAAGAGAAACGGATATTCAAGGAAGTAATGAGTGAAAGGAAAACGAAACATTGGCATGGGAAGTGATGAACAATAGTACCAGCAGCAAGCTTCGGCTTTGTGTATACTTCTGTTGTCGGCATCGGTGAAGATTAGCTGTTATCTAAATGTTTGGGTGGATATTTAGATATGTAACTCTCACTCTTTCACATCATTAGTGTATATGCAATATTTCAGAATATTTGACACCGGGTTATTGATAATCGACCATGGTCTATTGCACGTGGCCGCATAATCACTAAAACACACTTAGAATCGCCAAGAAGTCGCCATGACTATCGTCTGGCAGTGTTGACATCTGAGTGACTTAGACGCTTGAAAGGGATAGGACTAAATGGGGGTTTAATAGTTTACACGTGACAGTGCAATATGCATTCTAGCTGTATACAGTTATTGTGAGGGTGTGAGGGAAATAGCACTTTAATTGTCCCCCGGGACATGAACTATTTCCCGAGGAGAAGAGCTATTTCCAGAAATACCCATACAGTAACTGGTTTTTTTATACCAGCATTGAAATGATCTATTTTTCTCTCGAACCATTGTTCATATCCTCCACTGTTCCTAATGCTGTTTCCCGTAGGTAGTCTTTCAGCATGCTAACTGCCGTTTTTATAAACTGTTAAGTGTTGGCGCTGTTTTTTTTTCAGAAATAACTTCTCTAGCACTTCTTTATCCAGATTACCGAAATTAGTAGATGAACACATTTTCCGAAATGTTCCTGTAGCATTCACTGGAAAGATTTCAGTAAACACGCTTATGTTCTCGAAAGCGCTTTCGGACGTTATTCCTATACGAGGGCTGGCGGTAGATTCGATCCGAAGGGGTATGGCAAATGCATTGTCCAATCAGAATGAACGTAGTAAAAAAAACCGCGAAAATATGAATGCGCTCATTCCGGGTAAATAACACTTTTGACTATTAACCTGGTTAATAGCATTTTTGGAAGATCTGATATTCAAATAACATTTCTATTGTCTACATTTTATAAATTGTAAAATAAGGAAAGCTATGATAACTCAAAATATAGCATATGCGTATAATTAGAGAAAATCAAGTGCATTATGTAATAACAGTAAATATATAGTATAAACACATATTCTGTACCAGATTTACGTAGTGAAAACGGTATAAGAAGAGGTCAACCATTCAACAGCACCTGGTAGTAGGTCCATTTCCAATAATTCTTGTATTCAAACAATTTTTGTTTTCATAATTTGTTTAATCGGTTTTGAAGTACAATTGTTTTTTTCTTCATCTGTGGATTATCTCTCCTTTCTTCTTTTCTTTTTTTCCTTTTTTTCTTCTTTTTGAGATGAAAACTTAAGTATTTTTGTATCATCTTTAGAAAAAAAGGTATTTCAATTTAGAAGTTAAGCTTACGATGTAATTATCATGGAAATGAACTATCTTGTTAATTAATAATGCATGTCTCTGGTCAATAATACGACCTCTATGACAAAAAGTGATCGTGATCCATTGAAAACTAGAACAGGCTGATGTACATTACAATTCCCTAAACGTTTGAGATTTCAATTCTTTATTTTAATTTTAAAGTGGATAAATAATTATTTGCATCCCAACGTAATTTTACCATTTCGATCGTTCTCCGCCTCTATATTTTATATATAGCTTTTAGACTTACTCACAATCATTAAACGGACATTTTTATCTATTTATTAATTTGGTGTCAATTAGTATTATACAATAATAGACTTCTGTTAAGGTCTATACGGGGTTTTATCATCGACCGAGGACGAAGTCCGAGGTTGATTTTTTTCAGGTTAATAAAACCATCTATTAACCGAAAAAAGGCTATGATAATTTTATTGTAAAACAACTGTTTTGATTTTGGATAATCATTCATTCAGTACCTGTCAACTGCCCCACGAGTTCGAAACCTACGTGGGGCAGTTGCCAGGTACTGACCGTAGGCCGGTGGTTTTTCTCCGGGTACTCCGGCTCCTCCACCTCCAAAACCTGGCACGTCCTTAAATAACCATGGATGTTAAAAGGACATTAAACGAAACAAACCATTGAATGAAAGTAACACCGGTACATGTAATGGTAGAAAAGGAATAGTGAAGCATTTGTAAATATTTAATTACATCTTTTAAACACTACACAATAAAAAATAAAAAATAATACATTAAGATACATTCCATACACTAATTCTTACGGTAATCTAATAGTCTAAAAAATCAAAGCTATTGTGTGCCATGTTTCAAAAGCGTACTTCATCTATATTGTATACGCTGGACAAAAGGAAGGTGAGGTGATTCATAATTTATCAATTTTTAGAAAACGCCCAGTCTCAACCAGCATTTCTACCAGCATTTTTTTATAGCCGGTTAATGTAACTTGACTAAGAATCACCTGACACCATTTTAGCCAATCAAGAAGTGTGAAAATATCAACTTAAAATGAATTCTGTGTGATAGTTAGCAGGTGCTTTATTTATTTATCTATTTATTTACTTATTCATTTATTTATGTATTCATTCCTTTATTTAATTATTTATTTATTTATCTATATTCATTTATCTATTCATATGTTTATTTATATATTTATCTATTTAATCATTCATTTATTTATTTATTTATATTTATTTCTTTATTTATTCATTCATTCATTCATTCATTCATTTATTTTAATATTTATTTATTGATTTATTTATTATTTATTCATTTATCTATATTCATTTATCTATTCATGTTTATTCATATATTTATCTATTTAATCATTCATTCATTCATTTATTTATTTATTCATTTATTTATTTATTTATTTATTTATTTTGTGTCAATTAGTAACAATGGGTGTCATTTCATACATTTTTTCACCAGCAGTGTATACGCTGTCGATGGTTAAGCAGCTATAAAATGAGAGATATATCATTAAATATTTACATTAAAATCGTGTGTACATGTACTGTATACCACGGTATGTATATCGGAACAATACTAGACAACAAACAACCACGATTGCCACTACTAACCCGGACCAGACAGTCGTGTGTTTCAAACACTGACTTATATTGGGTCATCATTAAAAAAACACTTAAGTTCACTTTTTCCACAGAAATTTTGACATTTTAAAAGTGAATTTGACAAATAACACATCTATTTTGTCTTATCTGTAAGACGGTGCTTGTCGTTGAAATAAAAAGGGATTTATGATATTTTAAAAGAAATTTAGAAAAATATCTTATAAAATGAGTTTTTTCTATGCTAGGGTGGCTTTTTCAAACTTGAAATGAAATTTGGACGTTTTTGAAGAAATTTTGACAAATATTTGATTGATTTTGTGGCAGTTCATTTTGTTTTATCCGCTAATGTGCCCTTCTTTCAAATGGAATGCGACTTTGAAATTTGAGAAGAAAGTTAGACAAATAAGTAATTAATGTGTGACCAGAAATAGCGTTGTATCTCGTCACGTTTTTAACAGTAAGATGTTTACTATCAATGATGTATCGGGGGTTGTGGTTTAACTGAAATCAAGTTAAAACTCCATAAATCTTAAATTACAGAAGATAGCTGTTTGAAGTATGATTTAAAATACTTTAGGAAAGACACGATTTATCTCGCGCTTCGTGACGTATCACCATCCCTTCTAAATACAAATGACGTAGTTCAGCACGTGCCATAACCCTTTCACTGAATTATTTACTACTTTACACTTATTCATTTGTTATGAAACAAGTTATATCAACTTATAAATCAATCATTCTTTCTGATCGAGATTGAAGCGAGTTAGGGGTCATTCTGTGAGAGTACCCGGGGGAAAATCCCCAAGTAATCAGGCAAATAACCCTCATTCCTTTTCAGGCCCCTTCGGGGAATTGAACCCAGATCGCCCAGTTGAAAGTTCAATGAAAACCCACCTGAACACCAAATCAAAAT
Source organism: Pecten maximus (assembly GCF_902652985.1). Classification (NCBI taxonomy): domain Eukaryota; kingdom Metazoa; phylum Mollusca; class Bivalvia; order Pectinida; family Pectinidae; genus Pecten; species Pecten maximus. The sequence continues at coordinate 5,213,122 of NC_047031.1, read as the reverse complement.
CTTAACAATGATTGAGCTCTTATTTCTCAAAACAAAATTCTTTTAAGATTTAAAAAATAATGAGCATTTGTATTTTTTGTAACGGTTTCTTTAACAGCTAATATAATACAAGGAATGAGATCGGTATGCAGGTTGCGTTGAAAAATCAAACGAGATTGAAGGAAAATAGATTCATATAAAAGACACGGAATTTCGTAGAATTCTCCATACATCATTTTAGAAACTTCCCTGGGTTGTGTAGATTTATTGGCAATCATTCACTTATTTCTGGGAAAAAGAAAACATTTCCGAGATTCTTATCCATCAAACAATTAATTATAAGTCTTCGTTTGTTAAACTGTAGTGACATTTCGGTTTATATCTCGTGTGAACGATACGTCATACGCGTGGGGCTGTATACAGCAATCTGGCGATTATTAATCTTTTTTTTTAATTTTGACATTTATTTAAACTGATGTATAAACAATGTAAGCCATTTTTTTGGTTATTATGACCAATTTATTAACACACCCTTTGCCGACGTGCAGATGTAATATCAACTTATGTTCAGTTTTAACTTAAGTGACCTTCAAATCTCGTCTAGTATTCAGATATAATATACATATCTCTGTGCTACATTTGTATTTGACAATTATTTGTATAAATAAAAGAAAAAAAACATACAAACAGTTATTGCCATGTATTGTTAAATGGCGTCCGCCCTGCCCCGCCCACTCCTCTAATAATATTACTCATTAACGACCTCGCGCCTGGCGTGACGTCATCCAATGGTATGTGGCGAAGTCCGTACGCCAATGATGGCGGGATTACATGTTTACATAATTGTGGTAATGATATCCAAGTATTTGTTTATGTAATTTTGTTTATTTTTTATATTATACACCATAAACATATCCATATGTGAACCTTTTAAGGGTTATGAGAAATTTGTTTTCTCTGTACCATTGGGAGGAGAAGAAATGTTTTCAAATTTATTTTGTGCACATGAAATCAAGTTGCATCAAATGCCGTAACCTTTGATCTCGCGCATAGCTGCAGTACATTAATTATTTTATCTAGTTATGAAATATTTTAATTAGCTATGAAACTGCGGTCAGTCATTCACGCAATAACGAATATTAACGTCAAAAGTCACTGTATAAACAGGCGTTAAGAAAACGCGTGTATTAACCCAGAATCGGGATCTGATTTGTATGGTGCGTTTTGTCGGTAAAGCGGAAGACGCTGATGCTTTAGAAGCATCTGGCCTCATTTATTTTGTCCTTTTTCCGGGGTCACAATGAAAATCTGTATTTTTGTTCTATTTTGCCCCAGTGTTATCGATTTTGATATAGAATTGCGCTTTCGTTATCATGGCGGTATTCTCTGTTAAGCGACCTGGGGCACGGGTAAATGGAAATTGGGGCGAGGGGTTGCACGAGGCAGGGGTCAACTGGGCAGGGGGAAGGGGTCAAACTCAGAGACAAAGTTATTGGTAGGGAGGATATCAAGGTCAGTCCATGAATAAGGTCAAAGGTTTAAAACAAGATCAGCAGATGGCTGATAAACAGTTGGCGAAGCCTGTGACCTGTAACAGATATGGGAACACTAAAAGTCTGTTAATGGCGGACGAAAGTGCCAGCTCGCGGTAAGTTTGATGCTTTTAAACTCATTTACTATATCGATATCAACAATTTGATAAGTGCACGGGACCCGTAAAGCTTAATACTCAATGGATATACACAAACAACGTCACTATATGCCGTAGTCATTGCAAATACTTCTACACCAATTCTTGAGAATTGGTGTAGAAGTGTTTGCAAAAACTGGCATAATAGAAAAAAAGGGGCGCCGCTTTACAAAGGTCAAGTTCAGGGAACATGGCTAAGTTTAAACAATTAGGACACAATCATTGTATGGTTCAAAGAATATGAAGGTCAAATGACAAGATTATGGTCATCATTAGAGTCGGGGGAGGGTTAGGGAGGGGACAGGGGGCAAGGACATGTGATGGGGTGGGGGGCAGAGGGCAGAGGGCAGAGGGCAGAGGGCAGCGGGCAAGGACATGTGATAGGGAATTGGAGTGGTTTTAGGTACAGTGATATCAAGGAGGTCAAGGTCACTGGAGATCGGCACAAATGACTGTACTAATCACAAATGGACAACAGCATGTCGTTATACATATTCAATTCCTATACCATTCTTCTTTAAACCTTATGGGGCCTCCGGAAACATACATGTTTAATTGTGGGGGAGGATTCCTGTTTCTATATTTAAAACCGCAATTGTGACGTCATAGTTGTAGAGGTGTATCCCATGTGAAAACAACAGGCGCTGATTTAATTCACCATTCCATAAGCGTACAGGTGAGACAGTCGTACGGATTATACTACAAAACACAGGTAAGCTTTACCTGTAGACGGGCTGCTTTGTCGTAGTCAAACAATAGTATACTCTTACTTATATACTAAACTTTAAGTTACAATATACAACGAATCTAATATCACAAAAATGGATACAGAAAGTTGTTAAACCTATATAAATATGTTTCCTGAAACATTACTAAATGTTTCTTCTTCGAAAGTATTTACATAATTATGATAATCAAGTGATATATTTTGCATATTTAATTTCAGGAATGCTAATTACTATTTATTGGAATATGTTGGGTTTTTTTTGTACTTTTCTATCCGGATTTTGAAAATTCTTTTTTGACCCTTTTGATTTATTTTCTGCCACATCCTGGCTGTTAACATTTAGGCTCTTAGCAACACTGACCTGTCCTGGAAGGAGAGCAGAGCTGAGTTCATTTTTGGCTCAGTTCTATCTTAATCCAGTTTGTTCTGAAATGTGCTAATAATGTGTGTGTCTTGTGAACACTCCTTCAATTTATCTGTCCTTAGAATGAATAGGCCTTAAAATGGCAGTGTCGAACGAAAGTTACAAACTGGACATGGAATGTTCAAGGGTCGAAAGCGAAGCACGTGGTGGTGTTAAAAGAAGAAGCGCAAACTAGGCATAAATATTTAAGAATTATTTTAGAAAACCAAATGAATAAGACAATATCAAAATCGCTGAGCTACTCTGTCTGCAAATGCCAGTTTCGTGGCTGGTCTTCATGTTTAAAATCCGACCACACACACACATCATGTTTTCCGCGCGTTTGTCATACCGGTGTTCTGTTCAAGCTTTTTTTCAACATGTCGAACATTCCGTTGTGTTTCTGTGAACAAGATCAACATCTTTGGAGTAAATTTGTTGCTCGCGTGGCAATCGTCAACCAAAGCGTTCTTTGACATTAAGCGGTCGTAAAAAAGCCAGACAGGTGTGAAACGGTGAACCGCCCCTCTCACTCACACACACGCTTGTTTTGACAGCTTCTAAAATTATGATGTAACTAGTATGTTTACATATGAGTAAATCATATTCGTGACTAGGATTACAGCCGTTGTATAATGTAGATCTAAATTACCAAGCTTGTTTACTGAAAGTATAGGGTCAGAGATGACAAGTATCTAAAAACAGGGGCGGGACAACTATCAACGTTGCCATCTAAACATTCAAAGTTCAATTCAAGCTGTTGTCTGACGGTTAAATTAACCTTAGCTCCGAAATTCCATCCATATATGCATGGATTTTGCATCACAAGGTAATTCTGAAGTTTACGTAAGTCGGACTTTTCTAATCCTCTTTTGTCACGCAATTTGTGGGGGGAAATCTATTTTGAAAAAAAGAAAACTGCATTTAATATGATATTTGTGGACCATGTAATGTAAACGGTTCGGTTTTATTATGTACAAAGTCATAAGTGATGAATAAGATCTATATAGCATTTTACTAACATCTCAATCGAAACCTTAATTCTGAATTAAGCTCGATAGAACGAGGACAAAATGCGAACAACATATAGTTTTGTACGGAGACCATTAGAAACATTGCAGGGAAAAAGACCAGGCGTTTCGGGACCATGCGTTTCCCGAGAGTAAGCGTCTTCTTCATCGACGACGCTCACCAGACAAATCTATATCCATGCAGTCCAAGATAAGTCCTATTCTCATAATAAGAACTAAGCTCGTGCATGAAAATAAAGTCACATTTCAAAGTCATCACCATGCCACGATGTAACTTTTGGAGGGTGGTAATAGTGTAAAACGTGTAACGTTTAGAGGGTGGTAATAGTGTAAAGTATGTAACATTTGGAGGGTGGTAATAGTGTAAAGTATGTAACGTTTAGAGGGTGGTAAAAGTGTAAAGTATGTAACATTTGGAGGGTGGTAATAGTGTAAAGTATGTAACTATTGGAGGGTGGTAATAGTGTAAAGTATGTAACTATAGGAGGGTAGTAATAGTGTAAAGTATGTAACTTTTGGAGGGTGGTAATAGTGTAAAGTATGTAACTATTGGAGGGTGGTAATAGTGTAAAGTATGTGACTTTTGGATGGTGGTAAAAGTGTAAAGTATGTAACATTTGGAGGGTGGTAATAGTGTAAAGTATGTAACATTTTGAGGGTGGTAATAGTGTAAAGTATGGCAGTTTTGGGAGGTGGTAATAGGGTAAAGTATGAAACATTTGGAGGCTGGTAATAGTGTAAAGCGTGTAACGTTTAGAGGGTGGTAAAAGTGTAAAGTATGTAACATTTGGAGGGTGGTAATAGTGTAAAGTATGAAATTTTTGGAGGGAGGTAATAGTGTAAAATATGTAACTATTGGAGGGTGGTAATAGTGTAAAGTATGTGACTTTTGGATGGTGGTAAAAGTGTAAAGTATGTAACATTTGGAGGGTGGTAATAGTGTAAAGTATGTAACATTTTGAGGGTGGTAATAGTGTAAAGTATGGCAGTTTTGGGAGGTGGTAATAGGGTAAAGTATGAAACATTTGGAGGGTGGTAATAGTGTAAAATATGTAACTATTGGAGGGTGGTAATAGTGTAATGTATGCAACATTTGGAGGGTGGTAATAGTGTAAAGTATGTAACATTTGGAGGGTGGTAATAGTGTAAAGTATGTAACATTTGGAGGGTGGTAATAGTGTAAAGTATGTAACATTTGGAGGGTGGTAATAGTGTAAAGTATGTAACATTTGGAGGCTGGTAATAGTGTTAAGTATGTAACTCTTGGAAGGTGGTACATGTAATAGTGTAAAATATTTAAATTATGGAGACAGGTATTGGTGTAAAGTATGTCACGTTTGAAGGGGAGATTCAGAGATTTTATGATATAATAGCCTCGTTTTGATTATGTCAATCAGAATTACTCTTTGTTATGAGATGCAGCACGTTTAAATAACGTCATTGTTTTAAATGTACATAAACAATTCCAAAAAAAGCCAACGCCAAGTTGCAATTGTTTATGCAAAAGAGCTGTTTTGTTGAAGACCTGCTTTTTGACATAAACAGGTTTGTTGGAGACCAAGAGGCGGTATGTGTGTCTAAATATGCTACCAGGGTGCCCCCTCCGCCTAGAGCTTTGATATATTCCCTGTAAAATATTCCCATTCATTAGCCAACTGGAGAATATGCAATTTTTGCGAGGATGCCTTGTCTGTGACATAGGGACTTGACATGGATTCCCAGTCCATGGTCTATATATATATATTTACATTTGCTCCACATTTCCCCATTGACACAATGCTAAGAGGTAGTTGCCACCATACGCCTATAACACCCAGTGTCTCAGGCTATAACACCCAGGCGGGGGGTCATGTGACATTAAAAAAGGCGGGATTTTTTTGTTTTGGTTTATTTTTTTCCAAGATGACGAAAATGGTAAGACAATGTAAATATAAGTATTGAACAGTGGTTTTAATGTTGTTATAGTCGATATGGCAGCAAGATGTATGGTGGGCAAATGTAGCATGTTCCCATGTCATTTGCCCACCATACATCTTGCTGCCATATCGACTATAACAACATTAAAACCACTGTTCACTGCTTAAATGATACATACTGTTATGGACTGAGGGTTCAGAATTCCTCTCAAGCCCCTGTGGTCCGCGAGAAGATATCAAGCTTCTTCAAAGAGGCGAAACGTGTGTACAAAATATTTTGCATTAAGTTTGATAGTAAAGTTTGAGATTTGATAAATTACTCGTTGATGTAAGTCTGTAACTGTGGAAACTATCTACCTGGAAATATTACAGGTACAACGAAAGGAGTATTAATATACACATTATTTATCACTAACGACACTAAGTTTATGATGTATAACAAAGTTTACGAGTTTTTCTTATGCATTTTACATGATGTTACTTTGATTGAGAATGCGTGACATTCCAGTCACACTTTTTGACTGATATTTCTCAGAATCTTTGTAAATAAGATCAACTTGAAAACAGTTTGCCCCGTTTTCTGCGAGTTTTACGGTCGGGCGGGGCAATTTAGATGTCTATTACAAGTCGGAAGTCTGCATTTCACACCAATTCATCATTTCTTGTGTTGCATAAAACATGCATTATAGCATTCTCTGGATGTGTTTATAAGACGTTAACTGGGCAGTAACGCCTTTCATTAACTTTTACATATCTAAACATACCTGTGTAATACACACGTGTGTGCATACATACAAAATGTGTAACATACAACTGTATCACAATTTATTATACCCACCTGTATTTTATTTCAGATGTTTTTTCACATGTAAATACATATTTTTTGTATATGTACCTGTATTGTTCACCTGTACATAAGTATACACCTGCAATGTATCACATATACACTCTTGTACACATGTACACGTGTTTTCACATGTACATACATGTGTTTTTAACACCTGTACAAAACTGGTACAGTGTATTTCATCACGTGTAGATATTTTGTTTTACCTGTGATTTATTTCTCAACTGTACACGTGTGTGTTTTCACGTGTTTACGCTTGTATTTTATCATGTGTACACAACTGTTATTTCATCACGTGTAGATGAATTTTAATGTGATTTTTTTCAACTGTACACGTGTGTTTTCACTTTACGTGCACACGCCTGTATTTTATCGCTTGCACACAACTATAACTTCATCACCTGTAGATATTTATTTTAAAATGTACTTTTTTCAACTGTACACATGTGTGTTTTCATGTGTACAGGCCTGTATTTTTATCACTTGTACACAACTGTGACTTCAACATCTGTAGATATTTTTCTTAACTGTGATTTTTTTCTCAACTGTACACATGTGTGTTTTCACGTGTACATGTAAGCTATATATAAAACGTGTATAGTGTAACATACATTTTAGACACCTCAGCCCACCTGTAATAAAAACTCATTGACAATACTAATGAACCCAAGAAATACGAATTCAGTAAATATTATGTACATAGCTAGTGTTTTATAACTAGTTAGGTCATTTATCGTGAAGGTCAAACTCGTAAATATTATACTAAAATACAGATAGTTACGGCCGTGGTATGACACGTATTTGCATAACTATGATTGCTATATAAGCTTTAAATATTTTTATATTGAGTTCAGAAAAACAAAATACCCAAGTATATGCATACAAACATCGTTTTCTCGAAGTCAATGGTCATGAAAAAAAAAATTATTCGAGATAACCGAGTTTATTTTATTTATTTGTTCTACTCTCAAAACTGAATATTTTGTTTGAGTTAAACATCATAGTCTGAGATAGCGAAATTAAACTACATCAAATAGAATTCAGTTAATGACATTTACCCTCTACATATTGCCGTTAATGACATTTACCCTCTACATATTGCCGTTAATGACATTTACCCTCTACATATTGCCGTTAATGACATTTACCCTCTACATATTGCCGTTAACGACATTTACCCTCTACATATTGCCGTTAATGACATTTACCCTCTACATATTGCCGTTAACGACATTTACCCTCTACATATTGCCGTTAACGACATTTACCCTCTACATATTGCCGTTAATGACATTTACCCTCTACATATTGCCGTATACATGTAAAACCCACGAATTCATATCCAGAGGCCGTGGCACGATTCGTACATTTTTTGGACCAATCAGAAGACTGCTTTCTTGGGGGTTTCGGTTCCGACTGACGGCTGCCTCTCCAGGTTACATTTCGATAGTGAGAGAACTGATTTAAATACAAAGTTTTAAAGACTAAAAACTCAGATGTCTTCTTTAATGAAAACAAAATAAAGATGTAGGTTTGTCAGATATTTGTGATGAATACTTTCGAGTCCTGGATATGATAACCCTTTTCAGTTCCGTGGATTCGAAAACGATATTTAGCTACCTGAAAGAAATCGATCTATTCTATAGACTCTGATGTCTTTAACGTTACTCCCTTTGACATTCTATTTATATTCAATATATTATATATTACAAAGTTCACAAAATCTATTCGTATATATATATATATATATTACCATTTTTAAGCAATAATCATTTTTATCATAATTATCTAAATATACAATACGAATGTTTTTTAAAATGACCAATTTTATCTTATTTTAACATATAAAATCAAAACGATATTATTGTTTGGCCCTAAATGACCCTAGTTGTCGATGGGCCGTAAAACGCAAACAAACAAATAAAAGTGTCCGATAAATGCATAGACCATTAGTAGCACTTAAATTGCATGTTTTGGTGGCAACGCCAAAGACGGGGATCCCCAAAATGTTTCGCACAAGAGCTCCGAAGTTTGATATGTGTTGAGGTATTTGATTGGTTGCTATTTTTAGAGTCGAAACGAGATTCTCTGTGTCAATAGTCCGACGGTCTCTGTCCGTGAGACTTTTGAGATGTCGGAAACGACAATGTAGAATCATTCGTATTCGTTTACAGAAATGGTTTAGTGAGGTTAACAACTTAATTCTGCTCAAGAGCTGACCTGGAACCATTTAGCCAAAATTACTGAAAGATGAAAAGCCTGAATCATCGTAAATTCATGTTGTTGAATCATATGTTTGGAGGACCTTGCTTGGTTGTGAGAGGTGTTTTGTAATTGTAGAGTTTTTTTGTTTTTTTTTTTTTCGAATTTCCTCCATTCTCAACAGGAAGTTAGCAAACTAAAATTAACCGGGCTCCGGACCAATAATTCCGGAATTTATAGTCACAAATTCGTCATCAACTGACCAGTATAGAGGTGTGTTGCTACAGTTGTGTTTTGTTTGTTACAGAGTATGGAGTCTCTACCGGAAGAATCCTTGGCTTCCGTCATCCAACAGACGATCAGGGATGGAACTGTTACTGAGTTGATAAGTACATTTAATGTTACCGATGATTCATCAGCGCTCACGACAACGAATATACCTCCTCTTATACAAGGTAACCTCAAGGAACGCCACACAAACCGGACAGTGCAGTTATCAACCGGAAGTACAAAACTAACAAACTTCTCAGACACGTTAGATACATTTCCGGTTTTAGACAGAACTGACGATTCGCTTTCGATTCAGGACCAGGTTATAATGGGAGCGGCCATAACAGTAGGCTTTCTGGCGATATTAGCTATTGTTCTTAGGTTTGCAATGCCAATCTTCAGAATTAGACGAAGAGCGAAAAAACAAAACACAGAAATCCAAACCGAGGATCTGTATGATGAGAAGAAGACAGATGGAAGGTAGGTACGGTAATGTCATCACATTTCAAAAAGAATCATCCTTGTTATCTATATATTTACTATAGTTGTAACAACATTTTTCATTGGTTGACAACCACAGGTTATTAAACGACGGCTAATCATGCTCCCTGTTATAATTGTGTTTGTGATTATGTCGTAGATGTAACAACATTTTTCATTGGTTAACAACCACAGATTATTAAACGACAGCTAACCATGCTACCTAGTATAATTGTGTTTGTGATTATGTCGTAGATGTTACAGCATTTTTGATTGGTTAAAAAGAGCAAAACGGATTATTGAAGAATTAACTTAAGTATATTTTTATGTTATGAAGCTATAACAAAACAAAAAAGAAACAAAACCAAAAAACAGAGTGTGCTCTATTTAAACTGCGAGGCCACGCAACTTACTACGCAATGCCTTTGAATGATCGAGTTTGTAGGGTGAGTTCAATTCAACTCCATTATTCATTTATATAGACCGCGAAGTGAAGAGAGTACAATCCGGTTTTAAGTGTTATAGCTCCATAACATAAAATATATATTCAAGTTAATCCTTATAATTTAATTTACCTTTTACAATCTTTGTGTAAATCCTCATTTATTGGCGAACTCTTTTTTTTTTAGAATTGTGTATATGAGTCAATCAAAGGCCGCGTTACAAACGATGACGTCATTTTTTACGCCAAGTGTTGATAATGTTATTTTAAGCCAATGAAACGCTTGTTACAAGCAAGATTAAATTAGTTAACAACTAACCATACATTGCTCTATAACGATCCCGTTTGTAGTGTGGTCCGCAAACTCCTTTATCTAAGTTATATCGTCCTCAGAGCAAGGAAGCACCTGTTGGAAATTATTGTATTAATCAAATAGATGTAGTAAGATTTACTTTATTCATGTTACTGTAGAGTTGTTCATTTTCACGGAGCTTATGTCTCGCGGTAATGCCAGTCAAACCTAGTTTGTTGGTATTAGAATTCGCGAAACGACGCTTTGCAAATATCATGGAATTCTAAAATATTCACTGGGTATTTATTTTGGGTATTTATTTTCGCGCTATATAATGACCGCAAATAAAGGGGAAATGAATTTCCCGCGAATATCATTAACTATACAGTATATGGTTCATTAAAACTTCCCTTTCGATTCGTTGTTCATAATTCAATGCGTATTTTTATCGACATAAAAACACCTTAAATAAGGTAAATAGTCCCGTTATCATTTTCTGTTCCATCTTTAACGCAAAATTGACGGGAATACAAAACAAACGCTTCGCACAAAGAAATACTTCGCACACGATATATATGGAACAGCAAACGTGTGTGGGTCTGAAACTTTGTGTTCTGTGTTCGAATCTTTTTCTCTTTTTTTTTTTACAAATATTATATGTATATAACTCTATATTTTTTTCCAAACAGCTTATATGCGCCATATACACTAGCTATGGATTCTGACCAATCACAGTCATCGTCACAGTCTGACCAATCGCAATCCTCGACACAGTCCGACTGGTCGGAAACGTCCAGTAACCACACAAAAAGTACGTACTACTCCTCAGACAGTCACCAGATGGCGCTGTGGAAGGAAGCCTCGTTTGGGAATTTGATGGGATCTACGTTATCCTTACCTGTGTGTCTACCTGGGGATAGGTAAGAATTGAAACAACAGACGATGATGATGATGATGATCATGATGATGATCATGATCATGATCATGATGAGGGTCATGATCATGATCATGATGAGGGTCATGATCATGATCATGATATTAAGTCAATAAATAAATAGAGAATAAAAAATACATAAATAATAAAAAAGAGTGAGTGAGTGAGTGAGTGAGTGAGTGAGTGAGTGAGTGAGTGAGCGAGTGAGTGAGCGAGTGAGTAAATAAAAAGTACAAAATCCAATCAAGCTGGTTACAGATTTGTCAACAAAGCCATATAGCATTGTTAGTTTTGATCCCTAACACAGTAAGGTGTGTCATCTCTGTGGTGTAATATTACATTAAAGTACATCAAACCCCATCCTCGGTCAATATTGTATATTATTATCCTATTTTATTTGAGCTGTATAATCTGAAGTCATTTTGCCCCATACTCCCGCTGTAACTAGCTTTTACCTTTTGTACACCTGGCGACGATCAAATCGATCAACATGCATCAAACTCTCCCGCAGATGTGTCGCGCATGCGCCGCGGGTCCACATGTTTCGCCACTCAAGCTTTTTTTGATAGACAATGAATCACTGGGCGGGAATGGCGTCAGGCCTCAGCGGGTCATTGTGGATGGCCTTTTTAAAGTTAAATGCTTTGGTCCTTTTTTCATTAACATTTCCTCAATGCGCATAATATATGCTGTTTATAACTTGTTGATTGTATATTAATTAAGATTAACAGGATAAGTCACTTATCTTTTTAAAGCTTGCTTTCACTTCAGCTGATTTGGACGGCCGTATTTATTTATCTATTTATTTATTTATTTATTATTTCATTGTTAAACTGTCTGGTAAATGAGCGACACGATTTAGAGGTATATTTCATTGTGTTCATGTGTCCTTTTCACATTTTACTGTGGTTGACTGTCCCGATCACTTTAGCTGATTTGGTCGGCCGTATTGATTTATTTATTGAATTTTTTTCAGTGGTTGTTTGTCCCGATCACACTCCTCCGAAGGTCTCAACGTCAATGCTAGCATAATGACAGCATTGTCTTGTAAAACGTAAGTGCGCATGCCCGGTTGACTGATGTATTTTACTAATGCACGAATGTATTTTCACATAGGCGAAGAGTGTCATACTTCCTTCATTTGATTTTGATATTTTCCTTCCGTGACAAAATATTTCAAATTTTGAAGAAAAAAAAATCTTTTAACCACAATGAAATCACTTTAACGGTCGAAAAACTTGAATAAAATGTTGGTGGGAAAATATTTTATCGTTACTTGCGCCTGCAATAATTGACGTTATCTTTTTACAGGTTTATCGAATATAGCGGAAACAGCTTTCTAAAATCGGGACCGGACACTGAACGAGGTTCGGATATTTTCGACGACAGAGCGTAAGTTTTATCATTAGATTATTCTATTGGTTGTTGAAGGTTACGCTGTTGGTTAGCTGTGTTAGTTGTGTTCAATTAATACTTTCGTTTACTTCCGGTTACTTTCGATAACTTTCGGTAACTTTCGGTAACTTTCGGTAATTGTCGGATGACTTCGTTTATTTCGATATCTGTACTTGTTTTTAACATCATATTTAGATTTTTCAAATTCGTTTTCATCAACTTACAAATCTTATTTTTGATTTGTTGTTAGGCTATTTAAATACGTTTTCAACAACTATGATATTTTGTCTGAGGACATTGGTGTGGTTGTCATGTGTATAGATTACATAATACATTTGTACATATTATTCAGTAAAAGGTACACAAAACTGAATTCGTACCGCCAATTGTGCTTATAGAAATTCTGTAATTTTGTTTGAAAATTCGTCCAACATATAAGGGAAACAGCAAATTCTTTCCAACAACGCTATAGATAGCTTCACGATGATTTCACAGGTCGACTCAATCCCTCAAGTCTTCCCATACTAATGGATCTATATCAGACGGGCGGTCGGACGGACATCTGGACAGACGATCGGACGGACTGCTGGACAAACGTGTTACTGAACTCAACCCTTTGTTTAAGCAATGCTACAACAACAAGTAAGCTATAAGAAAATCAGTGTAGAATGTGTTTAATGAAGTATTCGATATATCTAATTTCATATCCGATATCAACGACCAGAAATTTATGTGTTCGAGATACTGAAGTTCATAAAGGTTATACATAGCACGGGTAATGGTAATTCGAGTTACAGAATTTGATATCCACTAACGAAGAACTTGTTCAATTTGTAATTCGAGATTCGAGATAAAAAAAATGCATATCCACTTGTTTTTAACATGAGAGATGAAGTATTCGAGACATCGAAGTTTATATAAGAAAGGGTATGACGTGTTTGAATAGTTATTCGTGATATCGAAGTTTATATGAGTTAGTGTATGACATTTGTAACTAGGTATTCGAGACACCGAAGTTCATATCCAAAAGTTTTAAGTATATAGCTATAGTGTATTGTGATAAGGACGCTATGAAGGACATTTATTCAGTATATTGTCCGTAGGCTAGGTATTCGGGATACAGAAGTTTATATCAGGAAGTATATAGCAAACGTTTTTAGAAATCCTGGTAACAGAAGCTGGCATCAGTTAGTTGTTTACATGTTTAATAAGTTTTCGAGTTACAGTTGTTTACATGTTTAATAAGTTTTCGAGTTACAGAAGTTCATATCAGTTACGGTATTATATGTGTAATTAGGATTTCGAGACATTGAAGTTTATATAAGAAAGGGTGTGACGTGTTCAAATAGTTATTCGTGATATCGAAGTTTATATAAGCTAGTGTGTGACAATTGTTACTATGTATTCAAGACATCGAAGTTAAATCCAACAGTTTTTAGCATATAGACTTATTACGATTTCGAGACATCGAAGTTCATATCCAACAGTGTCTTAGAATGGGTACAATGCGTTACTGATAAGCATGGGAAAAAGGGTGTTTTCGTATATTTTATTCGAGATAAAGAAGTTTTTAATCTAATACAGAACACAATCTAATCGTATATATATAGATAGATTGGAATTCTTTAATCCGGACGATTTTTGTCCGGAGTAACGAGGGTCTTCATTGTGCTACAAAGCGACATATGTATACACATGGTATGATTTATCTATCTATGTCGAGGTTATACACATGGTATGATTTATCTATCTATGTCGAGGTTATACACATTGTATGATTTATCTATCTATGTCGAGGTTAAACGGGTTGGAGTTGGTGTTGCCTGACATAGTCGTCTTGTAAATGAAACTTAAAATATGTTTATATTTTTCAGATATAAGGCAAACTTTGCTGAAACAAAGTTAACCGAAGAAAAGTGTCTGTAGGACTCCAACGAGGAGAACTCCACGTCTACTCGTATTCAAGAGAAACAACTCTGTGCCTATTCCTGTCGGGCCTGTGCGAACAATTAAGGGAGGCAACCCAGTACAAAAATTTACCTCAGGACAAAGGAAGCATTGCTAGACTAAATCCTGGGAAAGAATCCCGGACAAACTTCCTAAATCCATGGAGACCATGACTCGGAAAGAAGGATTTCTGATTGACGGAACGCTGAGCCCAACAACTGGTTTTGTGGGAAAGAATGGAAAAAGCAAGGTCATAACCTCGATCAGGAACGAAAAAAGTTATTCGGTGAAAGAAAAAGGAATTTCAGAATGAAAAAAACTTTTGACAAATATCATTCATTTCGAAATCCTAAATGGCGGAAGTACGTACAGTCCAAGGGAAATAACTCTGTTTATTCTTCCAGAGGAAAACTTGTAAATTCTACAAGAGTTAAAACTTGTGATAAACTGTGTGACGAGATTAATTGGTGCTATATACTGTGAACGAAAATGCTTTTATAAAGTATGACATATCCCAGGGGGAGCTTACTTTATATTTCCGGTGAAATGTAGATCGAACGCTTTTGCGAAGCAAACATATCCAGCGATATAATTCATAGATCGCGTGTCTAAAAATACACACAAAAAATCAGAACATAGTGAATGACTTTTTGTGTGACGGCAACATTATAGTTTATCTCTATAATTGTGCAATATCCCTCTATCTACATGTACGTCAGTGAATTCGAATAGATGTTGCAACGAGTGGTCTCCCTTGGACACGCATATCCTGTGTACCACTTCCGGAAACCACCACGTGACTGTATATATTTGTACATATAGCTGTTATCTTTACATATAAATATATATTTACAGCCGAGTATTAATTTATACGCTTGTTGAGCTTGATCAAATAAATTAATTATAATTATTACTTTTTATGATTTGTTGGTATCAATTAACCAGCTAGATACATCAATTCATCAATGACAGAATTCACTCGCACTAAAATGATGCTACATTTGCTACAATGAACATTAGCATACGGGTATTTCACTGTCTTCCTTCCTTCCTTCCTTCCTGCCTTCCTTCCTTCCTTCCTTCCTTCCTTCCTTCCTTCCTTCCTTCCTTCCTTCCTTCCTTCCTTCCGTCCGTCTGTCCTTCCTTCCTTCCTTCCTTCCTTCCTTCCTTCCTTCCTTCACTACATACAAAATGTACCTCAATGACACGACACATCTATCTAAGGGAACCTTACTTGACCATGGAATGTCTTGACCATGGAATGTCTTGACCATAATCCTGTGTAGTGTATCGTTTAACAGATATGAAAAAAAAAACCGTATAAATTCTTATTCGGTCTTTCCAATCCTTCGGGAAAAAGAAAATCCACATACAGTGAAAATTGTGGAATTATTAGCATCGTCATCTTGAAGCAATTTCTATATAAAAAAAAAAAAGACAATTTTTTTCCCTGGCTGTTGGTGTCTCCTTGACCCCATCCTCATATGACCCTGACTGTTGGCGTCTCCTTGACACCCGTTCTCATATGATCTTGGCTGTTTGTGTCTCCTTGGATCCGTCCTCATATGGCCCTGGCTTGTGGTGTCTCTTTGACCCCGATCTTTATTATGACCCTGGTTATTGATATCTTATATATATATTAAAGAGGCTTGCCCGCAGAGAGATAAGAAAAATTGGCTAATAGAAAAAGATTTTTTACACATGACAGATTGTTGGAATTGTTGAGTTTTTCATTTTATTTTCCTTATAAAACGCTGAAAAGTGATATTAAAACCTCATTTTTTAAATATTATTTATTTAATCGCAACCCGCAATAAGTCCCCGCTATAAAGTGGAGTCTAATTTGATTGACACATCAAAGAAACAAGCACGTGCACAGTTGCCGCACAGTGATAACTTCAAAGGCAGCGACGATTTACAAAGAAGATTTGCCGTTATATTCCATACATTTCCCTCTCAGGTTGAGTTTTAAAACGTCTTTTAAATACATATTCTGTAATTGTTTTCAAGAAATGAAGTCGGAAAGCCTCTAATTTTGTCACATAGAAACGTGTACTGAAGTTTATTTAGTGATCGAAGATGTGCCGTTTACCGGTCCGTCTGCGGGTAAGCCTCTTTAACTATAAAACCCGATATGATACCCTGGCTTACATGAACCACATGAATTTTATCACGGATTTGACATAGATTTACCTGGCGGTGCCGTCGATGATTCCGAAGACGCTTAATCTTTCCAAACACCTGATCGTATTCGCCTGGTAGTCTAGGGTATCCGTGCAAATCGTTTTTATTTGTAGTGATCTCCATTTTGATGAGTAAGAACTGCTATTAGGTTTGAATGTAGATATTCTCTTGTCCAGACCACCTGTTGTACTGTATGACCAATGACTGGACGTAAGTTAATCAGACTTTTCCATGTTTAGGCAACCGAAACCGAAATTGTGTTCAACTAGAACCGAAATATATTCCGTTAGGGCAAAATTTCCAATATCGCTCTTCGCCCTAAACGCTAAGGAGCGAAAAAGCGAAAGCAAGATGGCGAAGGAGCGATAACACGATGGCGAAGGAGCGAAGGAGCGAAGTTCCATCGCTCCTTCGCCATCGTATTTTCGTTCCTTGTCTCTTTAGACATCGTGTTTTCGCTCCTTCCCGTTTAGGTCGAAGGAGCGATATTGGAAATTTGGCCGTAACGGAACACCATAGTAATAAGTGTCGTTAGCAGTTTTTTTTCCCTTATAACTATTTCATTTTATTTATGTGTTTTTATTTTTTTTTATTTTTTTTATTTTTTTTGTTCTTTGTCTTTTTTTTCGATAGATGTATTACCACTGAAAAGCATTCTTAAATTTAAAGAGATACAATACAGACTGGTTTGTCAGGCCCAGGTTTTTCAATATTCCTTAACTTAATATTTTCGATAGGAAACCCTTACAAAACTTATGGAAGGTTCCTTAACGGAGATCTTTTCCTCTAGTCCTATACCTATAGAAATGTTTAAGTTAAGGGGCGTCGATGAAACCCGACAAAGGGTTGAAGGTTTGTTTTGTGCATATTATACTAACGAAGGATGAACCAAAAACTTCAAGAACGTTAAGCAGCAGTAACAACTACCATTTCATAGAATCAGGTAAATATCTTGGTCAATGGAACCACAGGCCGTGTACCCGATAGGGAAGGTTTTTTTCAAGATGGCGGGTCGTCATGGTTACGGAAATAATCGTGTACTTTAAGTAAATAAATCACTTATTTATAAGAACAACCTGACGGAGAGAAGTTCAAAGTCTAACTCAGAAATAGTTAAAATTTATATTACATCATTTATTGGTTGCTATTTCTTTCATAAACGACTGTAAATCGTTCGCAAAGATGGCCGAATTGTAACAATCGGCATCGAAGCGTGATTCGCTGCAAGTTCATGCTCATATTAATTTAACGTATTGCCATAAAGATTTCCTGGTGGCATAATCACGATGTTTATTCTCAGTCCTATGATATTTACTAAGACAAAGGAAAATGATTTTGTTTACGTTTCGGATTGGCCTCCCAAAATTTCAGACGAAAATGTAACGGATTGGTTAAAAAAAGTGATGCATCAATTTGGTGACGGATTGGTCTCAAATAATGGCTGCAATGGAAATTCCTTCTTCGTTCAGAAAATGAGTGGATATTTGAAAAAAGGCAAAATGTCAGTATTTTGCAGAGCGTTGACGATTTATCATATCAGCAAAACTAAAATTGTTTATGATGTTACATCTCCCCTTCCATGAGTTTCCGGTAAGGACGGAAGCATGTAAATGTTTGTAGTTAACCGACTTTCTCAAGCGTCCTGTAGTTGGAAGGTGTAGGACTTCAATTCAGTATTGGCTTGAGATGTGTCGACATAAATTCTTTCGCCTCGACGTATTCGATGAGTTTTTTGACGATACTAGAAACAATCTACATACTTATTCTGTATGCTATTTACACATGTCCATTTTGATATCCCACTTATATTCCTGCCCCGTAGTTGACAAGAGATTCCAAGAGAGAACGCCATAGCTTTTCAAATACCTCAAAATCAATGACCTAAACAGCATCCGATAAAAGTTGTAATATAAATCTTAACTATTTCTGAGTTAGACTTTGTACTCGTCTTCTATGATCATGGTAGCCAACAATCTTAAAAAAAGACCATTCCCTACCGGGAACACGACAGTTGAACCTTCCACGCGGGAACGAACGCTAAACTGAAGGTCAATTTTAGTGACCATGAGGCTGTGTCAATCAAGACATTAATAGTTAATTAGAAAAAAAGTAATACTCAAAATTCAGTCGCCTCTTACGAACGTTGTAAGCTTAAAAGGTACTGACCGTAGGCCGGTGGTTTTTCTCCGGTTACTCCGGCTTTCCTCCACCTCCAAAACCAGGCACGTCCTTAAAAGACCCTGGCTGTTAATAGGACGTTAAACAAAAAACGAACAAACAAAACATCCATGAACACCCAGTGCAGATACAGGTATACAGCCCTAGGTGTCGATTGACTGTTCCCCAAGGTGTATGCGCGTGTCCTTGTTTAGCAATTGCACAAATCATCATGATAATTCCACTGTTGTTACGCATTGCTACAGTACAATTCTCTAATTTTTCCTCTTTAGCATATAGAGTAGCAGAGACGTATACGTATCTGACAGTAGCTACGCCACTGGTAGGGAATAGGAGATCCCTACCATCGAGCAGTCAGAAGTCGGAGGTGTTTTCAAACAAATACCACGGTGACTAAAATAGGCTTTCCTTTCTCCACTCTCTGCTGTTTATTCTTTTGGCCCCGGATATGACGCGACAGGTGGCGTTACTGGTCAAGATGAAGTATGTGATTGGTCGATATAGCGGTAAATGTAAAATGCAGAATGTTGTTAAAAACGAAACAAAGTTAAGATTGAATGCAAACTGAACAAGTGGATGTACACGTATCTTTTCAAATAAAACACTTATATAATTATATTCCCGATTCAAATAGTTTTATTATCACCAAAAATTATTCAAACAGATAGAATTTTGTTATCAATTTATTTCACAGTCATTATTGTACCAGAGACCTATATACTAATTTAGGTCTCTGATTGTACCACCAGCATTAAAACTATGCCGTTTATCATTTCTAAAAGATATTTCTTGTTTTCTCGCGTATCGGTGATCTGCAGGGTAGTCCCAGCTTTGGTGTCGAGTTCCATGTCTCCCGGTGTTGTGTATATGGTTGTATGGGTGTGACCAGTTTACATAATATCTTGTAACAGGAAAGTCATATACAATGTAGTCTAGGGGAGATAATTTGGATTTCAAACTGTAAGAGTTCTTTCCCTTTATTGGAACTCTCTTTGTAAGATAACATGATTCTTCAAACGAACGTGAAGACGTGTTTTGTGTGTCTGTGATATGTACCGTCATGTAAGCGAGTCCCCAAACAAAATTTCACAAAACAGATGATGCGGCAGTATATAATTGTCTTTCGATAAAAAATCAACAAATCCAATACACTGCTTAACTTAGTTGTAATAAGTCTTATTCACAATTAAAACAATGACATTTTGTTCAAACAGCATTATCATAAACATCAGTACAGAGTTTTACCAATATCATAACAAAAATACAGCATTCCAAATATAGCGTTTGATTAAAAACACATATAATTCCACCTAATTAAGTTCTTTGTAAACAAAACCTAGGAAAATCATCTGAGGATGACGCCATTTAATAACCATTCCTCTGTAAAACTGGACAAACTGAGGAATGTCTAGATTTTGCAAGTTTTTAATATGACATACATATACATGTAAAACAAATCTATATTGGAATGCATCCTGTATCATTCCTTCGAAATTCAAATGTTTGTAATCGAACATTTCCTAGCACTCGTCATCCACACACACTTATTAGATATAAATATTTATCACAGAATGTTTTGTTAAAAAAAATAAAAATAATATTGATCATATATCTTACAAATAATATTAATGCATAATGTTAGGGTAAAACGAGAGTAAACAAAGGGAGATAACTCTGAAGAATCTTTTTCACCATTTTGGCTTTCCCCCTTGTTTTTCATTAAATTAATTATCTTTAAACTATCATTTAGATTAAGTAACATTGGGTAAATTTTACCCATTTTCTAACTTTAAAAGTTTCCTCATGAAGAAATATCATGATAATGATGAATAAAAATTCACAGAAATACAGACAATATTTCCATGAAAGTATACTTTAAAATAAACTTGTTCATGGTTTACATTAACACAAAATGAAATATACTCCTTCACTACTACCTCTAATACAGAAGCGTTTGTTTATCAGTTTATTTTGACATTTAAATATTTTATTATTCAATGCCTCTCATTTGAAAAAAAATAAATAAAAAAATAAAAATTTAGTTATGTACGACAGACATTAATCAATTTTTCACACAAAATTATAGACATTTTAATTCTCATATAAATTTTTTTTTTGATGGACAGAATGCCATAACAAACAGATAAGAAGTCCAAAGTATAAATCTAAAACATGTAAATGAGAGATGATGCTTGATTTCATGGGTGAAGTTGAAAAACGGACGGAAATCTATCATTACACAACGTTAATATGTTAAGGAGTTAAGAGTCGCCATCCGGAGTCTGTGGCGGCGGTTTATAGAACGGATCCTTCGGCATCATGAACTCCGTCAGTTTTGCAAGCACCTCACTGTCGGACGACACTTTATTTTTCTGTGGAAACAAGTACCAATGTGTCAATATTATATCATAAATGCATTCTTCTCAAGAAAAAAATAGAAATGTATACTATTTGGTTTATTTTTGGTTTATTTTGTTTAACATCCTATTAACAGCCAGGGTCATTTAAGGACATGCCAGGTTTTGGAGGTGGAGGAAAGCCAGAGTACCTGGAGAAAAACCACTGGCCTATACTACGGTCAGTACCTGGTTACTGCCACCATGTGGGTTTCGAAGTTGCAACCAAGAGGTGGAGGGCTAGTGATACAAACATTTGACAACAAACCTATACATTTAATATTTTACTGATACAATGGTCATATAATTTTGTTTTCTATGGGAAATTGTGAAGTTAATAAATAAGATTTTTAGCTAAAAAGTTAAATGATCACAGATAATCTATAACAACACTATGCACCGGTGTCATGTAAAATTTTCACCCCAATAAAATACTTACCTTGGTGAGTATTTCACGGGGATAAAAATTCCCCATGACACCGGTTTGAGATCAATACTTACATAGACGCCTATTCTCATCAGGCCCGTCCCGCTGCTTTTGCTGTCGTGTGTTAGAGTTGTCTGGTACTGCATCGCTTTCAATAGAGCGGCCAGCCCATGTTCACCAATGGAGTTCCCTGTTACAGAAAACGATAGCCAATGACAATCCTTGTTCTTATAATTAACATTTAACTGTTCCTTCATATAAGGTATTTAAATATGTGTGAAATTTGAGAGATTTCTGACAATTTATTACATGACTGGTGACAATCATTAAGAGGAGACTGATTAGATACAATGTACTAGACAGATTGAGAGATTTCTAATATTTTATTAAATGAGAGGTGACCACAATGTACTAGACAGATTGAGAGATTTCTAATATTTTATTAAGTGAGATGTGACCACCATTAAGATGAAACTGATTGCTTACTAGACAAATTGAGGTTGATGAGGACTCTGTTCCCTGCCACGAGGAGTTGCCCATCAATAAAATCAGCAGCGTCCGTCAGAGGGTTCACAAAGTCCGAGGCTCCAGCATCCTGACATAACACAAACAATGAAATCCTTATACTTAATGTTCTGTGTGATACTAAATCATATTAGTGAGAGAAAAAAAAGAAAAAAAATATGTTGGAGACCATATCAGTTCAGACTTTAAGAGTGCAGGCAACAAAATAAATAAAGACCAAGGCCCATATTCATAAAAAATCTTAAGTTAAATACTTATGTTTGACTTAAGTTATACTTAACTATAAATATTTTACTTAGTTAAATAAAACTTAAGTTAGAACTTAAGTACTATTCATAAACGACTTAAGTATTTACTTAGTGCATACTTAGCTAAGTATGAATATTTAAGTATTTCATGTAGTTGCTATGTTGTTGTTAAGTAGCTGCGTGATGTCTTTCGTAAAACGTGTAATTTGGCACCGGCGTTCCTGGCATTCCAAGACGATCAGAATCCGGAAATGGCAACAGCAAAAAAAGACGAGATGACCAAACTTGACAAAGGACGAATGTCTGGCGATGGTGAGGCTAGTACATGTTTACAAGTGAAAGAAAACATGTCATACGTGGACGATTTAAGGACGGAATGTCGGCATCGGCAAATAGGCAAGCGTGGGTTCAGGTTGCCGGCAGATTGAACAGTTCAGATGCATTAATCAGGAGAGAGCCGGAAGAATGCACGAAAATTAGACTAACCTCGTCGTTCAGGCCAAAAATGCATATAGGCCTAGCGTGTTCATCGTAGAGTCAAGGAGAACAAGTACGTTTTAGTTGATTTCCACTAAACCAAACTATCATTTAGATTAAGTAACATTGGGTAAATTTTACCCATTTTCTAACTTTAAAAGTTTCCTCATGAAGAAATATCATCATAATGATGAATAAAAATTCACAGAAATACAGACAACATTTCCATGAAAGTATACTATAAAATAATCTTGTTCATGCTCTACATTAACTCAAAATGAAATATACTCCTTCACTTTTACCTCTAATACAGAAGCGTTTGTTTATCAGTTTATTTTGACAAAAGATATTTAAATATTTTATTATTTAATGCCTCTCATTTGAAAAAAAAAAAATAAAAAAATAAAAATTTAGTTATGTACGACAGACATTTATCAATTTTTCACACAAAATTATAGACATTTTAATTCTCATATAAAATTTTTTTTGATGGACAGAATGCCAAAACAAACAGATAAGAAGTCCAAAGTATAAATCTAAAACATGTAAATGAGAGATGATGCTTGATTTCATGGGTGAAGTTGAAGAACGGACGGAAATCTATCATTACACAACGTTAATATGTTAAGGAGTTAAGAGTCGCCATCCGGAGTCTGTGGTGGTGGTTTATAGAACGGATCCTTCGGCATCATAAACTCCGTCAGTTTTGCAAGCACCTCACTGTCGGACGACACTTTATTTTTCTGTGGAAACAAGTACCAATGTGTCAATATTATATCATAAATGCATTCTTCTCAAGAAAAAAATAGAAATGTATACTATTTGGTTTATTTTTGGTTTATTTTGTTTAACATCCTATTAACAGCCAGGGTCATTTAAGGACGTGCCAGGTTTTGGAGGTGGAGGAAAGCCAAAGTACCTAGAGAAAAAACCTCTGGCCTACGGTCAGTACCTGGCAACTGCCCCACGTGGGTTTCGAAGTTGCAACCAAGAGGTGGAGGGCTAGTGATACAAACATTTGACAACAAACCTATACATTTAATATTTTACTGATACAATGGTCATATAATTTTGTTTTCTATGGGAAATTGTGAAGTTAATAAATAAGATTTTTAGCTAAAAAGTTAAATGATCACAGATAATCTATAACAACACTATGCACCGGTGTCATGTAAAATTTTCACCCCAATAAAATACCTACCTGGGTGAGTATTTCACGGGGATGAAAATTCCCCATGACACCGGTTTGAGATCAATACTTACATAGACGCCTATTCTCATCAGGCCAGTCCCGCTGCTTTTGCTGTCGTGTGTTAGAGTTGTCTGGTACTGCATCGCTTTCAAAAGAGCGGCCAGCCCATGTTCACCAATGGAGTTCCCTGTTACAGAAAATGATAGCCAATGACAATCCTTGTTCTTATAATTAACATTTAACTGTTCCTTCATATAAGGTATTTAAATATGTGTGAAATTTGAGAGATTTCTGACAATTTATTACATGACCGGTGACAATCATTAAGAGGAGACTGATTAGATACAATGTACTAGACAGATTGAGAGATTTCTAATATTTTATTAAGTGAGATGTGACCACCATTAAGATGAAACTGATTGCTTACTAGACAAATTGAGGTTGATGAGGACTCTGTTCCCTGCCACGAGGAGTTGCCCATCAATAAAATCAGCAGCGTCCGTCAGAGGGTTCACAAAGTCCGAGGCTCCAGCATCCTGACATAATACAAACAATGAAATCCTTATACTTAATGTTCTGTGTGATACTAAATCATATTAGTGAGAGAAAAAAAAGAAAAAAAATATGTTGGAGACCATATCAGTTCAGACTTTAAGAGTGCAGGCAACAAAATAAATAAAGACCAACTCTTTAATTCATTGCAGGGACACATGTAGAGACTTGGAAATGATACTGTACTGATCATTATAGTGTACTTTCACAAACATCACTGCATGAGGAGTATGTAGCCCTGGCATATACTAGCCGCAATATACCGCTCGTCTAGAAAGATCTGCTCTTTAGCTTGGTTGGTTGAGCATATAAGATTATCAAACCAGAGGTTCAGGGTTCGATCCTTAGAAGAGGCATTGAAAACTATGGTATCATCTTTTACCCTGTTCCCACTAGCCACCTTACCCTATACCCACCTCTACTTCCTGTACAGCAGGCCCTTTGCCTTTGTCCTTCCCTTTGCCTTTGCCTTTTCCGGCTGTTTTTGTATCGGCTGCTATGGACGCTATAAGAAAAAACAAATTCTGTCAGATAGCTGTTTCTGGGTTGAAATTCACAAGCTACAGCATTATATTTAAAAAATGAATTTCAGAAACACAAATAAAAGTTTTAAATTAATGAACTGTAACATCAAACTGTTTTCAGCAAAATTTAATATTAGTATAACATTTTTTCTTTCCTCCCCTCAATACCTCCGATAGATAAATAAGAAATACAAATCAATAGACAATTATCAAAAGGTAAGTTAAAGACGATATACAAAATTAATTCACAATAGACGATAATCTAAAATAGATCAATCAAGATAAGAGAAAGAATTACTTATAAGATACACAAGACAATGTGGAAGAGTAATTATCAACACAAAATATTTATTTCGATGATCAATTCATAATTTCAGAGTTTAATTAATGTTAATTTAATTGATAGTCAAAGACAAAAAAAGAATTTAAGGAAATTTTGAATTAAAATTTATTAATATAAGTCATCACCATAAGAATGGCTAATAGTATTCTGTGGTGTATAACCAACATACCTAGCTACAATCATGCGACATGCGTTTTTGGCTGTAAGCTTAGCAGCATGCGTTCATTATCATATGCTAAATCACATGCAACTGTTGTATTAAGTTAATAATCATAGCATATTACTATCTTTTATTTTTTTATTTTTGTTGATTCTAGAATTGAAACAAGAAGTTCTGCCTAAATTTGAATAAAGATCCTTATATAAGCAAATAAATCACCAAAAAACCTATTAGAACTTTTTTTTTTTTCATTAAATTTTATTGAATTTTGTTGAATTTGAAACTGAAAGAAATGAGAAGTTCTGCCTCAATTTGAATCAAGATGATTATACCTAGTTCATCCAAATACCTATTTGAAGAGGTTTGATATTTTACATGCATGGCAATAATAGTTTATTATACAATGTAATTAACAGGTACAAACCGAACTAATTAAAGCAGTACCAGGTTGTTGTTTCAAATCAATAAATATTTTTTAGAGATAATTCTTACAAAATGAATGAATAAGAAAAAATCAAACTTGCAGAATTAGAATATATACTCAAACACAAACATACAGAGGTTCAATATAGGAAATTGTCAAGAGTACTGTAATGTAACAGTATTCTAAAATCAAGGAATAGTCTTTAATTCATTAGGAATGAAACTTTTGGATTAACTTTGTTCAACATTGTGTAATTCATCTGCAATAAAACTTGAGAAATAGTGGACATTTCTGTAAAAAAACAACTTCATATCAAATTTGTAACTTAAACTCGTTGATATATCAAGGTAGATCTGATATCTAATTTAAACGTAAATAATAACAATTACTTTTATACAACAACCAAGACTTCCAAAAAAGGAGCAAAGTAACTTTCGATGTAACCGATCAATCGCAACAATCTCGGGATAAGTTGGTGATACTGCCGAAACTATGTGGGCTTCATCAGGACATTGACTTTTTAAAAAAAAAAAATTTAATCTTTTTTTTTCGGATGTGAATTCTATTTATCATGTATGAAAAAATCAAGGGCATTAACTCTAAATTTTATTCATTTTGAATTTGTGTATGTGATTCTTGCCAGACTCACTAGTTGTAAAACCTGCTGCAAAAACACTGAGAAGCAAAATGTTGGTGTGAGAATTTTGGAGAAAACAATAAATAATTGGGAAATGGCAAAATAAATTTTGAAGCAACAACAATGTGTTTGTGTCACAACAATGGGAGTTTACCTTTGTTTGTGGCCTCTGGTTATGGCCAATGGAGAGAAATATACATCAGTCAATCATTTGTCACTCATAATACTAGTAACATCAACCAAAAACCTGCTATCATTGGAAGTTAACTGATCATTGAGTAAAAGTCTACCTCTCTAAACTAGCTGGTATTTTATTCAACAAACCTCTTAACAGAGGAGAGAAATACATACATCAGTCAAACAGGTCTCAATTATAAAACTTATACTATCAATAAAACACTGTTTATATTTCTTCTTCGCTGGAAATTAACTGATATTACTAAAGTCTACTTTTCTAAACTAGCTGGCATAAATTTCAACAAACCTACTAAAAGAGGTTACTTATTATACCTTAATTAACCTATAGAAAAATTAAACTTCCGACATTAAACAAAGAAATATTTGTTATACATGTACTATGGTACAGGGCATATAATTGTACTTTATTCAATAAAATAAATGTCGGTCAAACTAAAGAAAGTGTCAAAATTACATCTTCAAAATTCAAGGGTTAAATCTGCTTTTGATATGTATAAAGAATGTATGATAAATGTAGAATTAATCAAAATCACGACAACTTCCAAAAAAAAAATATGTATAATCGTGCATTATCTATAATATTTTAATATACAATTATAAAAATCGTGCCTAGTACATCCGCACCCAAAGCTACATGACAATACCATTACAATCAATGATCATGGCTTCATATTTCCATATTTTTTTTTCTTTTCTTTTTTCATTCCCCACAGATTCATTTCTCATTATGGTCACATTGATAATATTATATTATACCTATTATACCTAAAATAATCTTAAAATTGAAACATTAAGATATATATTTTTGAAATATTGGTAAACAAACCACAAAATGCCCTCACAATCAATACTGGATAGGTTTAATCAGAATTTTCTTAGTTCTTCATACTTCAATTTTTTTTTAATTTTATTTATTTTTTATTTTTTATTTAATTTTTTTTTTTTCACAAATCTGTTTCTCATGACATCATCTTAAATACTTTATTTCAATCATGTTCTGCCTTAAAGCAATTTCAAAAATTTACAAATTGAAATATAAGTCTATTGATCTTTGAATGGTATACCAACTGCAAAACTCACTTATTTAATGTGTACGGGTTTTTTTCATAAAATATGTCAAGAATAAATTAATATGTGATTAAAATGGCATAATTCAGCTGACTACAGAATATTTAAAAGTATGAATAAAATGTTGATCAATATTCAAATATTATTTATACACATAATTTATATACATTATATACAAAATGTATTGTGTGACTTTAATGGATAATTGAAGACTGCATATTTCGCCAATATTTTTTTCTTCAATTTTCATTTTCTGATCATTTTCTCAATATATTCACAAATGAGTAAAAAATAAAGCTAAATGTTAAAATAAGTAAAAAAAAAAATCCAGTATGTATGTATCTTACTAATCAAAAATGAAAAAGAGAAAAAAATACATGCACAATGCATAAAAAGAATTTCTGAATTAATTATTATTACGAGAATTCTATGCTGTAATCAACTCACCCAGTCTAAACATACGGACCCCGAGGGTCAGGGGTTCTATTAGTTTAATGATATCACGATCAAATCCTTAAAAATACGAACATTAATTTCCGTAATTTGACCTAAATACATGGACATTGAAAGTGAGGGTTACGGATATCGCCCTCAAACCCCTAAAAATACGAACATTGACATCTGTTAATTGGTCTAACATATACCGACCCTCAGGCTTGGGTTCCGATATCATGCTCCGTGATAATTATAATACCAATGTATATCTTTACATACAATATTATGTAGAATCTAATTTTTATTTTAACATCTAGTTGATCTGATATCCATTGAAACTTAAAACATTTTTTCACACTGATATTCAGACTTACAGCTAAAACCTTATTTAAAAGTTAGGATGAACTTTTTTTATATACATATATACTTTTCATGTCTGATAACGAACTTGTATCCACTGTCATAATAAATTAAAATATATAGAGGATATCTAACAGTGTCTTCAGTAATGTAATAAACAGAATATCTAACAGTGTCTTCAGTAATACCTAATATATTTCACTCGTGTGGCTAATATTTTGATATTTTTCACTCGTGCTGCATGCACGAGTGAAAAATATCAAAATATTAGCCACACGAGTGAAATATATTTGGTATTACTGAAGACACTGTTAGATATTCGGTTTATTACATTTTTTATCAACGAAAACCCTACCCCGTATGCAAACTAGGACTACAGCGATAATTTGTAAACAAAAAAAGTAGTTTCCCCTGTCCAGGTGCTGACATATATGTCAGGGCTTTCTGATTGGTCAATTATTATGGTATTATCTAATCATTAATTTGATTGGTCAAATCAGCAAAAGTGATATTTTTCACTAGTGAAAAATATCACTTTTATAGAATGAATAATTTTTGATATTTCACTGGTAAAAATGTAATAAATTCTATTTTGAGTCTCAGCTTCTATAGAAAGCTATGCTATGGTATAAATAGTCAACACAACATTGGAACGTCATGACTTCTAGTCTATAGGGAATATTTGGATCATAGAATAAGCAAACAAAAATGTTGGCCCGAGAATATATATATCCCGACCCTTCGTCTACTACAACGGTAGCCATGGTAACCAACTAACCACAACACAAAACTGAGAACAACAAAGATATATATACGGACTGTAGGTATGTATTGTTCGGCTAAATTATCACTTTAACTAAATCTTGTACATTATAATAGAAATCTGAACAATTATTTTAACTTTGGACCATTTTTCAGTTATCAGTGTAAATTTTTGTTTAATGATATCATATGTCTATGGACTGTTTTACTTCAAAGCTAAAGAAAATCTACATGTTATTCTAAATCTGAAATGCCTTTATTTTCACTATAACAGGAAACGAGACACTTCAGTATGTGAAACATATGAAGATTTATTTTAATTATTCTCTAATTAAATTTTTTTTAAATCAAATGTGCCTTATTTCAATTGTCATTTAGAAATTGAAATACTTGAATATCACCCACCCATGTATCTCACTTAGGTCAAATTAACATTATTATATTGGACAAATCAACTTTTTTGAAATATAAAATAAGAAAAAAAATTTGATGAAAATATTTCAATTTTAATTCTTAATTCCTGTTGTTTTTTGCTGCCTGTAGTGTTCATTGAACTTAACGTTCAAACAATAAATATTGGACCATGATTGTATTTTAAACCAATAAATACACATATATGGATATATGACAACATACAATTGTAACCAGAACCAAAATGAGATTATGCAAGGGAGACAACTGGGAAAATGTACAATTTTACCAGTAAGTGAAGTTACAAATCGCAGCGCAGCTGTGCAGAGATAAAATGTATGGAAATGAATACATATTTGTGATATTAAATAATGTGGTGAGTTTAGGGGAGATAACTTAATAATAATGTGCTAAGGTAAGGGAGATAACCCAATAATAATGTGCTAAGGTAAGGGAGATAACCCAATAATAATGTGCTAAGGTAAGGGAGATAACCCAATAATAATGTGCTAAGGTAAGGGAGATAATGTATGGGTGATTAAAGTGTCAGGGTAAGGGAGATAATCATTAGTTCAATGTTATCCCATCAAGGGGAGATAACCCAATTATATTGTGTAAGGTAAGGGGGACAACCCAATGTTAATGTAAGCATATGTCCAAATTACAGTGATGATGATGATGATGATGATGATGATGATGATGTTTTACTATCCAAAACCTCTCCAGATTAGTTGTTGCTATTCCACCAGTAACCAAACCAGGCCAATTAAACTTATACGTGTCGTCAAGATCACAAAAGATTTATCTATTTTACAATAAATACACAAATTATATTCAAAACAAGGAAATGTATAGGACTACTGACTCAACAGACCATTGGGAACATACCAAATGAAAGGAGATTTGTGTAATCAGCGATATTTCATATAAGGATGAGAAAGAAAATTTGAAATTTCAGAAAATCTGTATAGTACTTTCTAAGCATTAATAATAACTTCTGGTGTTAAAATCCATGATAATCGACTCCACATGTAGGAAATTGGAGAAATTTTCTTCGAGGTTTACATAATTTCTCCAATTTCCTAGTAGTAGTAGTAATAAGGAAAATAGGATGGACAGAAGATTGACCACAGACGACGGACCACAGGCAGAAGACAATCAAGTTTTTTTGAAGATTTATTGGCTTGCTGTAATCTAAATTACTGTATCATTAACTTAAAATCTGTATGTGATCTTGAACAACACATATCAACCCCGCTATATATACCACCAAACACGTAAATGGACCACACCTTCTCGACAAGTGCCTCTCTATTTTGGACAAGATTACAGTCGTTAAAATCTACCAGTCTGTTACTTTAATCTTACAGATGGGTACTATACAGAAATTGGACTTGTGAGTTTTTACACAGATGAGCATTCAAGAGTTAGAATACTAAGAAAGTCTAACTGTATTTGGAACTTCAGGACACACACTTATGATTAATGAAATTAGACATTTCAGTAAATCAGCTTAAAATAGTTTGCATGCTAAAAAGTAAATTTTGAATATTTTTTTTATTTTTATCAGAATCGTTATCCCAGTGTAAGTAAGCTAGAGCCATTGGAGCTAAGTAAGCTGAGGAAATAAAGAGAAAAGTGGCTGCTGGAAATGACAGAAAAGTAGACTCAGGAACGAGAGAAAAGTAGACTTAGGAGAGAGAGAAGATCGAGTTAAGACTATTTTGAATTGATGGGGAAAAATGTTAACAAATTCACCAGGAGTTGTGTGTCCAAACAAGAACAGATATATATCAGAGAATTTGTTCAGTGCTAATGAGTGATTATGTAAATAAGGTAGATATTTTATCATACATGTATATGAATATTTAACATATAACTAAGATATCAGTAGAAAAGGGAGTGATTATACAAATTTATAAGGCATTACATATTCAAAGGAAATAATTAAGACTATGTAAATGATAGACTTCACATTTTACCATATATGTCATCAGTAAGGAAGAGGAAGTGATTATGAAAATTTTTAAGGTATTACACATGTACATATTCAAAGGAATTAATACTATGTAAATGAGAGGCTGATGACTTACCTCCAGAGCTTCTACCCCCGACACTAGATCCTTTGTCTGTAGTGGGCAAAAATGAGTTACAAGACCAGATGAGAATGTGGCATGAATATTAATCAGTCAGTATTGAATATTCATGAAATATTAATCAATGTGAATATTCATGAGATATTAATCAGTGTTGAATATTCATGAGATATTAATCAGTGTTGAATATTCATGAAATAGTAACATGCGTGTGAACACTGATTCTTCAAAATGTCTGATTACTTTTCAATTAAGTGTTAACAACTTGTTTGTTATGAACAATAGAACTACTTAAAAACATTTGCAATTAAATTGAAAATTAACTACAATGACTGAGAAAGACATTTACATTCACTAATAAAATATGTGTCTGACAATAAAACCTGGGTCTGTTCACATGAAATGGTCAATTATCGATTTTTGTCTTAAATAATTTCAAGAAATTAATTTATTTCAATAATCAGGCCTCTCATTAAAAGAAAAGTACATCAATCTTGTACATCAATTTCTTACAATTAAGTAAAAATTCTCCCATATTTTCTAAGAAAAAGTTAAATATTGAAATAAAATTATTTTCAACATTTTTATTGGGACAATGTTCATAAGGAAAACTGAATTGAACTGATGTTATAATTTTCTGTAAAAATTATAATTAAAATATTGGAAAAAAACCTCTAACCTTAACAATGGAATGTTCCCAAAAGTAGAAACACATTATCCATGTAAAACTTAAGACATATTTAAAGTAAAATGAAACATCAGATTCAATTATAGAAAAAAAGTCAATGTTGAAATATACAAGTAAAGAATTATAAAAAAATATAGAATTGATATAAATGTAATTAGATCTGAGAACAACATTGACTCTTGAATATTAATGACTGGTAACTGATAATTAATGAATTTTAATGAGATACTAACTAAAGAATAACTATCAGTTAAACCTCTAACTAATTAAGTAATTAAGTTAATGATAATAATCAAACTTCAGAAAAGATGCATGCAATGTCCGTCATAACTTAAAAATGAACTATACAGGACTCCCATAGTAGTCATCACATTTGAAAAAAAATTGCTGCAGATTTTTTTTCTATTTTAAATGTAACACAGAGAAGTCGCTAAGCGTATTAGAAAAAATCACAACAAATATTTAACCAATTTTCTTTCTTTTTACAAAGTGTTTATAATCATCAGGTTTGTTTTTTATTTCATCCAAGCAAACACATTTTTTTTTTTTTTTTTTTGCATATTATTTTTTTTTAATCAAACACAAATGTGACTTTTTAAAGAATTTTCCATGACAACCAGCCAGCACAGTTGACATAGAAAAGTTCCTATCAGGGGAGATAAATCATGTTATTGAGCCTTCCTATAAATGACAAAATGAAATTGTCTCCCCTACCTATCTATTATCTGTTGGAATCTTTAATAAGTCAATGGAATTTAACTTCCATGCTGTACTGTAGACTGACAGCTTTCACAGTATTTAATGACAAGCTTTTATTTTACCAGATTTGAGGGTTGGAAGTAAATTTGCAATAAATTATTTCCAAAGGAAGATAATTTGAAGTTGAGCAAACTTATCGCCACACCCTAGGTATATACAGTATACCATATAAGGGCATTGGTTAAGCATGATTGATTGGAAATGTTCATTTCATTATTTTTGCAGTAGAATCTAGAAGTAAAAAAAAATAAGAAAAATATAAGGTAATAAAACAAGCTGAAAAACTGAATTTATTTCATTACTTGTTTTTCATACTTTTATTTGCACTATCATTTTTTCTGGATTTCTAGAAAGTCAATATGCAGATGAAAATGTATGAACTAAACCCAGACTTAATCAGGGTAACAATGCAACAAAGAACAAATGTTTACACTTTTTACATGTTGTGTAAAATCTATTTTCAAATGCAAATTTTTACTTTTCTGAGGTATCTTTTGATTACATTTTTTTTTTTTTTAAATATCTTTTAATTACATATTTTAGTTTTGAAATATCTTTAAATTACATGTGATATATGAGATATTTAAATTTCTTTGATGTTTTTGAGATTTTTTAATTACACATTATGTTTTTGAGATATCTTTTGATTACAAATGTTATTCAAATGTTTTTTAAAATATATACAGAATGTAATTAAGATGTAAGTATTTCAGTTGTTTACGAGTAAACAAACTTCACAGGCATATTATAATTTTGTTTGTTATTTTTTTGTATTAATTGAATCATGTCATGTGTGCTAATTGTAATTAATTTGCCTTTTTTAATTGTCTGTATCCTATACAGACATGATACCTGATAAAAGTTTTGACCGCACAAGATCCCACGCTGCAAAAATTGTCATAAAAACGTGGATTTAAATACGCGAAGGACTACTAAATTTTAATTTCATCTCTGTATATTAATTCGGATTAAAGCTCGTGTGTTAATTATAATGAACAATTTATCTCAAGCAGACCTGGCCTGAGAAGGAAGGCGTGATGTTGGGAGCCTCGTTCTGGTAATGATCCTGTAATTAACATTATCGTCATGACAACACAAAAAACTCAAAACTTCAAAACACTCAAAAAATGTTAAAATCTCAATTTCATCACATACCTGATACAGCTGAAATTTTTATTATTGAACATAAGAAACAACGCCAGAAAAGTTCTTAAATTTAAGAAGTTAAAATAAAACTAGATTACAAAAGAATTTATCTCACTCAGTTCAGAGAAGAAGTTTTATTTCCTTTTTTTCTTTTCACCAGAATATCAATTTTCCTCTCTAGATAATAAACGAAAACTTGAATATTTATGCATGTATATCTGCAGTAATTACTAAAAGATAGAAAATATATTTACTCTTAAAAACCTCAAAAGCGTTTCGGTCTTTTCAAACTTGTTTAAACAGAAATAAATTTAATGTATGTAATGTATGCGAAATATGCCAGAAAAAGAAAATACTTTTCTTCATAGATAATTTCCTTCTTCGTAGTTTGGCTTAAGTGAGAGATGAGAAAAATATTCTATTCTTTAAATCTAATACAGAAAATCCCCCCTCATAAAAGATTTGAGTGAAAGATGAGGAAATGATGTCTTCTTTTAGTGTTAGACTAATAAGTAAAATTTCCCCTCATCCAAGATTTGATGTAATGGAAGATTAGAAAAATTCTTTATTCCTTTAGTCTAATACCGGAAAATCTCCCTTAATGAAAGTTTTGATTTAGTGAAAGATAAGAAAAATTATTTGTCTAAAACTGAAAATTTTCCCCTCATAAAATTTTTTATCAAACAAACAGATAAGGAGAATAATTTAAGTTTCTTATAAAAAAAAAATCCCCTGTTATCAAAATTTCAATGACATATGAAAACTTTCTTTTTTTCAGTTAATACAGAAAATTTCTCCTTATTCATGGTTTAGCTTGATAACAGTGAAGAGAATTTTTCCAAGTTTTAACCCTTTCACCCCTACTGCCCATATTGGTCTTCAAATGATGAATGAATGGCAAAGTCCACTAAAGTTTCTTGGGGTTGAAAGAGTTAATCTAATTTGTGATAAATAATATTTTTTATTCGCCTTTTTTTTATGCAACAGAAAAAATCTCCTGTATCTAAGTTCTAATGATGTGATAGATGACAGGGTTTTTCCTTGTCAGCAAGAAATACGGAATCGTTAAGCATCAGTCTATAGGTGGAAGGCATAAAAGTTTTCATTTTCAGGCTGTGAAACGAAAAAGCTGTTGTAGCTAGTTTCCGATGGCCGACCGACTACAGAAAAGATCTGCAGGGTTAGCTTAAGATAAATCTTTGATGAGAAATTAATTATAATAAAAGCTCAAATAAACAACCTAAACTTGTTTAAATAATCATAAAAAATTTTGTTGAAACGCACAAAGAGAATTCTCAATGATGCTCACTATTACAAGATTTAAATTAATATGGAAAGTCATGAACTAAATTTATCCTGAAATGTACATAAATTTATAAAAAAATGTTTTCAGTAAAATTTTGATTAAATAATTAACGAACTGCAAAATATATATATATGATACTTAAAAATATGTTCATTAAGTTCTAATTAGTTTTGGACTGGTGTATAAATGGACACAATGTTAAATCTAGATCGGACGTGACTAGATGTCCGACTGCCATCCTCTATCACCCTACACCATTTTCCTCTGACCATAAGCTGGACATATTATATACACCACTACCTTTGAGAAGCTAGACACATAGACTTATGATACACAGATCAACATTCAGCAGACAAAATGGACACCCTTGAATTTTTATCATCAAACCTTCAAAAACATTTTAATTTAATTCTGCACAACATTATTATTTTGATATATCATTCCTTTCTGGAATAATCAATCATTAATTTTTTGTTCTTAATTGTATTACAAAATTTCAATTAGAAAACACTTTTTAAGATTTTTTAATAAACTTTCCCTGATAATAAAATTTATTCATCTCGAAGGTACATTGTATTCAATATTACCAAGCATAAAATTTTTGGGTGTTTCAATATTCAGCTGAACGTAAATGTTGTGTAGCAGTAATGAACAGCGATTCATCCTGAACAGTAGTCAAATAGTACGGAGAGTCGACACGGACTGGCGAGTAACGACATCATAAAAACACGGACTGGCGAGTAACGACATCATAAAACAGACATATTCTTATTGTATTTGCAGGAATAATAAAATCCTGTCAGAAATTATTTTTATTAATTTCCTGGTCCCGAGAGACAAAATTTCCTCGTAAACAATATCATGGTGATTCCAATTCTCAACTTAAATTTGTCTTTTTCAAAAAATACTTTTAAAAAAAAAAATCAAAAAAAAATCAAACATCATATTTATAAAATCTATATACAAGTAAAGGCAGTCATGGAGCATCATGGCCACAGGACGACCCTTGTTACACATCACACACCAATCTGTGTCGACTTCAAGACAAGGGTACTCAAGAATGGCCGAGTCCACGCATTTTACACTTTCTTTTATAGAAATCTCTATAATAATAATTTTTAAACACATGGAGTAAAAAGAATATGATTCAAATTCTGATCAAAACTTTCATATTTGCAAAATTTTATCACGATTTTTGTCAAAACAAAAAAAAAAAAAAAAATGCTATGATTCCAAAGATCAAAACTGATCACAATTTGTATGGAATCAATTATTTTTATATAAAATAAATTTGTTATATTCAATACCTTTTTTTGTGTAACCAGGTATATACTTTTGCTTCAGCATTTGTTTTTTTTAATAAATAGATCATTTTAGTACCAAAAATCTGTATAAATCCATTGTTTTTTAACGTGTCTGCGTGGAAAAGTCATATTTTGAGACTCCTTACATAGGTTCTAGCCACACCAATAAGATACATAGACAGGAAAACAAGTGCTCTTTAACCTTTTCCTCCTCGGGTATCTGTACAAGGCAAAACAAATCCATTATTTAAACCTCTACCAAAATTGAAGTTCCCAATATCTGGTTTTGCCATCAAAACTTCATTTATGTTCATCACGAGGTTGGCTGCCTCCAGAATAATCAACACTTTTTAGTCTGTAACCCCAGCTTCAGCTTACTTGAGTTTCTTAAATCTCTATCACCAGGGAGCTTGATTTTCTTAAATCTTTATCACCTGAGAGCATGAGTTTATTAAATCTTCATCAACAGGGAGCTTGAGTTTCTTAAATCTCTGTCACATGGAAGCTTGAGTTTCTTAAATCTTTATCACCAGGAAGCTTGAGTTTCTTAAATCTCTATCACCTGGGAGCTTAATTTTCTTAAATCTTTATCACCATGTAGCTTGTGTTTCTTTAATCACTATCTATCACCTGGGAGCTTGATTTTCTTAAATCACCATCACCTGGGAGCTTGAGTTTCTTAAATCTCTATCACCAGGGAGCTTGAGTTTCTTAAATCTCTGTAATTTTGGGCCTTGAGTTTGAGTTCAAGTGAGGCTCATGCTAATAGATTGTGATACTTGACTGCAGAACAATATTTTAGAAAATCGGAAAGTTTAAAAAGAGGAGTGTCCCCTATGTAATAGGGTTCTCTCCCAAGCTCTCATTGGTCTACAATCAAGTAATATTCTGATGTAAAATGCTGTGGTTGTTTTTTCGTATATTATTAAGTGTCATAGGTTTTCCATGGCTGAATTAATCAATTGTCAATTGTATATACACATGGAAAGTGTTTTGTATGATTCAATGTACATGAATGAAGAAAAGTGGCAAAACCAGGAAACAGAGAAAAAATGCTGTGCTGAGTGACAGGTGTTTATGTTCTAAATGATGAAGTTAGTAAATCAAAATTGTGAATTTTATTCTTTGAAAATAAGATTTGAAGCATTACATTGTATTCTTGAGAAGATTTTTATAAAACCAGTCTCTGAGAAAAGGGGAATAGAATCATTTTGGAAAACTACTGAAAAAAAAAAAAAAAATAATAATGAAAAATAAAAAATCACCCTTCAGAATTTTTAGAAAGCAAATAAAATGGATTTGCATTGAAATAAAACAAAAGAAGTCCTAATGCCTTTAAATGCTAAAACTGAATAAAAATGAATCAATGAAAAATGTTTGAATCCAAATATTTTGCTCAATTTGACTGAAGTATCATAACCATCGATTTCAGAAAAAAAAGCAAAAAATATTGATAATTTGATTCTATTTATGCTAAATTGGTTAAACGATTAGTTTAAAAATAACTGCTTTCGATCGGCCTTCATTTCAGTTGATCTTAAAATATTTAATTTACTTTTAAAAGTTACTAGTAGCTATGCACGACAAATAAAATAAAAGAAATGTTTTAATGGAAATCAATATGGGGACAAACATTTAATCTGGCTCACTACTATGTGAAATCAGTTGTTGGGAAATGGAAAGAACTTTTACAATCACAGTATGAACAGGATATTTACTACAATTTTTTTTTCAAATTTTTGTGAGGTTCAAATTTTCATGGTTTTTCAAAAAAAAGAAGAAAAAGGTTGATTTCAAGGAAAAATGGTACCTGTGATAGGTATTTATATTAAAAATTAATATAAAATTTCAACAGTTAATAAATTTGTGGATGTAAAAGTTCGACAATTAAGAGTAACCACAAAGATGAAAATAATCCCCCCAAATTTTTTTTGATTTTACAGTACAGTGAAACCTGTCTAATCTGACACCATGTGGGAGTGACACTTTTGGTCAGATTAAACAGGGTGTCGGAAAAGTCAGGTATTTGTTGTTGACTACACTTGGCATCACGGAAATACGGTAGTGTCGGATTTGACAGGTTGTCGGAAAAGTCAGGTGTCAGATTAGACAGGTTTCACTGTATATACCAGAATTAGTCAAACAGTTACTCAATTACCTGCCAATTCTTGTCAGCTTGTACAGTGAAAGCCTAAAAATGGTTGCTCACACAATGGGAGTTTTATTCCTTAAAAACAAGACTTGTCGTGACAGATTCAAAATAGGGTTTAGGCAAACCTTATTATTTTTATTTATTTATTAATTTTTTTTTTTTGGTGATTGTAGTGCAGATTCCAAACAGAAATGAGCCAGGATTGAGTTACATAGAGCCTAGATTTCTAATGTTTATGAAAACCCAATTCTATTATGATTTTCATTAAGTGCCTTATATGGCAAACTCACATTTTAAATTTATTCTATATTCACAGAAATACCATTTATTACCTGAATTTACTATAGCAAAGATCCGACTTAAATAAATATCTATGGAAATAACAGTTTATAAAGAATTGAATTCTTGCTGAATATAAAGTGATTTTCAGACTTCACATCGACTCGGATCTCACACAGGGGAGTGGGTACTGACGAGTCGATTATGTACACGAGTCAAATCTTTAAAGTTGATAGACAGCGTGATGTCTTTTACATTGTAATCCATCATAAACTTTATAACAAGGAAGTTTGGAGAGATAAAAGGCATTCCATCATAAATATTGTTTTTGTGGAAGATAAAATATGAAGATATTTAGGACCCCAGTTCTAATTACTATAATTATCATTTTATCTATTTTAAGATTTTTTAATTGCTGTACATAAAAAGCATTTTAATAAACAAAGGAAAATTATATAGATAAGTAAACATTGTACTTGATTGAAAAATTTATCTCTAAATCTGAAATTTAAAATAAATTTAATTCAAACCAAATTAACATACATACGTATACTTGTACTAGTAAAAAGAGAAATGATGAGAAAATTGTGATATGAAGAAAATTTGATGATAAGGAAATAGAACATCAACACCACAACAGCATCCGGTGAAATCTCCAAACTATTAAACACCTCAATATCAGAATTGTTTACCTTTATACATTCTTACCTTTCTTTTGTCCTCCTTTGTCCTCTTTTTCTTTCTTTCCTCCTTTTGTTTTATCGTGTTTCTCCTCCTCTTTAGCATCTTTTCCACCTTTACCGTCCTGCAATCAGAAAACACTTTGTACATGATTAGGGCCTCATAGCCACTTTGTACATGACTGGGGCCTCATAGCCATTTTGTACATGATTAGGGCCTCATAGCCACTCTGTACATGATTAGGGCCTCATAGCCACTCTGTACATGATTAGGGCCTCATAGCCACTTTGTACATGACTGGGGCTTAAAGGCTAAAAGTCATTTTGTACATGACTGGGGCCTCGTAGCCACTTTGTACATGATTAAGGCCTAAAAGCCATTTTGTACATGATTAGGGCCTCATAGCCACTCTGTACATGATTAGGGCCTCATAGACACTTTATACAGGACTGGGGCCTAATAGCCACTTTGTACACGACTGGGGCCTAATAACAACTTTGTACATGATTAGGGCCTAATAACCAAATTGTACATGACTGGGGCCTAAATAATCATTTTGTACATGACTTGGGCCTCAAAACCACTTCATACATGACTGGGGCCAAATAACCACTTCACACACAACTGGGGCCTAAAAACCAAATTGTACATGACTGGGGCCTATATCTCACATGAGTTAGAAAGGCTAGACTTAATCTTACATTGATGACAGTGTTCTTCATAGGACCCTTTTCATTTTCGAGACCACCCAGTTATAATTTTCAGAGAAATGAATAAACAAATTGCCTAATATGGCTATGTAAGACTAATTACTGTAAATAATTAATTAGCTTGACACTCATTGACCCAGCAATTTTTCAACTCTCTGTTATAGTTCGGACTGGCAGTTCTGACCTTCTTTTTGCCGGATGGTTTCCCTGCCTTCTTGTCTTTATCAGCATGAGAGCTGCTGCGCACACTGCCCGGTCGGTCCTTAGAGTCTGCACGTCGACTGGGCGGGGGCTAATCATAAAAAAACAACAACAACAAAAATAGGAAAATTGTAACTTCAGACCAACAATCATATGTATAACAAGAGATCCCAGAGGGATCTTGGCGCCCACCATTGAATGATCTTTATAGGTTCCATGTCAGATTGATCTTTTCTCTACTTTTCCCTTCCTCTAAGTCTTACTAATCTGTGTAAATTCAGAAACAGCCCTCTAGTACTTTTCAAACAAGGGGAACCTATATATAAAATTTAAGATTTAGCAATAGTGGCTGTCTGTTGTTTTTGGATTGGTCCCAAAATGCAACACCAGGGACCAAGGGGAACCTACATATGAAATTTGAGAAAGATCCCTTCAGTACCTTCTGTAAAATAGCGATAACAAACTTCAATTGTCAAAATACAAGATGGCTGCCTGTCGGCCATGTTGTTTTCCTATTGGTCCCAAGATGCAATATGCA
Source organism: Pecten maximus (assembly GCF_902652985.1). Classification (NCBI taxonomy): domain Eukaryota; kingdom Metazoa; phylum Mollusca; class Bivalvia; order Pectinida; family Pectinidae; genus Pecten; species Pecten maximus. Next base: position 5,171,206 of record NC_047031.1, on the reverse strand, counting down.
GAACTACAGACCAAGGGGAACTTATAAAAATGTTTGAGAAAGATCCCTTCAGTACTTTCTGAAAAATAGCGATAATAAGTTTCAATTGTCAAAATCTAAGATGGCTGCCTGTCGGCCATGTTGTTTTACGATTAGTCTCAAAATACAATATGCATAACTAGGCACCGAGGGGAACCTAAATATGAAATTTGAGAAAGATCCCTTCATTACTTTCTGAGAAATAGCGATAACAAACTTCAATTGTCAAAATCTAAGATGGCTGCCTGTCGGCCATGTTGTTTTCTGATAGGTCTTAAAATGTAATATGCATAACTACGCACCAAGGGGAACCTATATATGAAATTTGAGAAAGATCCCTTCAGCACTTTCTGAGAAATAGCGATAACAAACTTCAATTGTCAAAATCCAAGATGGCTGCCTGTCGGCCATGTTGTTTTCTGATAGGTCTCAAAATGCAATATGCATAACTAGGCACCAAGGGAAACCTACATATGAAATTTGAGAAAGATCCCTTCAGTACTTTCTCAGAAATAGCGATAACAAACTTTCAATTGTCAAAATCCAAGATGGCTACCTGTCGGCCATGTTGTTTTCTGATTGGTCTCAAAATGCAATATGCATAACTAGGCACCAAGGGAAACCTACATATGAAATTTGAGAAAGATCCCTTCAGTACTTTCTCAGAAATAGCGATAACAAACTTCAATTGTCAAAATCCAAGATGGCTACCTGTCGGCCATGTTGTTTTCCGATTGGTCTCAAAATGCAATATGCATAACTAGGCACCAAGGGGAATCTACATATGAAATCTGAGAAAGATCCCTTCAGTACTTTCTCAGAAATAGTGATAACAAACTTCAATTGTCAAAATCCAAGATGGCTGCCTGTCGGCCATGTTGTTTTCCGATTGGTCTCAAAATGCAATATGCATAACTAAGCACTAAGGGAAACCTACATATGAAATTTGAGAAAGATCCCTTCAGTACCTTCTCAGAAATAACGATAACAAACTTCAATTGTCAAAATCCAAGATGGCTGCCTGTCGGCCATGTTGTTTTCCGATTGGTCTCAAAATGCAATATGCATAACTAGGCACCAAGGGGAATCTACAGATGAAATTTGAGAAAGATCCCTTGAGTACTTTCTCAGAAATAGCGATAACAAACTTCAATTGTCAAAATCCAAGATGGCTGCCTGTCGGCCATGTTGTTTTACGATTGGTCTCAAAATGCAATATGCATAACTAGGCACCAAGGCAAACCTACATATGAAATTTGAGAAAGATCCCTTCAGTACTTTCTCAGAAATAGCGATAACAAACTTCAATTGTCAAAATCCAAGATGGCTACCTGTCGGCCATGTTGTTTTCCGATTGGTCTCAAAATGCAATATGCATAACTAGGCACCAAGGGGAATCTACATATGAAATCTGAGAAAGATCCCTTCAGTACTTTCTCAGAAATAGTGATAACAAACTTCAATTGTCAAAATCCAAGATGGCTGCCTGTCGGCCATGTTGTTTTCCGATTGGTCTCAAAATGCAATATGCATAACTAAGCACTAAGGGAAACCTACATATGAAATTTGAGAAAGATCCCTTCAGTACCTTCTCAGAAATAGCGATAACAAACTTCAATTGTCAAAATCCAAGATGGCTGCCTGTCGGCCATGTTGTTTTCCGATTGGTCTCAAAATGCAATATGCATAACTAGGCACCAAGGGGAATCTACAGATGAAATTTGAGAAAGATCCCTTGAGTACTTTCTCAGAAATAGCGATAACAAACTTCAATTGTCAAAATCCAAGATGGCTGCCTGTCGGCCATGTTGTTTTACGATTGGTCTCAAAATGCAATATGCATAACTAGGCACCAAGGCAAACCTACATATGAAATTTGAGAAAGATCCCTTCAGTACTTTCTCAGAAATAGCGATAACAAACTTCAATTGTCAAAATCCAAGATGGCTACCTGTCGGCCATGTTGTTTTCCGATTGGTCTCAAAATGCAATATGCATAACTAGGCACCAAGGGGAATCTACATATGAAATCTGAGAAAGATCCCTTCAGTACTTTCTCAGAAATAGTGATAACAAACTTCAATTGTCAAAATCCAAGATGGCTGCCTGTCGGCCATGTTGTTTTCCGATTGGTCTCAAAATGCAATATGCATAACTAAGCACTAAGGGAAACCTACATATGAAATTTGAGAAAGATCCCTTCAGTACCTTCTCAGAAATAGCGATAACAAACTTCAATTGTCAAAATCCAAGATGGCTGCCTGTCGGCCATGTTGTTTTCCGATTGGTCTCAAAATGCAATATGCATAACTAGGCACCAAGGGGAATCTACAGATGAAATTTGAGAAAGATCCCTTGAGTACTTTCTCAGAAATAGCGATAACAAACTTCAATTGTCAAAATCCAAGATGGCTGCCTGTCGGCCATGTTGTTTTACGATTGGTCTCAAAATGCAATATGCATAACTAGGCACCAAGGGGAACCCACATATGAAATTCGAGAAAGATCCCTTCAGTACTTTCTGAGGATTAGCGATAACAAGAATTGTTTACGGACGGACGGAGGGACGGACGGACGGAGGGACGGACGGACGGACGGACGGACGGACGACGGACCACGGACGCAGGGCGATTTGAATAGCCCACCATCTGATGATGGTGGGCTAATAAAAATAAATATCTTCATTAATAGAGACAAAACTTAAATAAAATTCAGATATTGCTTCTGATCTTAACTAAGATTTTTAAGTTTTTCAAAATGTTTCCATCTTAATCTAGATCTAGATTCTTGATTTTTTTTCCGATTTAAATTAAGATTTTCTTTAATTTTTTATGTTTTTTTTCCCAATTTTAATTTAGATTTATCAAGATTTTCATTTTTTTTTCAATTTGAATCTCAATCCAGATTTTGGTATTTTTTCAAATTTAAATTAAGATTTTTAAAGATTTTTATGGGTTTTTTTTCCAATTTGAATTAAGATTTTAAAAGACTTTCAAATTTTGTTATATGCCTTCCATTTTCTTTTTCTTATATTTTAAATACCCTTCTAAAACACATATCTATCAAATCATTCAAAATCCATAATTCTTCCAACTTCTATTTTGACATTTCTTCATTTTTACAGCAAAACAAGTTTTGTGTTCCACATACCGACTTATTTCTATCTGGGGAACCTTTTTCTGAGAACTGTTTCCGTCGTTCTACAACCTCTTCATGTGACAGAGGAAATCTGGACAGCACCTACAAAGAAAGGGAGACAACTGTGAACCAACACACCTGGCCTAACAATTTATGAAATATTCATTTCTGAAATTAGGAGCATATTTTACATAAATAATTTTATATTATGAGCATTTTTTATATGAATAATCATACTGGTTATTTCTGTGTGTCCTCTTCTGCTTCTAAGTAATAAATATTTTGATAAATTCAACACAGCATGTTGGCTTAAGTCAAAATCTGGGAAGAGAGAGCAACTCTTTTTTTTTCGGAAAGAGTTAAATTATTATATATCCTACAGCTGAAATCTCCAACAAACAACTTACCTCTCCCAACTTAATGGCCCCTTTGTCTCCAATCTGATTGGATGCCAGCGAAAGTGACATCAGAGTCCGGTTCATCCGCAAACCCTATAAGAAATCATAACAGTGGCAAAGAAATTAATGGTTTCCTGAAATCTGAGTGGCTAAAAGGATTATCATATCAATATTACGACCAAAAGCAACTTGTGAAATTTATACAATTATATTTCATATGAAATGGCATCACATCTATTATATACAAATTTATTTGATTTTTTTTTTATTTCATTTACTTTTTGTAAGTTACCCTAGACAAAAAAAAAATGGTTACCATGGCAATGTGTTCTGCGCCTGTGTCTCTAATCATGTTGCCGGCCAGGTTGAGGGAGATGAGTTTCATGTTGGCCTTTTTTATCGTGCCGAGAGCAGCCCCAAGGGACTGCGCTCCTTTGTCAGTAATTCCGCAGTGTCTTAGAGACAGATTCTGTAATCTGGTAAAAACAAAACAGATTTTCATATATCTTCTGTAATTGGAAATTATCACAAGATCTAAGAAAATAAGGCAGGATTTTAAAAAGATCTTAAAAATCACTTTCATACAAGATCTTACAGGATCAAAAAAGATCTTACAAAATTACAAGGGATCTTACAAGTTCAAAAAGACCTTACATTATAAGATCCTGTATTCTTAAATGATCCTTACAAGATCTAAGGATCATACAGGATTATACAAGATCTTACAAGTTTATAAAGGATCAGCAAGATCTGAAAATTTAAGAAAGAATTGAACAGGATCATAGCTGAATGGAGGAGAATTATACATTTTTCTTAAAATTTTTAAAAATTGAGCAAAAATCTGCCCGTTGGCACAATGTTTCAAGGTATGATAAATTTAAAATTGCAATGGAATGTATACAATGACTGTTTATAACGCCAGGAATACAGGAAACGATGACGCGAGACAACTTATTGAACTTACGGACTCTCTTCGCTGACGAGTTCGTGCCAGTTCTCAGCCGCTACACAGTTACCATCAAGTATCAGTGTCCTGGATAAAATATCAGAAAAATCGTGAAAAATGAACAATGTTTTACTCAATCAGGAGAAATGTTTATGTTTTTCCTATAGCTTCATACTTTGTTTCAGTCTATGTTGTAGCTATGCAGAATAAGCTCATGCCGTGTTAAGAGCCAACCCTCAAATTTTGACTCCTCCTGTTCGACGAGGAATACTCAATAATTAACCCATCCCCAACTTTTGACTCCTCCTGGTCGATCAGAAATACAAAATGTACTCAAAATAAACCCATCCCCAAATTTCGGACTCCTCCAGTTTGCTCGGGAATACTCTGGAATAAGCCCACCCTCAACTTTTGACTTCTGTTTGATTGGGGATATCCTAGAATAAGCCCACCTCTGCTAACTACGTCAATAAGCCGTCTAAATTACATTATGATTTGTTGTAGTATTTCCGTCGGTTATGGAGATATCATAACTGATTTTTGTGGCAGTCTGCAACACATTTTCTACTCTCAGAATGATTTCCCTTGTGAACAGTGTTGTCATATAATATTGTTCGTCAAGGGTCAGAAATAAGCAATATACATGTTATAATGAGTTAATAATTTAGTTGAGCTGTTTACCTGAGGTTGACAATGTTAGGGATACAGTTAGCCATCATGGTGACCGTCTCTCCAGTCAGACCAGTGTTCCATAAACTGTAACAGAATCAAAAACTTTGTTATAATTACAAGATTCATATCAACATTGAGTCAATCATCAAATTGTAAGACCTTTCTAGGACAAAGGAAAATAACTTTTGCAAAAACAGTCAAATCGGAATTCTTTTCATGGAGACACAACTTGATATTGTGATTATGATTTATTACAATTTTGAAAGAGATCAGTCAAAAAATGTAGGAGCGCACCAGGTGGATGGATGGACGGACAGATTTTGCAGCAAATTTTAAAACTTTCTAAGCTTGACACTGACTTTTCCAAATTTTTTTTTCATATCGGTACACAAGATAATGATAAAACTGATTTATGTGCACAGTAAAGGTATTGGAACAAGCTCTCTAACATTTTAACCTTATAATTACAGAAAGTTATTTACATTTTTATTTCATGTTTGTTTAACTGTGTCCTATGACTTTTATCACGCTTTATAAGTAATGATTCTAAGAAACATGAAATATTTATCAAATTTCAGCTATTTTTGAGTATAACATTGTATAATTTGCATAACTTTACTGAGATCTAGGGGAGATAACTCACTTGATTGTGTGGAGTTTCTCCATGACTGGCCAACACTGAGCAAACGTAGCCATCATTGTCTCATCTATCTTCCAACCTGTCAACAAACCAATTAAAATTGTATTAGATAGCTTTCTACAAAAGCAGCATCTTAATTATTTAAAAAATTCTTCCTGTATTTTATAATGCATTTTTTTTTCTTATCAGATATTTTTCTCAACAGAGAACTCTCAATTATTTTTTGTAGTTTTTTGCTATTTTTAGAAATAATTAACGATGATTCGTGTATTGTTGCAGGATATACAACGAGGACGAGGATATTTTGCAATTAAATTAATAACGAAGGCCGCAGGCCTGAGTTATTAATTAAAATTGCAAAATATCCGAGTCCGAGTTGTATATCCTGCAACAATACACGAGTCAAAGTTGATTATTTCTATTCTACCATGTACTGTTTTGTTCTGAGATCTACCTCTTTCTAATAGAAAAACGGTAAGAAACCCCGGGAAAACCTTGTAATTTATTTCTTGAGTATTGCATTATTTGTTGATAAAATATACATTTCTATACAGGCACTACAGTACTACAATCAAGAACATCTATCATATGGCATTGATTTTGAAAATAAAAAAAAAAAAATGATGAAAAAAAAAAGAAAAAAACGGCCTTCGTAGGATTCGAACTCGCGTCGTGATAAAAAGTTAATGAGAGACCAACCCATTAGCCCACTAGCCTAAAGTAACCGTATTAGCAAAATGGTGAATATTAGATACATAACACAGTAACAGCAGTGACTCACGAGCGTGTATTATTGGCACGAGCGTGTATTATTGAAAAATAATACATGGTTTTAAACCAATCAAAACTGGCGTTGCATAGCAAACATGGTAGAATAAAAAATAAATTTAAATAATAATACTGCAAACATATGAATTTTGGAGGTAATATTATTTTAGCAATTTTCATGCTCAAAGTACTCTCCTTTGGTATGATTTTCTAAAAATAGTAAGTGACCTTGACCTTGACTCAAAAACCTCTAACTTGTTCGAATTATATCATAGTCCTTTATCATTGTGTGAAGTTTGATCAAAATCCCGCAGGAATGAAGCCTCTAGAGGCTAGAGTGCTGACAACTTCAATGGTATGTATATGTACATGTACATACAAGACAGAAAGAGAAGAAACCAAGCTTTAAATGACTTCTTCAGAAACTCATCCCGCCATTTTCATAGAATATTGTATGTGAGACTTTACCTCGTATATAGATTTCTGTAACTGTGTCTGGTTTGTCATAATTCTCCATCTCTACTTGGACCGACGGTTTAAAATATTCAAATTTCTCCTTCAACACGAATGTCTTTGGTGGCGGTTCAACAGGTTCTGTTAAAAAAAAAAATGATGATAAAAAAATGTTTCTTGATTTTCTTCCTATTTGAACTGTAAACAAATTTAATCACATAAATGAAATTGATTAAAAAAATCATCGTTTTACGGAAACATCGAATTAAAAAAAAAAAATCTTATCTAAGAAATGTCTCTAATGGAAAATTTAATGATGATTATCTGCAGATCTTCTACAAACATTTTAAAAGAGCTTACGAAAAATCTTTCTGTAATTTAATTTAAATTGTTTTAAGTTCATTTAAAATACAGTCCAACTTCGTCACACGGCTATATACTGCTAGGTGGTGGGTATCAGTGGATTAATTAACTCAAGCTACAATAATTAACACTTAATTAATACATAGCTATACTTATTAACTCAAGCTACAATAATTAACACTTAATTAATACATAGCTATACATATCAAATGCAGGGGTTAATCTAGGATTTTGGGAATATAATATTTAATCGAAATGAAGGGCCACAGTGTCTTAAATTAGTCTCTAAATTCATCAAAACTTGGGAATTTTCCTTCTTTTGGAGAATTTTTCCGTTTGATAGAATTTTTTCTCGATGGGGGATTTGCTTTTATATTCAAATGGGAAAACACCATCAGTGGGGATTACTACCTAATTTCGGTAGTAAAACCGGTCTAGATTAACCTCTGAAATGTCGAACTAATTAAAACTACACATTATACAAATACAAATAAGACATAAACACTATACTATAGTAGTCGGTTTGGGGCAAAATATTAAATCTTATGTTTTTACATTTCTCACAAGCTTTTAGATTTTCACATTCATGCGTTTCAAAACTGAATCAATTTCACATTTTCACATTTATTTGATTCAAAACTGAATCAATTTCACATTTTCACATTTACATATTAAACAGAATCAATTTCACATTTTCACATTCATGTGTTTCAAAACTAAATCAATTTCACATTTTCACATATGTTTTTAAATTCAGATGATTTCACATTTTTGTATTGTCATATTTTTGGTCCCTCATCATCAGGTTTTCAACATCAGGTCTTAGAACGCAAGAAGATGAGATTTAAATATTTGGCCCTCACACCAACCACTTAAAAATACTATACACACTAAAACAATGACTTAATCTACCACAAATACACAACATTCACTATTTAGTTTGAAAGATGAACATTTCAGTAAAAAAAGATCTGAGGTATTGATTAACATTTAACATACAAATGTTCCTAGTTAATTGTACACATAGACTTAACAGTAGTCATACATATTTACATACAATGTACATGTAAGTATACATACAGAGACGTATATATGTATCAGGAGACTCTGATAATACCATATTTATCCTGTGATAAGCCCAGGGTCACTCAGCAAATATACAAGTCGACTCAAAGTCAGAATATGGGCTTATAGGAAGGTTTACTGCAGGACGATGAAATTACATTTGAAATCAGATTTGCTGAATTGCAATAGAAATGGTTGGGTTTATTGCAGGACAATGATATTACTTTTGAAATCAGATTTGCTGAACTGCAATAGACATTACCCACCCTGGGCTTATTGATGGATAAATATGTTACAATACACATAATTAAACAAAGCAGGGCTTTTTCAGAGGACTATCTGGGGCCGATAATGGGCCACTTTCCCAAATGAAATTTTTTCATATTTAAGCCCAATTCTTCCCAAAATGAGCCCCAACTCAAACCATTGAAGACAAGCCCTGTAAAGTATACAATAACATAAACAAAACATAAACAAATTAAGCTAATTATATAAGCATTATTGCTATACATGATATTTGTGTTTCAGGCTCTTTTTTCATCCAAAATATTCTTTTTTTCATTTTGTCACTGTGAAAGTGAAATGCATGGTCTGGCATTTGGTGACAAGCTGTTTATTTTTCAAATCTGAAATTTAGAGAAATGGCAAACCAAAACAAAAAATATGGCTATTTACAGCAGGATTCATCTAAGATGAAACACAAATATCATGGTTGTTTGTTCAGAACCAACCAGTACATTTAATAATCACCCTCCCATCACCAACACAGCACATCACCCTAACACACTCGGTACTAACCTCTGTATCATCATTAACTCTGGTGAAATCCTGGACTGACCTCATACAATTACTGACCTCTGCAGGACTGACCTCATACAATTACTGACCTCTGCAGGACTGACCTCATACAATTACTAACCTCTTCATGATTATTAACCTTGGTGAAATCCATTATGACTTGGTATAATCACTGACCTCTGAATAAAATCATTAACTCTGGTGAAATCCAGGACTGACCTCATACAATTACTGACCTCTGCATAATTATTAACCTTGTGAAATCCATGACTGACCTCATACAATTACTGACCTCTGCATAATTATTAACCTTGTGAAATCCATGACTGACCTCATACAATTACTGACCTCTGCATAATCATTAACCTTGGTGTAATCTGTAGTAACGTCATACAATTACTGACTCTGAAGAATCATTAAACTTGTTGAAATCATACTGATCACACAATTACTGACCTCTGTGTGTAATCACTAACCTTTAAGAAATCCATATTGACCTCATACAATAATTGACCTCTGCATAATCATCAACATTGGTAAAATCCATTATGACCTCATACAATTACTAACCTCTACATAATTATTCACCTTAAGTTGTGAAATCCATGATAACCTTCTACAATTATCAATCATATAGACCTTGGTGAAATCTGTAGTGACCTCAAATAATAATTAACCTCTGTATTATCATTAATTTTGGTGAAATCTGTAGTCACCTCGAACAATTATTGACCTCTGTATTATCATTGACCTTGGTGAAATCTATACTGACCTCGTACAATTACTAACCTTGTACAGTTAATGACTTTGTACAATGAAAACTGAAATCTTGGTGGTACCCAATTAACATTTAAGAGATCTAGCTCCATTTGTGATCTCTTCACCATCAAATGAACAATCATGGAATTATATCCTTTTTTTTTCTCCATTTTTTGGGTTCTTCTCATGAAGAAATGATACAAAATCCAAGATGGCTCAGCGGTCATCATCAGCTTATGAATGCCAACAGTTGTGGAAGCATGTTATGAAAAGTCTATAGAAATCTGATCTAGTTTCTGAGAAACATCATTTCACACTTGTTCAGAGGAGACTTGCTAGAGTCAGTGAGAGAGTTTCTAAATATAGACCCCCAGACCACATCATAAAAAATTATCTAAAATGCTGAATCTCTGGGTTGGTAGACAAAAATAATTGCATGATCCAAAAATTGAAATACAACTTTTTGAGTATTGAGAGGAAAAAAAATTTAGTGAAAAATAAATTACATTTTAAGACAAAATTTTTAATGAAATTGATTACGTCAATCAAAACTAATCCGTTGATATAATCCATAGAGATGTTAACATTCTATGCAGGGAGTAGACATTCCTGTCATTAGTCCACAAGGGTTGCCAAGATTTGATTTATAATATACACATTTGTTTAATATTCTTCATTAATCCAATTTGATTTTTAAATATATTGAATTAAGGGGATATTTGACGTCCACACCAAGGTTTTGTCATTTCTTTAAACCTACAAAATTTATTTTTTGTATTTTTCCATCACCTTCAAGGTACATGTAATAACACTTCGGGCCCCTAGCATCACTGATGAGTCCTAGAAGGACAAAACAGCTGTATGATGTCCTTAACATCACTGACGAGTCCTAGAATGACAAAACAGCTGTATGACATCCCTAACGAGTCCTAGAAGGACAAAACAGCTGTTTGATGTCCCTAACATCACTGACGAGTCCTAGAAGGACAGAACAGCTGTACGATGTCCCTAACATCACTGACGAGTCCTAGAAGGACAAAACAGCTGTACGATGTCCCTAACATCACTGACGAGTCCTAGAAGGACAAAACAGCTGTACGATGTCCCTAACATCACTGACAAGACCTAAAAGGACAAAACAGCTGTATAATGTCCCTAACATCACTGAAAAGTTAAAGAAGGACAAAACAGCTGTATGATGTCCCTAACATCACTGACGAGTCCTAGAAGGACAAAACAGCTGTATGATGTCCCTAACATCACTGATGAGTCCTTGAAGGACGGAACAGCTGTATAATGTCCCTAACATCACTGACGAGTCCTAGAAGGACAAAACAGCTGTACGATGTCCCTAACATCACTGACGAGTCCTAGAAGAACAAAACAGCTGTACGATGTCCCTAACATCACTGACAAGACCTAAAAGGACAAAACAGCTGTATAATGTCCCTAACATCACTGAAAAGTTAAAGAAGGACAAAACAGCTGTATGATGTCCCTAACATCACTGACGAGTCCTAGAATGACAAAACAGCTGTATGATGTCTCTAACATCACTGATGAGTCCTAGAAGGACAAAACAGCTGTATAATGTCCCTAACATCACTGACTAGTCCTAGAAGGACAAAACAGCTGTACGATGTCCCTAACATCAATGACAAGTCCTAGAAGGACAAAACAGCTGTACGATGTCCCTAACATCACTGACGAGTCCTAGAAGGACAAAACAGCTCTACGATGTCCCTAACATCACTGACAAGTCCTAGAAGGACAAAACAGCTGTACGATATCCCTAACATCACTGACGAGTCCTAGAAGGACAAAACAGCTGTACGATGTCCCTAACATCACTTACAAGTTATGGAAGGACAAAACAGCTGTATGATGTCCTTAACATCACTGACGAGTCCTAGAGGGACGAAACAGCTGTACGATGTCCCTAACATCACTGACGAGTCCTAGAAGGACAAAACAGCTGTACGATGTCCCTAACATCACTGACAAGTCCTAGAAGGACAAAACAGCTGTACGATGTCCCTAACATCACTGACAAGTTATGGAAGGACAAAACAGCTGTATGATGTCCTTAACATCACTGACGAGTCCTAGAGGGACGAAACAGCTGTACGATGTCCCTAACATCACTGACGAGTCCTAGAAGGACAAAACAGCTGTACGATGTCCCTAACATCACTGACAAATCCTAGAAGGACAAAACAGCTGTACGATGTCCCTAACATCACTGACGAGTCCTAGAAGGACAAAACAGCTGTATGATGTCCCTAACATCACTGACGAGTTCTATAAGGACAAAACAGCTGTATGATGTCCCTAGCATCAGTGACAAGTTATAGAAGGGCAAAACAGCTGTATGATGTCCCTAACATCACTGACGAGTTCTAGAAGGAAGAATCAGCTGTTTGAAGCAGTTTAATTAATTTGTTTGACTCTACTGAAGCTAATTCTCATTTTGCATCAATTGAATGACCTTATAAGCGTTTTGTATAATCCATTAACACCTATACAAGAAGAAAAAAATGTTAGATGTTACGGTTAGGTTCACGACAAACTACCCACCACCTTCCACTAATTCCGGGTCCGGCTCCACCTCCGCCTGCTGTTGTTGCGCACTCGTCTTGCCTTTTTCTTTGCCCTTTTCGGGTTTTGAACTCTCGACCTGCGACTGAGAGGTTGGAGGTCTAGCTCTGTGAACTACTGGTGGAATGACGGCCATATTGTTTCTCTTGCACAGCTCCGTAAAATCGGCCTGGAAATTTCCTGTGCAATTGTACGGCTCTGTAATTGTAAAAAACATATTTAAAAGAAAATTCAAAATGTTAACGAAAATCTGGTGAGATTAGACAATGCTACATTTCATCACTTTCAGTTTAAGCAATTTTCCAGTCTGGTATTAAATTTTCATATTTTGAGCTTTGGTCGAGTTAATAGCAGTCCTTTGTTGTTGCGCAAATCTGACTTTTTACTGCAAATTTTGTTCTTCTGACCTGTTTTAATGCAGGGTCTCGTTCCTTTAACCCTTTGTAATGCGGGTCTGATTCAATTTACAGTTTTAAATGGGTGTCTGGTTCCGTTAACCGTTTTTACTGCAGGTCTGTTTACTTTAAGAGTTTTACCTACCCGGAGTTTTATTTGGGTCATCTTCATCCTGACTGACGGCCGACTGATTTTTCTCCTTCAGGGATTTTTCCACCTTCTTCCCCATCTTCACACGGTTTGCAATTCTGGCAGAAATAAGAAAAATTAAAATTGATCTAAATACCAGTAAATTACACTCTGACAGAAAATTATTTATTATTTAGTAAAATAATTTTCCGACAAAAAATTATTACCGTAAGTAAAATAATTTTCGAACATAATCTGCAGTAGAAATAGAGTAAAAATCTACCATTGCCTTTTATGTTCAAAACATCTGATGTATTAAGACCGATTGTTAATCAAATAGGTCTTTACAATATCTCCACCAATATACGATACATAAAGAATCAAGTACAATCAGGTCTATTGTTTGTCTACCTAACTAGACATCATTTGTGGTAAAACATATTGGTCAGTTTAACCTGTCTAATCTGACATCATGTGGGAAACAATATATTGGTCCAACAAACCTGTCTAATCTGACATCATGTGGGAAACAATATATTGGTCCAACAAACCTGTCTAATCTGACATCATGTGGAACACAATATATTGGTCCAACAAACCTGTTTAATCTGACATCATGTGGGACACAAGATATTGGTCCAACAAACCTGTCTAATCTGACATCATGTGGGACACAATATATTGGTCCAACAAACCTGTTTAATCTGACATCATGTGGGACACAATATATTGGTCCAACAAACCTGTCTAATCTGACATCATGTGGGAAACAATATATTGGTCCAACAAACCTGTCTAATCTGACATCATGTGGAACACAATATATTGGTCAAACAAACCTGTCTAATCTGACATCATGTGGAACACAATATATTGGTCAAACAAACCTGTTTAATTGCAACACTTTGTGGTATATAAAATATTGGCCAGATTAACCTGCCTAAAGGGAATATAAGCTAGCTCACTGGATGTTGGTTTAATGAGGTGCCAGATTAGACAGGATGTCAGAATATACAAGTTCACATTAGACATGAGTTAAGAATAATTATGAGTCAGTTAAAACAGGGTGCAACCCGATGTCAGAATACTCAGCTGTCAGATTAGACAGTATTATCACTATGATACCAGAACAATGTTGGCTTATTTAATCTACTTTGGCTGGTTTCACTGTGTCATCTGCAGAAAAAGTTTCCATCCAAGATTTTTTTTATCAATAAAATTTTATACCTAAACAATACATGTCCCACTGACTTAATTACAAAGTGGAATTAATCGTTCGATAAAGAGTGACCCTCTGCCTTCTACTGAACAGTGCCAGGACCCATCGCTCCTTAGAGAATAATGACTACAGTGAGTTAGGTACAGAACACCATGACGAAGAGTGATAAAGTATTCAGCATCATTAATTAATTTATCAGCTACAAAATACCATTTCCATAATGTCACCACAAAATATAAACTTTAAAAAAAAATTTTCAACCTCAAATAAAGCATTTTCTACATAAATTCTTTAGTTTTATAATTAATTTTCTCTTCTTGTCCACTCGATAACATCACAGAGTTGTAACGTACATTTGTGATTGTATTCGAGATAAATATATATTTTTTTATCGAGGAAAGGTATACATGTATCCATGATACAAATTCAAAATAATATGAGATAAATAATATATGAATATGCTAATTTCTAACATTTTTTTTGTGGTAACTTTATGGAAATCATGTTAGCCCCTCTCCCTTCTACATCCTCACCTATTCATGGTAGCTATACATAAAACATAAAAAGGATTTAGTAAAAATTGTACATATATTTTGCCACTATGGAATATTTTCTTGGCAATTTCAAACTGAAAAAATCCCTGCTTCTTGTACCTAAGTACAAACTGTATACATTTTAACAAAACATATGGCCATATTTGATGAGTACCTTGCTCTTTTTTTACTTTAAGCTTGACAAAAGTGTCAGGAAAAATAAAAGAGAGAAAAAACATTAAATCATAATTTTATAATGCATCATATATATCCATGTAATGTGGCATTATAATATTCTGATCAAATTTTTTTAATTGCCATAAAATAAACAATAAGATTCATTAGCTGTTTCTGTATCGTTACGTTGCGGGTCCCAATTCTAGTTTTTACGCGACGGAGAGAGAGAGAGAGCAATGCCTTTATTGGCACTGCTTTGATAATTATTTGATCTAACTGATCATATTTTTCTCACTATGAAATTATCCAGAATACATTGGGATTTCAGGAGAGTATGCTTGTCTAGTGTAAGATAGAAGCCTGCA
This sequence comes from Pecten maximus, assembly GCF_902652985.1. Lineage (NCBI taxonomy): Eukaryota > Metazoa > Mollusca > Bivalvia > Pectinida > Pectinidae > Pecten > Pecten maximus. Next base: position 5,155,771 of record NC_047031.1, on the reverse strand, counting down.
TGCAACTTAGATTTCAAAAATTCTAAAAATCTAACCTATAAGTTTTGTAATAAATATTGGAAATTCTAGTCTTTAAATTAAATCTATATATCTCCTTGCTTTTAGCCTTAAGACGACACTATACTAGAGAAATTGTAAATTCCGGGTACAGAAGGCAAAAAAAAAAGATTATTATTGCAATTGGTTCTATGCAATACAATGTACTAAACATTTATGCAAATTCATTAATACAAATGTACTAGAAACAGTAACCAAGCAATAACCATGCATTATGGGGCTGAAAATGAAAAGGTAGTGAAAACATGTCATCATTTTCAATGCTAGAAATTACTAATAACTTATCCACCAAAATTTAAGCTAGAAGCATTTGTGTGAATGTATGAAATACCATCGATAATGAACACATAATATAGATCCTGTTCTCAAATTATTTCAACAATTGGGGTTTAGGAAATAAACATCTTGCATAATTGCATATATATTTATGAATTATTTTTGCATTAATCTTGATCACAATGTCTATTTGGTGAATTAACATACAGTGTACCAACTTGGTAATGTATATTTAATCAAAGTGTTTTTGCTTTCATTTAATTTGATCAAAACATTTCAGGACTTTTCTCATTGGTTTTAGATGTGTATCTGAGTAAAAAGTCAAGCCGGTTTTAGATAGGGCCTTTTTGTCTTATTTTTGGAAGAAAATTGTTGAATTGGGAAGAATGTTTTTTCAAGATCAAGCAAACTGCAATGTGACTTTGGCTAAAATATGAAATTATTTTAATTGGGAATAGGGTACATTATGAGCCCCCAGAAAGAGCACTGCATTCTTACATTCAGTGCTGTAGTTAAATGCTTCTTGCTTGATTCTATTTATAATTCAATAATTCATCATAAAAAAATCTATTTTTTACCCCACAGCAAACATCTTGAAGGAAATGTTCGTTTCACCTACAATACAATGTCTACAGTAATATATGTATATGGTAAGATGATGATGCTGATCATGAATTGATGATGATGAACAATCTTCATATTTTGATCAGATGCATTGTAAAAATTCTCAAATTCACATTGTAACAATTCACAGTAATTAATAATTGGCAGTGCAATTATTTTCTCAAAATACATATCCCCCTTTGGCGCCACAGGTACTTGGGGTAAGAAATTATATTTGTAAATACGAGGATATATATGTAGCGGGGTATGTTCCTGTATGTATTTTGTCAGGGTAAGCTGACTAGTTAAGCTTGTCTCTATGTTGTGTATTGTGTGTGTGTACCCGTCACTGTGACCCTTGTTGTACTCCAATCACGTGCCCTGTCTGTGTTGATGTTGTTGTTGTGTAGTTGTTTCTTGCTTTCTCGTGAGAGTCCGTCTTACCCGTGTACCTCTGTCAGTCCTGTGTTGTGATTGGTTGTTTAGTTTCGTATTGGGTGATAAATTCAGGGTTTTACTTGTAGACTGAGCAGTCTTGACGGATTGAGTTCCTGCGTGCTGTCACTTTCTCGTCCAAGGTATTTATAGTTAGGTTAGGTTTTAGGTATATAACGTTAGGAGTGGGCCGGGATGGGTTTAGTTTCGTAGGTATTGTCGGGTATGGGGGGTCGGTTGTAGAATGTACATGTAGTATTATTTGTTGGCTAGGCCTAGGCTTATTGTCTCTGTTCATGTGTTAAGTGTTGTAAATATTTATGTTATTCATAATTTGGTTTGTTTTTGTTTAACGTCCTATTAACAGCCAGGGTCATTTAAGGACGTGCCAGGTTTTGGAGGTGGAGGAAAGCCGGAGTACCCGGAGAAAAACCACCGACCTACGGTCAGTACCTGACAACTTCCCCACGTAGGTTTCGAACTCGCAACCCAGTGGTGGAGGGCTAGTGTTAAAGTGTCGGCAGTGTTTTCATTTAGAACCGCTGCCGGCCAAATTGACCTGTTAGAATGGTGATTTGGCCGGTTCAAATGACTTAATTCACTTTTTAAAAAATGTCTAAAAATGTATTACCGTTATCCTCAGATACATGTATACCTGTTACTATTCATTTGTAGCCTTTTACAAATATTTTTATTGAAAACCCTGCCGGTACACCTTAACCACTCGGCCACCATCACAATAAATTGTTAATTGTTATTCAAGTGTCTGTTCTTCCCCTCCTCAACAAACAAGTACATCATACCCAATCGAACCTGGGTTGCATCGATACACAGGGGCGAGTCGGGTGCTGTTTACATACATAAACCGGGCCCAACACGCTCTTGTACCGAAAGCCCAAGCCAGAACCTGGGTCAGGTGTGCAATAGGCAATACGCCTACACATATATGATATAGTAATTAAAAATATATAATGTCCTTGTGATGGATATACATAGTGATAATAATAAAAAACACAAACCATATATTCACACTAGCGCTTTCACATGCTTTGAGAGCAAGCACTTCAGGTGTAATATATAATATATTAGTATATATTTCTTACCCCAAGTACCTGTGTTTGGCGCTAGAGGAATCTCGTATCAGTGCCCGGGAGTGATGAAATATAGATTGATGCAGGGGAAAGGACAAGTAGCATCGTCTAATGACAATGTTCGCAATGATTTTATTCACATTCGAATTAGACTCAACACACAAAACAAACGGACCATTAATGCATCATTTTGCTCAAAGTCGAATGCTCCGACGTCCATGAAACTCGTCTAATCGACAAAAAACAATTAACGACTTTGTGTATATATTGATCTTAATATATCATTTAACAAGATTAGTACTGTTTCACAGTATATAATTTCGCATTTGTGCTAATATTCGACATTTACTGTCATACCATTTCTTTCGCTTACCCAAAAATTGCAGCCTAATCACCGTGTGATTACAAGACGACGGATGTAAACTCGCGATAGGGAAATGAAAAGTAGACCACAGGATTTATCATATTCCTGAGAATAGTATTCCTTTGTTTACACCTATTTATGTATTCTTATATCTTTCATATTATGTTTACTACTTGGAATGCAATAACAGACACAAACAGCCTAATTATCTGTTAAATATCCATACGCGTAGAGTGAATCTCTAGTGCGCATGTACTGTTATTGAAAGAACAACTTACTTCCTGTTTACCCTGACAACACGTGCCAACATTAGTGTAGTGTCATATAAAGCCATTCAGCATGTTCAACTTCATGCACTTATGAAAATAAAAATTGAAGATGTTTTTTTGAAGCTTTTTTACGGACCCATAAAAGCGAATACCATGTCGATTTTTCTTTCTGCAAAGGCGCCGGAAGGCGGAAACGAGTCAAGTAAACATTTTTGTGTATTGGACGGAGCGAATGAGAGGGACATGGTGCCAGCTTAATTTTAGCATGGAAAAGCCGTCACAGACAATGCATAGAATTACGTTACTTGAAAATCTTAATAACTACCAAATAATACGCTTCAATTATTTTCCCGACTTTAATTTTACCTCATATCTCATATCATAATTCATATTTTTGTCCTTGATCAATTCATAAGCAAAACTAGCATATATAAATACTAATTTATAGTAATTAAACTGTAAACAGTTTAACTCTATTCAGCTTTAAACTTAATAATATGGAAGCATATATATTCATGTAGATATTATTATAACTGATCATGCTTATATTGTACAAGATTACGTAGATTTGTAGGATTAGTTTTCACTTAAACTTTCTTATATTTTCTGTATATTTTTATACTTTTATCGTAAAATGAACTCTTTTGAGGTAGATAATCTAATGTTTTATTTTTACACTGTATACGAAAAAATAATTCAATACACTGGATGTTTGACAAGCCAACGTTACCGCATTCAATAATTCAATAACTTCATTCGATAATATTAATGTGATTTTTTCTCCTTTTTATATTTTAATCACGTGCTTAATTAGCTTACCTTGACACACCTTCAATATCTCGTCCAAAATATTTCAATTCGTCATCATCATCATCAGTATCATCATCAGTATCCATGTTCTCATCACAATAATCGAATCAAAACTAATAAGATTTCCTTGCACAATGCTCAACGAAAATCTGAATTACATATATCGGAATAAAAATATTTCGAAACTTTCAACACTTTGTTAAAACCCCATCTATACTGAATCTGAATTATTAACGACAAAAGCCAAACAATTAAATGCCACCGTTGGTGTCATTATTTTCCCGATAAAATCTTGTGAAATTCTGAACATGTATCTAAAACTTCAGTATTTGTCTTTTCTTCCGTGGACAAAAATCTCGGACAAAGCTACTGCTACATGAAGAGCCCTATATGTAAAATATAGATGGTTCGTTCTTCAGTCAATATTGCTTCTTCCGGCGGTCTGTTCTTAATTTGTCGCCAATAGTTACTGTAAATGACGTCATCAATATTGTAATGACGTCATAAATAAAACAATTATCAAGACGTTATAGACAATGCCAGGAAAGACATATATATTTTATCATATTAAATCTATTCTGTTTATTGTCTACAAATATATGTTTGCAATATCAAATTGCATTGAAATTATTATTAAATTGTAATATTTGCAAATATGTGCTACAAAGAGGAAAGTTTGTCGAATTTTTAATACCATGCATGTACGCTCATAAAGGAACAGTTTTACTTTCCAAAATGAAAAAAGGGGGGGGGGGGGGGGGGGGGGGGATAAAATAGAAAATGCATCTGTACAAAAACAGATTGACAATGCACTGGTGGAATAAATTAGTCTGGCAATGATTTGGGAACCAATAATTAAAACCATACACACAAACAATACGTCAAGTAAGTTATGAAGTGTGATATACACATGCAAAATCGGAAAAAAATAGACAATTTGACGAATGACATTCTCACCCCGGATGTAAAATTACATGCCAAGAATGTACAGATGATGAATTCGTGTAGAAACTAATTCAATACAATTCAATAAATGCATTTTGTGCTATTAATGTTAATGGATTCAGGAATATCACTAATTTTAGTAGACGATGTGAGAAGTTATAAATGTCCCCAAATACAAAAAAAAAAAAAAAAAAATAATCTTAGAAGACCCAGTGACAATTTGTGCATTGGTGTAGGTCAAGATAAAAAAGTCAAAATCTGTATGTTTGATTTAGTGATTTGTCATAGATATGGTTCAGTGACTGAATTCATCAACTACAGGAGAACGAAGCGAGACAAGATAGAGTGTAGAAGGAATGACGAACCGATAAATATAAAAATTATAGATCAACACTTTTTTGTGTTTGTTTTATGTTGTTGTCGTTTTTTTTTTTTTTTTTTTTTTTGCTTGTTTGTTTAATATATATGAATAAATAATTTATGAGTGTGTTTTTTAATGTCTAGATAGTATCTTATACAGAAACCACGTCAACAATTTATCAAATGTAGTTATATCTAATAGGAATGCCATCCTAATTATATGTAAGGTATATCATATAATGTAGAGAATCATAAAGTGTTTAAGATAAACATATTTTTTTCCCTTAATACTTACGCTTGAAATGAGACCTTAGCCAGAGAGGCCATCTCCTAATGGAGCTGTTTCCCTTGATATCCAAACAAGCGCACTCCGTATGACGTCACGTTTTTAGATGATCATGACGTATTTAAATCCTCGGTACGCATTTCCTGTATCACGTAATCACAATAGAAACACCTTAATAATAATTTGATTTAAACCATTAAATTTACTTTATTTTCCCTAAATATTTGTCAAACTTCTCCAAAGAAACCATACAAAGGGACCTATCTATTTGAAAATGCATATATCACTTACAAATTCATTTTTACATACATATCAGCTTCCCTCAAGAACTGGTATATCACAACTTTGTCTCCCTTATGACCTGGTTTAGATAACTATAGACCTCTCTCAAGAACTAGTGTAACACAACTAGGCCTCTCTCACGAACTAGTGTAACACAACTAGGCCTCTCTCAAGAACTAGTGTAACACAACTAGGCCTCTCTCACGAACTCGTGTAACACAACTAGGTCTCTCTCAAGAACTAGTGTAACACAACTAGGCCTCTCTCAAGAACTAGTGTAACACAACTAGGCCTCTCTCACGAACTCGTGTAACACAACTAGGTCTCTCTCAAGAACTAGTGTAACACAACTAGGTCTCTCTCAAGAACTAGTGTAACACAACTAGGCCTCTCTCAAGAACTAGTGTAACACAACTAGGCCTCTCTCAAGAACTAGTGTAACACAACTAGGCCTCTCTCAAGAACTAGTGTAACACAACTAGGCCTCTCTCAAGAACTAGTGTAACACAACTAGGCCTCTCTCAAGAACTAGTGTAACACAACTAGGCCTCTCTCACGAACTAGTGTAACACAACTAGGTCTCTCTCACGAACTAGTGTAACACAATTAGGCCTCTCTCAAGAACTAGTGTAACACAACTAGGCCTCTCTCACGAACTCGTGTAACACAACTAGGCCTCTCTCACGAACTCGTGTAACACAACTAGGCCTCTCTCACGAACTCGTGTAACACAACTAGGTCTCTCTCAAGAACTAGTGTAACACAACTAGGCCTCTCTCAAGAACTAGTGTAACACAACTAGGTCTCTCTCACGAACTAGTGTAACACAACTAGGCCTCTCTCAAGAACTAGTGTAACACAACTAGGTCTCTCTCAAAAACTAGTGTAACACAACTAGGCCTCTCTCACGAACTAGTGTAACACAACTAGGTCTCTCTCACGAACTAGTGTAACACAACTAGGTCTCTCTCACGAACTAGTGTAACACAACTAGGCCTCTCTCAAGAACTAGTGTAACACAACTAGGTCTCTCTCAAGAACTAGTGTAACACAACTAGGTCTCTCTCAAGAACTAGTGTAACACAACTAGGCCTCTCTCACGAACTCGTGTAACACAACTAGGTCTCTCTCAAGAACTAGTGTAACACAACTAGGTCTCTCTCAAGAACTAGTGTAACACAACTAGGCCTCTCTCAAGAACTAGTGTAACACAACTAGGCCTCTCTCAAGAACTAGTGTAACACAACTAGGCCTCTCTCACGAACTAGTGTAACACAACTAGGCCTCTCTCAAGAACTAGTGTAACACAACTAGGCCTCTCTCACGAACTAGTGTAACACAACTAGGCCTCTCTCACGAACTAGTGTAACACAACTAGGTCTCTCTCACGAACTAGTGTAACACAACTAGGCCTCTCTCAAGAACTAGTGTAACACAACTAGGTCTCTCTCAAGAACTAGTGTAACACAACTAGGCCTCTCTCAAGAACTAGTGTAACACAACTAGGCCTATCTCAAGAACTAGTGTAACACAACTAGGTCTCTCTCATGAACTAGTGTAACACAACTAGGTCTCTCTCACGAACTCATGTAACACAACTAGGCCTCTCTCAAGAACTCATGTAACACAACTAGGCCTCTCTCAAGAACTAGTGTAACACAACTAGGCCTCTCTCACGAACTAGTGTAACACAACTAGGCCTCTCTCAAGAACTAGTGTAACACAACTAGGTCTCTCTCACGAACTAGTGTAACACAACTAGGCCTCTCTCAAGAACTAGTGTAACACAACTAGGTCTCTCTCAAGAACTAGTGTAACACAACTAGGTCTCTCTCACGAACTAGTGTAACACAACTAGGCCTCTCTCACGAACTAATGTAACACAACTAGGCCTCTCTCAAGAACTAGTGTAACACAACTAGGTCTCTCTCACAAACTAGTGTAACACAACTAGGCCTCTCTCAAGAACTAGTGTAACACAACTAGGTCTCTCTCAAGAACTAGTGTAACACAACTAGGTCTCTCTCACGAACTAGTGTAACACAACTAGGCCTCTCTCAAGAACTAGTGTAACACAACTAGGCCTCTCTCAAGAACTAGTGTAACACAACTAGGCCTCTCTCAAGAACTAGTGTAACACAACTAGGCCTCTCTCAAGAACTAGTGTAACACAACTAGGCCTCTCTCAAGAACTCGTGTAACACAACTAGGCCTCTCTCACGAACTAGTGTAACACAACTAGGCCTCTCTCAAGAACTAGTGTAACACAACTAGGCCTCTCTCAAGAACTCGTGTAACACAACTAGGCCTCTCTCACGAACTAGTGTAACACAACTAGATCTCTCTCACGAACTAGTGTAACACAACTAGGTCTCTCTCACGAACTAGTGTAACACAACTAGGCCTCTCTCAAAAACTCAAGAATTTCTTATAACAGTTCTATTAGATGAGTGCAATTTATTGGTATAATTGAGGAGAGGGGCGTTGTTTAGGGTTGTTGTTTTTTTAGATTATTTTACGAGTAAACTTAATTATGAAGTCTGCTTAACACGACAAACCCTGGTGTAACACATTCCCGTTAATGTCTCGCGAAAGGTTTTCAAACAGACGTGAATTGTTTAACAACATTACATAGAAACTTTATATCGTACGTAAGACGTACGGACAATCACGCACCTGTTCACCTTGACTGTATTACCGGGAGGGGCAACACAGGAACAATCCAAGCAGAACATTTACTGTAGGACACTTTATACCCGATTTTAAAACCAGTGATACTTTTTATATGATGTTCAGAAACTGACCAACAAAGACTTTCCTTTTCTAACTCTGTACCCAACAATCAACATTTGTTAGAGAGACGATATAACGATTTAACATGTATATATAATAAATCTGGAATGTGTCACCGGGTATAGCAGACTTGTACAAAAGACATACAGGTTTGGGGAAACACCTTTAGACAAGAATTTAACTTAAGGGTACATCCCATACTGACTGGAAAGGAAAGAAAAGTGTTCCGCTATAAAGCCACAGGAACTTGACACGAACTTAACTTAAGGGTGCATCATATACTGACTGGAAAGGAAAGAAAAGTGTTCGCTATAAAGCCACAGGGACTTGACACGAACTTCCAACGTACAGTCCATACATAAAAATACATGTACACATATATATATACCGTGGACTGGGAGTTCGTGTCAAGCCCCTGTGTATTAATAAGCAGAACCGTGCGCCTGGTTCGATGGTTAAGGTAATGAAGTACATGTATATCTATTGAGTAAAAGTCATATACAAAATATAAAAGGTACAGAGGGCCTGTATTGACAACCTGGGTTTCAATATTTCAAATGTAATGACGTCACTTCCAATGTCATTCCCATATTCTCATACACCATGGGGATCCCTTTACTTAAAGCTTCACAATCTCACAGATAACAACCACAGTATATATTCGGAGGAAAGACTAAAATCTATAACGTTTTAGAATACCTGTGATTGCTATCCCTTCGGAAAGGACGTAAGTATTTAACTTTATGCATTCAGAGAGAGAGAGAGAGAGAGAGAGAGAGAGAGAGAGAGAGAGAGAGAGAGAGAGAGAGAGAGAGAAACAGACAGACAGACAGACAGAAAAACAGACAGACAGACAGACCGAAAACAGACAGAGACAGACAGAAAAACAGACAGAGACAGACAGAGACGGAGAGAACTGTGGGGGTGTGGGGTGTCATAAGACATATCCATACATGCACATATTAAGGTGTGTGTGTATATGACCTCGAATTCATTTGTTACCAAGTTAACAAAATCGATAACACCTTTTATAATTTGTTATATATAAATACATAATGTGTTTGTCAGCTGCAGCCGGTTTTTTGTTCAAATTTTATTGACGGAATGCACGCGATCGCATTCCATATAAAGTCATTAGTGATTTTTATCGAACAACATACATGTATGTCTTGTAAATTTTTAAAGTGTACCTTGTCAAACGTCTGCCTGGGGTTCACCTGTTTTGTTGATATTATATAAAATTATAAAAACAACACGCACGAAGCTTAGTCGAGATTGTAACACAGGGACTTGGATTGGAGGAGGAGGGGTGGGGGTGGGGGGTGGGGGCTAGATTGGAATTCGGTAAAAATGACAACCCCACTGTCCATACATACGGATGAACAGCGGGGGTGTTTCTTTTTTACCGAATTTTAATCTAGCTCCCTAAAACGTCTAAAAATGCGCTACACACACTAGGGAATGTCCAAATACATGTAGACTGTAACTATAATTATCAAGTCCCTGTGGACTGTAGCATAGACTCAGAAATCAAATCCAACCGAGAGAAAACAACAACAAACGAACAAACAAAGCCGAAAAACTTCCATTTAAAAAAATTGCCATTATCAATCTAAACACAAAAATACCCCAGTATACTTATCAATCACAAGACTTTGACAGTTGATATACTTATCTCGATACCCGGACAAATATCCCGACTTCGAAGACTTTAAAAAAATTCCTTTCACACATGTAATGTTTGTGAAGTGTACATGTATCTTGTCGCTTTTCACACACACATTATAATATTCCCAGATGTTATCCTGATATAGGGCTACAGGGCGACTAGTACGTACCGAGGCTCCCGACTCTCCGATACACACTCAATACACATAATATACCCGAGACACAGGCTGCCCACAAAGGCACTCACACTAGAACACAGGCGGTCGACAAAGGCACTCACACTAGAACACAGACGGTCGACAAAGGCACAAAGGCACTTACACTAGAACACAGGCTGTCGACAAAGGCACAAAGGCACTCACACTAGAACACAGGCGGTCGACAAAGGCACTCACACTAGAACACAGGCGGTCGACAAAGGCACTCACACTAGAACACAGGCGGTCGACAAAGGCATTCACACTAGAACACAGGCGGTCGACAAAGGCATTCACACAAGAACACAGGCGGTCGACAAAGGCACTCACACTAGAACACAGGCGGTCGACAAAGGCACTCACACTAGAACACAGGCGGTCGACAAAGGCACGCACACTAGAACACAGGCGGTCGACAAAGACACGCACACTAGAACACAGGCGGTCGACAAAGGCACTCAAGCTAGAACACAGGCGATCGACAAAGGCACTTAGACTAGAACACAGGCGGTCGACAAAGGTTCAAATTTTATTTGACAAATGGCATTGGATTTCTGTTGTTTTAAACATAAATTTATATATATTTCTGTCACTTGGGAATGTTACAAAACATGAGTGCGATGAGCATTGATGTCGCGATTCGGATATGTTTCCTGAAGACGTATACCCACCATCACCGGACAGTTATTTACCGCGGACACGGGACAACAGCTCAGAATAACAGTCACGTCACTTATATATAAACCGAACGATGGAAAATAGACCACACTCTAGATAGCGATGAAGAACGGGATACAGGGAAAGTTCATTATATAACTCTTATAATATAATATAACATAATATAATATAATATAATAAAGAATGAAGTGTAGTAAGGGGCGATAACTCGTTATCGTTCCTTACGGAACGTAATGATAGTATGAGCTAATTCGCGATTTTTGCCGGCTATTGTAGCGATTTGGGAGCGGAAAAAATGGCATATACAATTTTGATGGGCTTTTGAACCATTGTAAAACTCGGCTCGATCTAGGTCTGGATGTATCTGGTATCCCTGTGGAAATTCGTATTTATGAGATATTTTGGGTCAAACATGCCAAAATCGTCACTTTGACTAAGAGGTTCTGTTTGAATCGCCCTCAAAATTCAGAAAAAAATCCAGAGATATATACAATGCACATACAAAGAGATAAATGTTTCCTGAAGAAAACAGTCTGTTTAGTTTTTCGATATCTTTAGCAGAACGGTTACAAGATTGTTTTGAAAATGGCCTATTTTTTCGACCTTCTCAGTATTTTTCCACTCGACTGGGGTATTTTCCTGCCTGTTTTGATGACGCAAGACCGGGTGTTTCCTTTCCGTTTAGCACGGTTGAACAGATGGACCGGATAGGCATACATAGTTATCAGCATTAAATTCATTACAAATAAACTGGTTTTATATTTGTTTTGCGCGAGTCATCTTGATGGTGTGTTTGAAAGCCTGCATTAACATCAACAGGTCCATTAAAATTGACGTATGAAGTTTATATGTAATAGAAATTATTAACACAATTGGTTTGGTCGGCTTGACCGCATTTATAAAGGACAATATAGAATAACGCCATCCTGAACTCATCGGGTATTATGACTGAAATGATTCTCCGAGGAGTTCCGGATGGAACAACACCGGGGACTTCACGCCGCTTACTCGTTCAACTCCAGGCAGTATAAGTGAGTTGTATTACATTTTCGCGTCAGGGCCAGGACTTTTTAATACCATCTCATATCAAAAGTGACATTGGAGATTATAGTTGTTCTACTATGACCATATTTGTTGCTTTCCAGGATCAGTATTCATCGTCAACCCAGACCAGCGTTCAATTCTTTTCGATAACAAATCTAAACTCGTACTGAGTCGTAGGCTTCCAGTACTGGCAGTAGGCCTACTGTAAATGTTACGTGTTCATTAACGTTTTAGAGACAGGCGACGTTTAAATATGTAATATTTAATTAATTTCTTTATTGTTTGTTTAATGAAATTACTGTGTCGTTAGTTGATGCAGAGACCTATATACTAGTATAGGTCTCTGGTTGATGCTTTGATGTCTTGATCAGCTGATATTTGTTTATGTTGAGGAGCAACGACGTTTCGAGAATCATATCTCATACATATTAGCTTACGATGACACGAACTTTCAAGGAACTAGTGTACATGTACTTCAGTACACACTAGCAGTATATTGAACAATTCTTTTTCAGTAATAGAAGTTTTTTTTCAAATTTTTAATGAAATATTTATATTCTAATGCTTTAAATTTTGAAATTTAAGTCTCTGACCTGCCCTTTATTGAGATGGTTCTTAGGACAGTGTCAAATTATATCATCTTTTGCATTAATAAATATATGAAATAAGTTTTCAAATATATTTAAACCCTTCACTTTTATGCACCAAAGAAAACAATATGCAAGAAAGCTGTTCTGACAAATTTAAGCTAAAATATTGTCAATTATTATGTTGCATTAAGTAAAATTATGTTGCTTTGGGTGTCATGCATTTTTTTTTATCTTTTAAAATTAAATTAATTTCAACCTTTACAAAGTATAAGATGGAAAATTATTTGACAAAATCAAAGAGCTACCAGGTTTTAGCTATCACAATTTTACAAAATAGTTGACTTTGAAATTTCATGAATTAGTCAATTTTCAAATATCTATAAGTTGCTTTATTATCAATTCCATATCAACATATTTCAACTCTTTGCTTACATGTACATGTGCCAAAGAAAACCATGTGCGAGAAACCTGTTCTGACAAAATTTTACTAAAATTATGTCAATTGTTATATCACATTAATTTAATTAACTAATTTAGGGTGTGGGACCATGTTGTATTTTTGTTTTATCTTTTGAATTTTTAATCTGTTTCAACTTATTACAAAAGGTATTATAAAAAACTACTTGTCAAAATTAAAGAATTACCAATATTTTGTTATCACTATTTTACAAAATAGTTTTTCTCCAAAATTTCATCTGCACACAGGTAGCAATTAGTAAATTTTGAAATATCTTTGCTTTAAATACCATTCCAACATATTTCAACCTTTCGCTTACATATACCAAAGAAAACAATGTGCAAGAAACCAATTCTGACAAATTTATACTTATGTTTTTTTTAACTATTATGTATTTATTGTGTAGCACTAAGTTAAATTCAATGTTGGGGAACCATATGTAGTTTTTTTTTTTATCTTTTGAATTTAAACTTTAATTATATAAAGGTATTATAGAAAATTATTTGACAAATTCAAACAATGACCAGGATTTTAATGATAACCATTCTACAAAATAGTCTTCTTCATAATGTCATCTCCACACAGGTAAAATACTGTAACACAGGGACTAGTATACATGTAAATAGTTTATATGTTTCTGTTTTTTAGGCCAACACCACCATATGCATATACACTCCGTATTTACATTAGGAGGGGTGTTCTAAATTGTTGGCCAAAGACCGCACTTAATTTCCTTTTATATTCTACTGAAGAAACAAATTCAGAATTTTGAAACTTTACATAAAATCTGGTTTTAATTTCATATTGTAGAACTATTCTCTCATTATCAAATATTTTGATATTGGGATAACACCATTTTCTTTAATTTTCACATCTTTTACAATTGCAACTGTGACAAATAAGAATTAAAAAGTTTTAAACAGTTACTGTAATTGCAAGCCTTAGACCGCAAGTAATTACCCTCTATGTTCTACTTAAAAAAAACTTCATTAAAATGTTTTTGAGACTTTGTATGAAATATGGTTTTCATTTCATTTAGTAAAACTATTCTCTCAATTTCAAGCCATTTAGATATTAAGAAACAAATTTTCCACAATATTTACTGTAAGATAGTTTATTAATTATTTATTATTGAGGGGCCGCGATAGCCGAGTGGTTAAGATATGTCATGACACTTTATCACTAGCCCTCCACCTCTGGGTTGCTAGTACGAAACCTACGTGGGGAAGTTAACTGGTACTGATCGTAGGCCGGTAGTGTTTCTCCTGGTACTCCGGCTTTCCTCCACCTCTAAACCTGGCACGTCCTTAAATGAACTTGGCTGTTAAACCAAATACACAAAGTTTATTAGTATTATATATATAGAAGAAGTATAGAAAAGTTTGAACAGTTATCCTGCAGAAGAAAAGGGAAGCTGACAATCAGGCCGGTATGTGCTGTCGTGGTTGTGTCTTTGGGCAAGACCATTTTACCCTTATTGCTCTGGATGGCATGCAATGGGCCTCTTATATGTTGTTCAGTCAGGTAGTCACCAACTACTACAAGGAGACCCAGCCTCAGACTTAAAGATGCTACTTATTTTTCAGAAACCGGACAAGCTGGTCTACACTGCTACCTTACAAGAAGTTTAAATCATTTATTTGAAAAGAAAATATTATTTATTTTGCTTGGTAAGCTTCATTTTCATAAATTATTGCACCATTTCCTGGATGGCATGTGGACAGACAGGTCTCCTGCATGTTGTTCAGAGGTAGTCACTAACTACTACAAGGAGACCCTGCCTCAAACTGACTCAGCTGGCTATTCAAAGGGTGATAAACAAAGCTAACAAACCAAATATATATAAGAGTAAGAGATAATTGCCACTTAATTTTCAGAAACTGGGCAAACTGGTGTACACTGCTACCTGATAAAAGGTTGAAAAAATATATTTAAAAATAAAAACATGTTTTATTATGCATGGTTAAGCTTCCTTTACATGAATTATTGTTCAAATTCACATACAACAATTTAAAACTTGCTAATTACCTAATTTTCATCTGTGATAGAAAAAGGGAGATAACTTGCTCACCTGTTCTTGATATAAAATTACCTGGGTAATTATAATGTACAATTCATATTAATGCTTTTGTAGATATTTCCCTAAAGTTATATTCATGATCGATCAATTATCGATATGATGATGATTGATCATGATTTTATTAGTGATTCCCAACACTACTGAAGAAGTTGCAAAAGTTTTGAATAAAAAAAAAATAGATAATCTCCCAATTTGCTCGACATTGACCACTGACAAAGACACTGATACTGACTTTAAACTATGGGGAAAGTCTCGAAATATCAATTTAAAAAATGGCTATGTCAAACAAACAAACAATTTTCCTTCTCTCATTTGTATCATTGTGTTCCACTGGGGAATTCATACAAAAATGGGATTTTCCTCGCGCAAGTGTGATTTATTAACAATTTTCTCCAAGATTAATATTGGGGCGAGCCAATTCCCATAAAATCTTGGATATTCCTATCTGAAAGAGTTAATCCTATCTTTTTCGAGGAAATTTGTCCAAATTTAGATATTGTCTGATTGCAATGAAATTTGGTACAGTATATAGGTACATCATGGGACACCGGTTACTCTTGTAACCTCACTTTAACCTTTTTTTTAAACAGAATGACTGCCATTTCCCAGCCTCTGATTGGTCCAAAATAAGATATTGTCCAATTTTGATGAAATTTGATATGCAGGTACATCATGGGACACCGGTCCCTCTGGTCACCCCATTTTCACATTTTACCAAAATGGTCGCCATTTCCTGGCCTCTGATTGGTCCAAATTTAGATATTGTCTGATTTCAATGAAATAGGGGTATTATGGGACAGCAAATTCAACTTTATGGGTTTCATTTCCTTGGCAACAAGACAGTTTTACTTATTTTTGTTTAACGTCCTATTAAAAGCCAGGGTCATTTACAATATTTGTAAGGACGTGTTGGTTTTGGTGGTGGAGGAAAGCTGAAGTACCCGGAGGATAACCACTGACCTACGGTCAGTACAAGGTAACTGCCCCACGTCGGTTTCGAACTCGCATCCCTGAGATGGACAGCTAGTGATAAAATGTTGGGACACCTTAACCACTCGGCCCTGCGGCCCAACCTTTAACACAGTCTTCTCATTGGTTGAAATTTAGATATTGAGCGATTTTTGATGAAAACTGCTGAAACAGAGTTATCGCCCCTCACCACGCTTCATTCTTTCTGTGACATCCTTCAGGTGTCACCCAACTAGTATAATATAATATAATATAATATAATATAATGAAGGTTTAACTGGAGCAATAAATCTTGAATATTATACGCTTGTTCCCGTTTGTCATATTTCATATTCATGCTAATTTAAATCCAGCAAATCCCTGTTACTCATACCTAAATAACTTTAATATTCAATTCACAATAACATGATATGTCATTTGGCATTCGCCAAAAATGCGTAACTCTAGAATTCAGACTCCTGCCGCCTCGCTTTCCATCACAAGGATATCACGTGTCGTCGTGGTAATTGTGACGTCATTCTCCGAGATGATAATCTTACCATGAAATGACGTTGTCAATTATCTTTGACATCAAACATCTTGGAGATGACTGGAAAATTTCACACGACATATTCAGGCATAAGTATTGGGAAGAAATTAACAATTTTACTTTCGTACATTCAAAATTTAAAAATCATATTTAATTATCGGTTATTTCACTCCGGAGAGAACCGCTCCTTCTGATGGTCTGAATGTCCTCCGTAATCTATCATTGATAAGACAGCCCTTTTAAGAGTGATGGTTTCCTTAAATAAAAAGGCCGTAACATGAATACACTATATAATTACTTAGCCACCCCCTCTCCTGAACAGAAATCCGGGTGTATCATTTTGAACCAAAGTACACGTGTCTGTTTTGTTTTAAAGGTCCGCGTGTTACTGTATAATGATAACATTTGTTTCTCGATCAAATTACGTGATAATTAGATCCTCAATTATATCCCAATGAACCACCAATAAAATCCACCAAAAGAAAAACTTTATACTGCCCCGATCGATAATATAACGTCAATTTAATAGTGTTCGTGATGTTATATACAATTAATAGCGGAGTTATATTTCTTGTCCTGTCCGGTAATTAATTACTTATTTAGATAATTGATTTCTGCTCTTCTGTTTGAAGTACAAATATCGAACTTTGAGTGCACCCTTAACACGTTCTTGTACACACTATTATCATATTTACAAAGGAGGCAATTTGTTATTTCAAAATGCATAATGAAAAAAAGGCGACAATACAATACCGCGCATTATTTTGACGTCATTTTCTTTTATATATCATGACGTCATGATTTTGTTAGGTGGTACTATTGTGAAAACGTGTTATCTGTTTATCGGCAAAAAATAGAGGAGAATATCGCTCATTATTGCGACGTCACATATGCATGACGTCATACTTTTGTTAAAGTACTAGTCCAGTGAAAATCTGGCAGTTTCTGTAAATCGACAATACACGGAGGAGGAAACTGAAATTACTTTTTCATGTTTGAATTATATGATAAATAGAATCCAACTCTCCTGATGATTACATTGAATTAATTAAACTCGTTAATTGATTCGAGTTTCAAAGTCTCGTTGCCAATAAGATTAATAAGCTCGTTCAATAAATTCGGTTTTGAATGGGCATTCGTTATACATCCTCCAGTTTATAACGGATATCCATAACACTATTGAGTAAAATGAAATAATAAAGTGAAATAATTCCAACCTTTTTTTCATATTCATAAGAGTTTTAATTAAGATAAAGCAAATGAATACACAGCTATTTTGTCGGGGTTGTCTGTTCTATTTAGCGCTTGATTTGAGCCTAAAACGCATGAACTGAAGCGCACTGACAGGTTATCAGGGGTCGGATCTTGACGAGACTTTGACGAGACTTTGAAGTTGGTGTATAATGGGTTTGATGCGACAGTTTAATCTATATTGTCAGTGTATACAGTGCGACGAATTAACTACAGTATGTATATGTACTAGCGATGTTGGTTTTTCGTCTCATAAATGAGCTGTGTTGAGAAATCAGTCTTTTTTTTATATAATGTTAAGCATATTCATCAGATTATCGAAAAATGTGACTGGCGACTATAAGATACAATTCACATGTGCGAGAGTGATATACTATATATTCAGTTTTCCACAATTAAAAGCGTATACGTACTATGGTGCCATTAGGTACATGTAGTTGGAACGCTCAAATTTACATTTCTTTCCAAATTTGTTATCTTTTTCGGCTTTATTTTCTGAGGTGTATTCTGGATTAATATTTCTACTAACGAAAAAAGGTATTTCATTATATCTTTTATAATTTTAGTTTCAAGTTCTAACTGGACGATTAAGTAGGTAAGTAAAAATCAATGAGGTTGAAATATACACACAATTTCAAACGCATTGCCAACAGACCTGTTCTACGTCTCAGAAAAAACGCCAGCCTGGTATATTCGAATGATTTGATTGGTTGTTCTTAAAGTTCGACGACGACGACGACGACGACAACGACGATGACGATGCTGCTGCTGCTGCTGATGATGATGATGATGATGATGATTGATTGATAGATTGATTAATTGATTGTTTTCGCTTATAACATACCTACATGTACATTGTATCTGTCAATTCAATCATAAGGGATGGCTTAGGCTGAATGAATTGCTGTTGCTGCTGCTGTTGTTGTTGTTGTTGTTGTTGCTTGTGTTGTTGTAATGATTTTCGATTCTGTATTTTTCTTGCCTCTTTTGAATTAAACTTTCCCTAAATTCCTATAACCTTTATCAAATCTGGTATCGATCGGGCGCTTGATCCAAGGGACGACATTCCGATATCGTATCGGGTTAATATCCTACACCAGACGATCTCTTAATTACACACATGTAGTTAATTAATTTACTATCACACACGGATACCTGATCCAGTAAACCTACTACCGTATCGAGATTAACAAGAAGATAAACATAGATCTATACTCACGATCAATCAGATTCATTAATACGTTTGTAAGAAATGAACAACCATGCGTGTTCGTTGTATGTTTTGACACAGACTGTTAATTTCAATATTGACACACACTTGAAATGGGACACGCCCCTTTTGAATTTTTTTATTGTCACGATTTATAATGGAATCGAGACTTCACTAGACACGCCCCCTGTATGGTGAGACACGCCCACCAGTAGTGTAATACACTATGTATATAATTACACACACGTGTTATATAATATAGATGCAATTACATAAAAAGGTCACGTGGTAAATGAGGGACAATAAATGCACATTATTATACGTCCCTGGTAAACCAGTTTTTTGTTATTGATTCTGTCACCGTTAACTCTGAATCTGGTGTTTAATTAAAAAATGTTATATTTGTATCTAAACTAATAAATATATCAACTTTACCAAATCTATACCAGGTTTGCTGTTTTTGTTGATCATAAACTACAATGATCAATTTACAAGAATTGCGAAAAATAGATTATATCAACTAAGAAAAATATCAATCCCTTCTGTAAGCCGAGTGGAAGCACGAGAGTAAAATTTTCGTGCTCTGGGAGAAAACCTGTACAGTACATGTACAATGTAGCCCGAGTTTCCTCTGACCCTGACACCGTGTCTTGTGTAGGGCTATACGAGCACTAATGAGCACAGCCTAGCGGAGGGGAACGGTACTAGGGCAGGTAATCCAATTGATGATATGATAAACGAAGACTTCTTATTTCTTATGACATCTTAATTCTTTATTTATATCAGAAACGAAAACCTGTGGTCTAACCAAGACTTTGTGTATTAGTTAACTTTATGAATTACATTAAAACACTTTCGGATGATCCTTACCGATTCTCCAACACAGATATAATTAATGTTCATTGAAATGGTGTTGATACCGTATATCGATAAAATCCCCGATAAAATGAAAAATGAGCAGAGGAATATTAAAAAGTTAAAAAAAAAAAAAAAAATTGAAAGGGGGGGAGGTTCCAGTAATTTAGTGATAATGCGAGCGCCGTAGGAATTTTTTTCTCTCCATTTTTGAGGCAATAAAAAAGTTTCCTCCTCCGAAAAAAGGGGGGATCCGCCCTGGATCCGCTAGTGCTTTAAGTATTTGCGGTCTTCAACCACAATTGATACAGGGAGCAGGTTAGTTAACATTTTATTACAAGGTAATCCTATACATTATATATCACGTTTTTGTTTCTTTATTCCCAGTGCCATTTAAGCAGGGTCGCCTTGTAGTAGTTGGTGGCTACCTCGAACAACAACACACGAGAGGCCCGTCGTATGATACACAGAGCAATAATAGAAAAGTGTCTTGTTCAGACACTTAACCATGCATAGCATAGGACGTTGTAGTAGCTGGTGGCTACCCCACCGGATGATATACGAGATGCCCGTCTCTGGAGGTCTTGCCCAAGGACACAGACACAAAATAACAGATTGGACAATTACCTCAGATTAATTTGTCCTATATTAACGAAATATTCAGGAACCATAGACTACATTGATCTGATTGGAAGTAATTTTAGTCATATTATCCAATCAATTAACTTGGCCAAAAACGGATGCATCAAAAATCATTTGCTGTGCAGATAGTGCATGGACAAATTGATAATGTTTCGTAATGATAAATTTAGCTTCATACAAACACACGTTTTGCTAGGTCCCGATATACGGCGATTTTCATAAGTATTATCAGAGACCTATATACTAAAGTATGTATAGTATATAGGTCTCTGGTATTATACATGTAGCGCTTCCTGATAAACAAAAAAAAAAAAAAAACACAAGTTGATCAAAATGTTAGTGAAATTCTTAAACGCCACCACCCCGAGATACACCTGCAAATTTTGAAAGTACGTTTCTATACTTACAAATTCGCTGTTGTAAGATATACGTTTAAGCAATACATACTGCATTTTCAATGACCAAAGCATTGATTAATAAATTGATATTGTTTACAATGTCTAACTAAATTTTGTCGACGGTTACTTACTGGTAAAGCGTGGTTTTCGTGCCGTCTGGCTTCATATCCTGTTTACCCATCACCGCGACAGATCCAAGTAACTGTTTAAAATTAAATTTTACATATGTCGATCCTTCCAGCTCATCTAACTCTGTACCCCGACTGAATGGTACGTCTCCCCAAATCAGATATACATTACACTAGTCAATACCGTACGGTAAATATCATGTTTCACTAAAAGTCTCCAACTCCGGGTAAACAAATTGACTTTCCTCTATACATATAACTTCATTGGTTATTTCAATACTTACGAAGATGTCTGGTCTTTATTGATCTCAATTACAGATTCGGTAGAGGATTTCACGCTTCATTGGAGACAAATCGTCACGCTGTCTGACCTTACGCCTTGTCAGTTTTAAAACTTTGTGTATTCGCACAAACTTTAAAATAAAATTATTTTGTTTAAATTTGAACGATTTTATTTCAAATTATATCTTACGCTATAGTTAATGTTGATGATCTCTGAGTATCCCCATTGTTTTATTTGATTGTCGGAGTTGACAGTTAATTGTGACTCCACCGTGAAAGTCGTACGGCGTTTCGTCAGACAAGAGACATACCACGGGTTTTTTTTATCTGATAAGTAAATATACTTATACACGAGGCACAATGTTTATATATATTGATTTAACCTTTAATTTAGTTCTTATCATTGGCATTAAAAGTTAAACCAATACTGAATAAAATAAATCGTTGATACACATAATATTGTTACGAAACTTAAGTGGACTGTGTTGTTTGTTTAGTCTATATATGATGTAACAATTAATAACATTTGCTCCATTATCCAATAGTTTCTAATTAATTAGAATATCATTTAATTAACAATTGCATATACAAAGATGTATTTAAAAATATCTTAATTACAGAAAGAGTTGTATAGTATACGTGCAATTTATAGGCCGAAACTCTCGAGCGCCCCAGGCCAATTCCGAGATGTGAGTAATAGCTACTCGCTTATTCGAAATGTAAATTTCAGGAACACACTTAAAATATTAATTGCGTGATTTTTTTTTTTTTTTTTTTTTGTAATATATTCATACTCCCAAAATAAGATGGATCATTCCGTACAATCCGTGAGGATAATTTCGGACAAAATGTGAAGTGGATTATTCCGGGAAAAAACCCGTCGATTACATGCTTTTTTTCGGACAAAAAGTGGGTTATTACCGAAAAGAGGTGGTGGATTGTTTCGGACACAATGTGGCGGATTATTCCGGACAAGGGTTGGGGATTATTCCAAACAAAAGGTGTTAAATTATTCCGGACAAAAGGTTGTGAATTATTCCGGACAAAAGGTGTTGAATTATTCCGGACAAAGGTGTTGAATTATTCCGGACAAAAGGTTGTGAATTATTCCGGACAAAAGGTTGAATTATTCCGGACAAAGGTGTTGAATTATTCCGGACAAAAGGTTGAATTATTCCGGACAAAAGGTTGAATTATTCCGGACAAAAGGCTGTGAATTATTCCGGACAAAAGGTGTTGAATTATTCCGGACAAAAGGTGTTGAATTATTCCGGACAAAAAGTGTTGAATTATTCCGGACAAAAGGTTGTGAATTATTCCGGACAAAAGGTGGTGAATGATGCCGGACAAAAGGTGTTGAATTATCCTAGGCATACGGTTGTGATTGATTCCGGACAAAAGGTTGTGATTTATTCCGGACAAACGGTGATGGGTTATTCCGGACATACATTGACCATTTTATCCGTCCATGATCAGTGCTTTGCGATCATTGTGTCTTGCTCTAATCCATTTATCGATCAGTTTTCTTCTTCAAATACCAACTGTAAAATCCCTACACATCATAACAAGTAATTGTTGTATTGCAATGTCGGACAGTCCCTGTGACATATCGGATATATAGATAATACATTGTCATTGGTCATTAAAATATAACATGTATTTTAGCGAGAGATGAGGCAAACAAAAGTGGCGATCCACGTTGAAGGCATATATCAGTAGGACAAAGACTTCTCAAAGAAATAAAACTGACCGCAGTGGTCATCAGCTATTATAAAAGTAGACAAAATCTTTGGTTTAAATTGATTAAGGAGGGTATTGAAGGTAAAATGCTGAAGATTATTAGAAGTCTATATGATAATGTAAGATGCTGTATAAAGCATAATGGTCTCTCAGACTTCTACGAAGTGAATTGTGGATTATTCCAAGGGGAAATATTGTCACCTCTGCTTTTTACAGTGTTCACAAATGACCTAGAAATCAATTTTATCAATGATAATTGTAAATCAATAGAAATAAGAACAATTAATATATTTTTACTCATGTATGCAGACAATACGGTGCTGGTGTCCGAATCTCCTGAAGAATAACAAAGCATGCTGAACTCGTTACAAAGTTATACAAGGAAATGGAGCTTAACTGTTAATATTAATAAAACCAAAATTGTGGTATTTAGAAACGGGGGCAATATAAGGAATAATGAGAAATGGTTTTACAATAATGAAGAAATCGAAATAGTGAACGAATTCAATTATCTTGGGCTAATGATGAATTATAACGGGAATTTTTTTAAGACAAAAAAGAAAATTGCCGAACAAGGAAACAAAGCTCTATTTGCTATGTCTAATGTTTGTAAACGTAATTATTTTAATATAGAAACCTCATTGGCAGTCTTCAATACATATGTTAGTAGTATATTAAATTATGGGTGTGAAATATGGGGTTTTCAAAAAGCTCCAGACATTCTTGAAAAGACTATTAGTGGTTAATAATTAGAAAAATTAGAATATTCTCCTATTGGATGAAGCTCAAAAATACTAATAATTGCATTTTAAAGGAGTGCCTTGAAGATATGGTAGCGAATAATGATAACTGGATAGTAAATTTAAGACAGTTAGACAAAATTGGAATCGGATACATATTCAATTTACCCACAGTTCAGAAGGTTGATTTAGAGATTTTAAAGTTAAGGTTAAAAGATATGTTCCAGCAAGAATGTTTAACAATAGTAAATAATTCTTTTAAAGGAAATTTGTATAAATATTTAACTATGTGTTTCTGTTTGCAACCATATTTACTTCGGTCAAAACCGACCCTTGGACTAAGACCACAATTAGCTTCGCTATATGTTTCATTGTAACATTAAAATTCATAATAAATTCCCAACATCTCATATGCAACTTTCCATCTCACCTGGCCAAGACCAACATCTGAGAAGCAAAATATAAAAGTTTCAACCCAGCATGTTGGGCATTTTCTGGAGATAGCTGTCAAAATGTGTCACCAACGTGGATTATATACATCCGGGTCAGGGGTAGAGGTCAAATCAGGACTCATCACACAGGGTCCTGGAGCACATAATAAATGATCAATATTATTATTTTACATCACAAAACATAGATTGACATCTCTGCTATAAATCCACATTAAATTCATCAACAGAAATCAAGTTCAAAGAGGCATTTGATTGGTTTTCCTGAAATACATACATTTTTGAGGGGACTTCATTCGTGGGGGTCTGAACCCGGAAGTACTTAATTGTGGTCTTAGTGCCCTTGTTACGAACTTGTAAATACGCGTAATGGACCGGAAACAACGTTTACGAAATAGAATACAGCAGAGGAGTTCCAAAGGACAAACTTCCCCAGACAGTTAGGCCCTTACA
This sequence comes from Pecten maximus, assembly GCF_902652985.1. NCBI lineage: Eukaryota > Metazoa > Mollusca > Bivalvia > Pectinida > Pectinidae > Pecten > Pecten maximus. The sequence continues at coordinate 5,130,840 of NC_047031.1, read as the reverse complement.
TACAACATTTACCAAAAGTTACTACTTAGGGTGCTCCGACAAGTCAACGGAGGAATTTGTACAAAACAGAACATGGCGACAGACATACTTCGGCACATAAAGCACTTGACACCATTCGCTCCATCTTGGATTCGCATTGATTCGTATAGTGAAGTCCGATGACTTCCGATCCTACGAAAAAACGCGCCTGCGGGAACAGGATGTAGCAGGGAGAAATCATTAGACAGTAAAATATTAACATTTCCCCGATTTATGGATATCCAAAATTCGAATTATGGATATCCTAAATTCCAAGCATTTTAAGATATCCAAAATTCGATTTAATGATATCAAGAAATGATATTTGGATATCCAAAATTCGAATTTATGATATCTTAAAATGCTTTGAATTTATGATATCCATAATTCATTTTTGGATATCCATAATTCGAATTTTGGATATCCAAATTTGATTTTGGATTAATATTATTTCTTCTCATTTTTCAGACGTGCTTATTTCCCGCTTTAAAGCAGAATTCAGTTTTTAGTAAAACTTGGATGTTCAATTCTGTCCCTTGTAACGCCGCTGGGGGTGGTGATCCAGACTCCCTTTTCAGCTTTTTTTTCTTTCCTATTCAATCATGTTTGATATTAAACCCCTGTGACCTTGAAAGTAGGTCAAGACCATTCATTTTGAATAAACTTAATAGTCCTTCATCCCAGCATGGCACTGGCCCAATATTCTGATACAAGACAACAGTGAAGGGGCCATAACTCTTACCATCAGTTTGGTCCCAATGTGGAAATTGTTCAAGATTTATTGGTATCCATCCCACTGTTAAACTGATATAAGGCTGCATACTAAATTTCATCAAAATCTGTTCATATTTACTGCAGTTATCATGTTCACAAGGTCAAATGGCAATATAACTACAAAGGGCGATAACTCTGCAAGTTACAATTTAATCAGATCAATTACTTTACTGGTCTATGATCTTATCAATATATCATATACCAAGTTTCATGAAAATCTGTGACTTAAGTTATTGTGTTCACAAGAAATATTTAATGCATGCGATGAACAAAAGGGCATTGGATACCACCATGAGCCTTTGGCTTAGATAAACTTATAAATTTCGTAGATATGTTAACTTACTGAGAAGCTCTGATAAATAAATTCACAAGAGTGAACATCATTTCATTACAGTAAAACATTTTACATGAGTACACACTTGACGTTAAGACTCAAACACTCAAGTACACAAGAGAACACTCGTATCTGTTCACCGAGACACAACAAAAGACGATATTTCATTTATTTCCAGACAGACAACAGGAGACAAGACAGAATGTTTTGTTTTTTATTGTAGTCGGCTGAACCGACGGTGTGTGGGATCCTACAACTATCCAAGTGTAACAAAAGCACCTCGAGTAAAGCTATCTCAGATCTGCTAGAAAATAAACATCTTACAAGCTAAAGAAGCAAAGAGAAATTAATTACCAAATAAATCTGTAATTTTAATTTTGCTAAATACAACTCTTTCCCCGATATCTAAAAAAAAGTTTTAAAAAAAAAGGAAATATTGTTCTTACTTTTATTATACACTGTCGATAACTTGCTGGTTTCTGAAATTATATAAAGAAAGTTTCATAAAGAACTTCAATTTTCTAATCAAAGTCTGTGGTGTCGCAGTGAAGAAATCTTTTACTTAATATTCCTTAAAAACTGAACTCTTATTAAAATCAAAATCATAATCATATTTACATAATGATGACAATTTTTATTTGTAATAATGATGGACTTTACTGAAGGATGATGACATTATCTTTTTAATTAAACTAATAATTTTTTTTTAAAGAAATCGGGACTAGGTGTTGAATTTTTCAGTTTGATTTCAGTTCTACAATCAACACTGATAATGCATGGCAAGCACCTCGTGTAGCAAAAACACGGTGTATAGATCTGACTAGTCATGTAGGCATTGAAAGATGGTCAGACACCGACCGGTACACGGTGGTCAGACACCGACCGGTACATGGTGGTCAGACACCGACCGGTACACGGTGGGTGGACACTGACCGGTACAAGGTGGTCAGACACTGACCGGTACACGGTGGTCAGACACTGACCGGTACACGGTGGTCAGACACTGACTGGTACACGGTGGTCAGACACTGACCAGCATACTGTGGTCAGACAATGACTGGAACACTGTGGTTGGACACTGACCGGTACACTCTGGTCAAAGAATGACACTATGGTCATATTAAGTGGTCAGTGACTGGCGATGGATCTATGCCCTGAGACGGCTGTTAGTGGGCTACATATTTATATTATTGCTGTAGATGAAACAAAGCTATATATAATTAATATAAAAATCTGGGACAAGTAAAAACAGAAACCAGCTTTAATAACATATAGCTGGCTCCACCAGGACAAAAACGTAGTATTATTTAAATATTTAAGAATCACCTAGATAATACATGTTATATAGTTCAATATAAAGGGAATAATTTAAGAAATAATACAAATTTTCTATATAAAAACAAAAAAATGAAATACTTCAACAACCAATTTAAGTATTGCTAAAACAAATGACAAGCATGCGATGGGTTGTCTTCTGATAGGAGTTACCTCCCCTGACAAGGAGTTACCTCCCCTGACAAGGAGTTACCTCCCCTGGTAATGGGATTGCCTTTTAAGTATAGGAAGTTACTCTCTGTGTGCGGTTACATCCACTCAATGAGTTTCCTCTTAACTTTGGGATTGTGTTCCCTTGATAAAGGGTTGTCTACCTTGATAAGGGGTTGTCTCCCCTGACCAGTTGACTTTACAGCAGCTAATAGAATACACACACTCATTCTTTGTCCAATATCCCTTTCTCTCACTCACTATCAAATCTTATTTTATACTCTTCTTCCTTTTTTTCTGTTTTTTTTTTTCACTCACATAATAGGAAAGTCGATCACATTCTGTCACATATCTTTTTTTACAAACAATAATATTATCCACCGAAACTAAAAAATGGCAGGAAAGGCCTCACAATAACGGCAGCTTGGGAAGGTTCAGTCAATTCCAGCTAAGAATCATCCCCCTGCAGAAATCCTGGAACTCCGACATGAACAGGTATTGAGCATTAAGTAGCAATTCATGCCTTAAAAAAGATTCCGCCTAACACGACCATTTGATCAGTACATAATGGTATATCACCACTCTGAACAAGTACAGCAAGATATTCATAAAACAGTTATATTTTATCATGACAAATGATTTTTAAATCCCCATGTATCTCACAATGCTTTCTGTTGTGGCACAGCACAAACACACCAGAAATATGTTTTCTACTAGAGTGGACAGTTTTGTGGCTAATAATACAAAAATGTTTTCTTCTCAAGTTGACAGTTTTGTTGCCAACAATACAAATATGTTTTCAACTAGAGTGGACAATTTCATGGCCAACAATACAAATATGTTTTATTCTAGAGTTGACAGTTTTGTTGCCAACACTACAAATATGTTTTCTACTAGAGTGGACAATTTCAAACAATACAAATATGTCGAGAGATAAACTCCAGGTAAGAAAAGTCCACAACACAGGTAACATATTCCTGGTTATAATCTGTGGTCTGTGTCCTATAACTTATACAGCAGGTAATTAATATAAGGTGCCCCTTGGAAACTATGTTCACAGTAGAGAGTCACTCAGACTAAAGGCCTCGGAGAATCCACTGCTGTCATGTTGATTCCAGGACTAACATCCATGATGAGATAGGGTTTGTAGATTGTAGACTCGATCATTTGAGTATCGCAGCACAGAGTTGTCTCCCTTTGGGTAATATCAATGACTAAGAACAGCTGCTGAGAGACTAGACCATCCTATATAAAGTGAGGGATTAGATCAAAGCGTCCCCTCCCCTCAATCCTTGGGATGTACAGAAGAGAGATCAGGACATCCCCTCCCCTCAATCCTGGGGATGTACAGAAGAGAGATCAGGATGTCCCCATGGGCCTTTTTACAGGACAATGGGATAGGATGTCTCCCAAGGATATTTTTACAAAACTTTGGGACAGGATGTCCCAGCCCAGGGTCTTTTTTACAAACTTTTGGGACCAGATGTCCCTCCATGGTTTTTTTTTACAAACTTTTGGGACCAGATGTCCCTCCATGGCCTTTTTTATGGAATATTGGGATAGGATGTCCCACCCCAGGGTCATTTTACAGGAATCTGGGACAGGATATCTAGAGAAATACATTTCCCTTGGTTCCCCACAGACAGGATCCAGGATGTCTGACATCCTGTCTAGAGATGGACATTCCTCCTAATGGCACTGGACACTCTCCTCTTCCTTCATACAGGAAAGTTGTACTTAATTAAAATAGTTCTAAAATAGTCTAATGTCACATGATTCTTACGACTGCAGTGGTTGGTTACAATCCAATCACATGACTAAATTGATATCTAGGACTCAGATTTGGCATCTCCTAACCGTTTCTTCCTCACTGCAATAGAAAATATTGAAATATTTTGGTAAGTAATACTGGTAAAGATAATGAACTGGTAAAGACAATGACCTGAACTTTTACATACACAATTCACCTCTCACAGTCGCTGTTTAGTTATTATTAGCTTGACTATTGTAAATATTTCCTAATGCAGCACATACAGTAGATATTCATGTATAGTGCACAGGTACGTTGTTGTATCTTATTTTCAAAACAAAACAAAACAAATAAATAAAAAAAAAAAACCAAGAGGCCCATGGGCCTTAAACGGTCACCTGAGTTTTGATATATTTAAGCATATTTGGCCAGTGATCCTGAATGAAGGTCAAAGTCATCTACTTGGTAGCACTTTATCCCAGCATGCTACAGGCCTAATATTGCGTCTCTGGGCCTTTGGTTATCAAGAAGAAGGCATACACTGATTTTAGCATATTTGAACCCTGTGACGTTAAATGAAGGTCAAGTCATCCATTTGAACAAACTTGGTAGCCCTTCATCCCAGCATGCTACAGACCTAATATTGGGGCTTTTGGTTATCAAGAAGAAGTCGTACACTGATTTTAGCATATTTGAACCCTGTGACGTTAAATGAAGGTCAAGTCATCCATTTGAACAAACTTGGTAGCCCTTCATCCCAGCATGCTACAGACCTAATATTGGGGCTTTTGGTTATCAAGAAGAAGTCGTACACTGATTTTAGCATATTTGAACCCTGTGACGTTAAATGAAGGTCAAGTCATCCATTTGAACAAACTTGGTAGCCCTTCATCCCAGCATGCTACAGACCTAATATTGGGGCTTTTGGTTATCAAGAAGTAGTCGTACACTGATTTTAGCATATTTGAACCCTGTGACGTTAAATGAAGGTCAAGTCATCCATTTGAACAAACTTGGTAGCCCTTCATCCCAGCATGCTACAGACCTAATATTGGGGCTTTTGGTTATCAAGAAGAAGTCGTACACTGATTTTAGCATATTTGACCCCTTATCTATCAGGTACTTACATTCATCATTGTTGTTTTGTATTTTGTCGTGGACACGGACTCTGGGTTCGGGGAATTCGAAATGGATACCAAACTTAAGTAGGGAGGTGTTAGCTTCTATCAGCTTCAGTACTTTCATCTCCACTTTGTTTCCTAGAGCCTCAGGTTTCTGTAGAAGGGAAAACATGCAAAAATATAATAAATGTGTCAGTAGTTCTTTAAATACATAGTTCATTATGTACATTTCACAGGTGTCATCAGTTGTTGTGTACATGTCTGTGTCATCAATTCTTGTGTACCTTTCACATGTGTCATCAGTTCTTGTGTACCTTTCACATGTCTCATCAATTCTTGTGTACCTTTCATGTGTGTCATCAGTTCTTGTGTACCTTTCACATGTGTCATCAATTCTTGTGTACCTTTCACATGTGTTGTTGATTCTCGTGTACCTTACACATGTGGCATCAATTCTTGTGTACATTTCTGTGTCATCAGTTCCTATATGCAACTTTACAGTACTTCAGTTTTTTTTATTCAAATTATCCCCCTTTCTATACTACAAAATCTTATCCAAAATATACGCTCAATACAGTTCTACATGGTACGGAAGTACTCAGGGGTCGACATAAAGGCTTGTCCGGTACCAGACTAAATTACTGTCGGACAAGTGAATGTATCGAAACACTTGTCCGATGGGACAAGTAACAAATATTGTCTTTGTGTTGTTTATTTTTATTCTAAAATCAACATTCACAAGACTTCACCTTATACATATGATAAAAATGAAACGAAAATTCGGAACACTATGCAGATGATAACTAAACTTTCCATGTTTTCCGAAAATATTCAATCAGCCCCTTTGGTGTCTTTGAATTGAATATGCATATTGGAAAAAAAGGGAATATGAATAAAAGCGTACAAGGAAATTGTAAGTGAATTTGAAGGACTAAAGTGGCGACATATGCTGATACTATCAGGCCCGCTATTTATTACAAGATTTAGCATAAATAGTATTTCAGATATTTATGCACTATTGCATTTCTACAATTATGTTCATGTTTTAGTCAGTTTATTTCTATTCTACTACTTTAGTTTCTGTAAATCGAATCCGTAGCATTTTTTTTCTTCTTCATTATGTAACTTGGACAAAGCACCAATAAATATCAGTAATATAGTTGTCATTGTAATGTTATCGTTTTACTGCATGACACACAGACATTGAAAAAACATCATTAAACTTAATTGAAAATGTTCAAGTGAGACAAGTGATAATTCCATTCGGACAAGTGAATATAAATGTTACTTGTCCACAAAAAAGTTAATGTTGACCCCTGGTACTCATTTTAATGTTTATAAGACAGTTTTTTCACCTCTTACAAGGTAAGCAAACCAATTTTTATCTGTTAACAAACCAATTTTAACCTGTAACCTGGTTTAACAGCAAACCAATTTTAACCTGTAACCTGGTTTAACAGCAATTCAATTTTAACCTGTAACCTGGTTTAACAGCAAACCAATTTTAACCTCTAACCTGGTTTAACAGCTAACCAATTTTAACCTCTAACTTGGTTTAACAGCTAACCAATTTTAACCTGTAACCTGGTTTAACAGCAAACCAATTTTAACCTGTAACCTGGTTTAACAGCAATTCAATTTTAACCTGTAACCTGGTTTAACAGCAAACCAATTTTAACCTGTAACCTGGTTTAACAGCTAACCAATTTTAACCTGTAACCTGGTTTAACAGCAATTCAATTTTAACCTGTAACCTGGTTTAACAGTAAACCAATTTTAACCTGTAACCTGGTTTAACAGCTAACCAATTTTAACCTGTAACCTGGTTTAACAGCAATTCAATTTTAACCTGTAACCTGGTTTAACAGTAAACCAATTTTAACCTGAAACCTGGTTTAACAGCTAACCAATTTTAACCTGTAACCTGGTTTAACAGCAATTCAATTTTAACCTGTAACCTGGTTTAACAGTAAACCAATTTTAACCTGTAACCTGGTTTAACAGCTAACCAATTTTAACCTGTAACCTGGTTTAACAGCAATTCAATTTTAACCTGTAACCTGGTTTAACAGTAAACCAATTTTAACCTGTAACCTGGTTTAACAGCTAACCAATTTTAACCTGTAACCTGGTTTAACAGCAATTCAATTTTAACCTGTAACCTGGTTTAACAGTAAACCAATTTTAACCTGTAACCTGGTTTAACAGCTAACCAATTTTAACCTGTAACCTGGTTTAACAGCTAACCAATTTTAACCTGTAACCTGGTTTAACAGCTAACCATTGTTTTTTCTTTACCTTTAAACTGGTGATCAAACCATGCTTGAAGTTCTTACCTGATTAGCAAACCTGAGTTCCTGAATTGTTTGGTTCTCATTAATAGCCTTAAGGATCTCCACCAAACAATCTCCACTGATGAAGTTAGATTCCAGACTCAGCACTTTGAGTGTCTTGTTGGCCTTCAGTGCAGCTGGGACAACCTGAAATATAGACATTAAGTGTTTTTACTTACTGTGGTCACATTGTCAATCATAGCGATGTTAGCCGTAAGTGTTTCTACTTACTGCGGTCACATTGTCAATCATAGCGATGTTAGCCGTAAGTGTTTCTACTTACTGCGGTCACATTGTCAATCATAGCGATGTTAGCCGTAAGTGTTTCTACTTACTGCGGTCACATTGTCAATCATAGCGATGTTAGCCGTAAGTGTTTCTACTTACTGCGGTCACATTGTCAATCATAGCGATGTTAGCCGTAAGTGTTTTTAATTCCTGTGGCCACTTTGTCAATCATAGTGATGTTAGCCATAAGTGTTTGTACTTACTGTGGCCACTGGTCAGTCAAATGGACTTTAGCCATTTTTCTCCTTACTGTGACCACTTTGACAGTCAAAGGGATTTTAGCCATTTTTTTACTCACCGTGGCAACTTTGACAATCATAGTGATGTTAGCCATAAGTGTTTCTACTTACAGTGGCCACTGGTCAGTCAAAGGGACTTTAGCCATTTTTCTCCTTACTGTGGACACTTTGAAAGTCATAGTGGCGTTAGCCATGAATGTTTCTACTTACTGTGGCCACTTTGAAAGTCATAGCGACGTTAGCCATAAGTTTCTACTTACTGTAGCAACTTTATCGGTCATAGCGACGTTAGCCATTTCAAGTGTCTCTAAACAGGTGTTGGTTTTGAGTCCCTCTATAATCTCAATCTGACGCTCGTTTGAAATATTCTGAAATAAAAAATATCAATATTGGCTCAATCCATTCCATTGAGAAAAACTGTTATATTAATGAATATCATCATATAAGAGTTTTTGTTTTATAATGGAACAATAGATTTTGTACATTTGTATAGATATTAGATATGACTCTTTGAAATTAAGAATTATCACTAAATGTTCCCCTGAGTGATATTTTGAAATCAAGAAGCAATTTTGTTGTAGACTGAAATACATTTTACATATTTTACTGGGTAAATCCATTCCTTAAGATATATGTCATTCTTATTAAAAATATTCTATCACCATGACCACTAGAATGTCACCATGACCTAGATATTTTAACACTAGACCATGATTGAGCCTAAAATTATTATTAAATCACTAGACCATGACTGAGCCTTATATTGATGTTAAATCACTAGACCATGACTGAACCTTACATTGATGTTAAATCACCAGACCATGACTTGGCCTTATATTGATGTTTAATCACTAGACCATGACTGAGTCTTAAATTGAGAGTAAATCACTAGACCATAACTGAGTTTTTACTTGATGTTTAACCACTAGACCATGACGATATTAAATCACTAGACCATAACTGAGTCTTATATTGATGTTAAATCACTAGACCATGACTTGGCCTTATATTGATGTTAAATCACTAGACCATGACTGAGTCTTATATTGATGTTAAATCACTAGACCATGACTGAGTCTTATATCGATGTTTTATCACTAGACCATGACTGAGTATTACCTTGATATTAAATCACTAGACCATAACTGGGCCTTGAATTGATATCAAATCACTAGACCATGACTTGGCCTTACCTTGATGTTATTGAGGTTAAGTGTTTTCAGTTTGGCATCATTGCCCTGGACTTTCTTGATGCTTTCCTCCACATCTGTATTGTTAGGGGGCTCGGAAGGTACCAGCTTCAGGGCCTGTGCTTTGGCAGATCCTATAAAGGGTCATAAATTAATCATTATAATCAGGGGACAAAACCCATCATGCTATCATCATCAGGGGACATAACTCATTATTGTGAAGTTATCAGGGGACATAATTCATCATGCTATCATCATCAGGGGACATAACTCATCATGCATCATCATTGGGTGCACAATTCATCATTCTAAATTCATCAGGGGACACAACTCATCATTCTTAGTTTATCAGGGGACATAACTCATCATTATAAAGTCCTCAGGGGACATAACTCACCATTCTTAAATTATCAGAGGACATTGCTGTCATTCTAAAGCTATTTTAATAATTCTTAAGTGATAAGTTTCAGGTGATGCTAACATGATCAGGGAGAAAGCAGATTTCCCCCTCCAAAACGGGACATAAACTTATTACATTTAATAAGAGACATCACTTTCTGACAATGAAGGAACTTTAACTAATGAATGACATGCATAATCAACAGTATTCAAATCAAACAACATAATTTTACAAGATTATCTTATACAACAAACAGTGCAATGTTAAAACACAAAGATACTTATATAAAATATACACATAACCCTAGAATTGTCAATCACTTAAGATATTTCATGATTTCTTTTCATTTTACAGCCAGTTAAGAAAACATTCCTGAATTTGACAAAATTTGGTAACTTGTTAAAATCAAGATAAATATTTCTGTCTATAGTGACAGTGGTAAGTGAACTAATGATACCATATATGGGCATGGGCTTATTTTTGATCAAAACAGTAATACCTGAGAGAACAGGAACAATTTTTTTGTCCTTTGGTAAACAAGAGCATGCAGGAATAACATACGTAATATTTAAATCAAGGAAAACCATCACCAGTTTTTACTACAAAGTGGTGTTAATTCATCTTCAGTGGATATAAAACATGTATTAAGGACTGATCTTGTACAGGTATATTTCTGTACATTTCAGACATAAAGAAGAATTTTTTTTTTTAATTTAAAAAGAAATGAAGTAAAAGAGAGTTGAGGAATGGAGAGTTTAAGTTCTTGAAAACCAACAATATCTAATATATAAGTGTAAGGTAATGAGAGCATGCCTTGTAAAGCGAGGCGAGAACGCACTGAAGGCGAGAACGCGCTGAAGGCGAGAACGCGCTGAAGCCGAGTTGAAGGTTGACAAGTAGGAGTGCTGTAATTATGTTAACTGTTAAAACAAAACAAATGTTTTCTACTAATTAAGCTGTGATGCCAATAAATCTCAAATATTTTGTGAGAGTAGAGCTGTTTGGTTTGTTTAGTTTAATGCCCTATTAACAGCCAGGGTCATTTAATTATATGGATGTGCCAGGATTTGGAGGTGGATGAAAGCCGGAGTACCCAGAGAAAAACCACCGGCCTACAGTCAGTACCAGGCTTAAGAGGTGGATGAAAGCCGGAGTACCCGGTGAAAAACCACCGGCCTACGGTCGGCACGTATACCTGGCAACTGCCCCGTGTGGGTTTCGATCTCGCAACCCAGAGGTAGAGGGCTAGTGATAAAGTATTGTGACACCTTAACTATTCAGCCACCTCAGCCCCAATAAGTTGTACTACTGAAGTATATTTACAAACCCCGAGACAAATTTGAAGTACTTCTTTTTTCTTGTCGGTAATTCTTTTATGGTTAAAGTGCACATTGTAAAAAGATGATGATACTTTCGCTGACCAGAAACATTTCCCACTTTTAATATGTTCAGACACTGAACACATATTTTTTACCTAGATGCTGACTTCTTACTTGCTTTTGACACAACTTTCTCATTACATTCTTCAGAGAGCAAACGATCATTAACTAGAATGCCTTCAACATCTATTACTAGAATATCTTCATGTTTTGTTTTGCTGAAACTTCTCCAATTTTACTCTTGCACATCACTACACATCATTTGAGTTTGGTGACTAACACTTTTGAGGATCCTTGTGAGTGTATGTAGTGGTATATGAGTTTTAGGAACTACAGGAGTCAAAGTATACAACGACCAGGGAACATTTTGTGTAATGTATAGATGAGAAAAGGGTTACTAACACCTTAAATTGAAAACAGGTCATGCAAAGTCTAATAGAAGTGAAGTAATGCTAGAGTTTGAAGAATAAAGCTTAGGACATGTGTACTGAAGGACGGAACCTTTATCTGCCCACCTCCATCAGATTAGATCGGTAAAAGTATTATGTTCCGTAATAATCGAAATCCGAGAGTGAGGCAATCTGTCCATGTACACATGTACCTATAGGGCGAGTGCTCTACGTCCGAAGTGAGGATGAGGTTAGAGATATATGTTACTTACCGGGATCTGACAGGCAAATATAAAACAAAGGTTAGTCACGTCAAACAACGGCACGCAACGTACAGCGTCATAAACAACATATAAACAACAGTATACTTAATTCACAGATCAAGGAAGTTTCCTCTGATGTGGAAATTTACAAAACAAAATTTTTTTAAAAATATTTTGGAAAATTAAAATGTGAAAAGAATTAATCTTTGTTGTGGAATATTTCCTGTATGATATTTTTGCTTGTTTTTGTTTTGTTTTTTTTAGTTTTTGAAAAATATAGATAACTTTAATTTCTGTATAGAACAATTTTTTTCAGATAAATTCAAATTTTATCATAAAACAAATCCTAATTCCATAAGTTCCCAAAGTTGCCAAATCATGATTATGATGAAAACATTTTTTGAAGCTGCACCAGGCAAACAGTCTGTATAAAATACAATGTATAAGCACTGTTTGATATCACTGTTACAAGCAATCCTAAGACAGACCATGAGAAATATTTGTTTGCTGTGCATCTATACCAACAAATATCACACTGACAAAATTCATATAATTCATGAGGTATATCTCTAGACTAGATCATACTGTGCTGTGTCTTTGAGAAAATATTTGATTTCAAAATCCAGCATTGACTTCAGCTTTGTATAGAGAGAGACATAACAAACAGATATTTGTTAAAGGCCGGCCTAACATTGACTTCATCAACTTTGTATGGGGAGAGACATAACAAACAGATATTTGTTAAAGGCCGGCCTAACATTGACTTCAGCTTTGTATGGGGAGAGACATAACAAACAGATATTTGTTAAAGGCCGGCCTAACATTGACTTCAGCTTTGTATGGGGAGAGACACAACAAACAGATATTTGTAAAAGGCCGGCCTAACATTGACTTCAGCTTTGTATGGGGAGAGACTCAACAAACAGATATTTGTAAAAGGCCGGCCTAACATTGACTTCAGCTTTGTATGGGGAGAGACACAACAAACAGATATTTGTTAAAGGCCGGCCTAACATTGACTTCAGCTTTGTATGGGGAGAGACATAACAAACAGATATTTGTTAAAGGCCGGCCTAACATTGACTTCAGCTTTGTATGGGGAGAGACATAACAAACAGATATTTGTTAAAGGCCGGCCTAACATTGACTTCAGCTTTGTATGGGGAGAGACACAACAAACTGATATTTGTTAAAGGCCGGCCTAACATTGACTTCATCAACTTTGTATGGGGAGAGACACAACAAACAGATATTTGTTAAAGGCCGGCCTAATTAACATTGACTTCATCAACTTTGTATGGGGAGAGACACAACAAACAGATATTTGTAAAAGGCCGGCCTAACATTGACTTCAGCTTTGTATGGGGAGAGACATAACAAACAGATATTTGTAAAAGGCCGGCCTAACATTGACTTCATCAACTTTGTATAGAGAGAGACATAACAAACAGATATTTGTTAAAGGCCGGCCTAATTAACATTGACTTCAGCTTTGTATGGGGAGAGACATAACAAACAGATATTTGTTAAAGGCCGGCCTAATTAACATTGACTTCAGCAACTTTGTATGGGGAGAGACACAACAAACAGATATTTATTAAAGGCCGGCCTAACATTTGATGAGTTTGATCTGTATCCTTACCTGGAGATGCTGTCAATACAAGGTTCACATGCATTTAAAACACAAACATATCCAATTGCAAGGCCATATGTAAATAATAATGGTTTCTCTTCTCCATGATTAAACATAAAAACATATTGCTGACAAGACTACATGAAACATATCGACCTTTTGTGAGTGACCGTGTGTGAGTGACCGTGTGTGAGTGACCATGTGTGAGTGACCATGTGTGAGTGACCATGTATGAGTGACCATGTATGAGTGACCATGTATGAGTGACCGTGTGTGAGTGACCGTGTGTGAGTGACCATGTGTGAGTGACCATGTGTGAGTGACCATGTATGAGTGACCATGTATGAGTGACCATGTATGAGTGACCGTGTGTGAGTGACCGTGTGTGAGTGACCATGTGTGAGTGACCATGTATGAGTGACCATGTATGAGTGACCATGTATGAGTGACCGTGTGTGAGTGACCATGTGTGAGTGACCATGTATGAGTGACCGTGTGTGAGTGACCATGTGTGAGTGACCATGTGTGAGTGACCGTGTGTGAGTGACCGTGTATGAGTGACCGTGTGTGAGTGACCATGAGTGACCGTGTGTGAGTGACCGTGTGTGAGTGACCGTGTGTGAGTGACCATGAGTGACCATGTGTGAGTGATCATGTGTGAGTGACCATGTGTGAGTGACCATGTGTGAGTGACCATGTGTGAGTGACCGTGTGTGAGTGACCATGTGTGAGTGACCGTGTGTGAGTGACCATGAGTGACCACGTGGGCCTTGTGTGACCATATGTGACAAACCCCTGATTGTGTGACTAAACTGGAGCATGCAGAACACTTGTTAGTGATGAACCACACTTTCATACACAATCCAGACACATGCCTCATAACACATGTTCAAACATAACCTTTTAAAAAAAAAATTTTTATTCCAAATTTGACAAAAGGATTAACTCTTCACAATCATTTAAGTGAAATTTTGTATCAAAATTATAATAATAACTCTGTTTTTTTGTTGTAACTAATTAAACAGGTATATATAAGCCAGTATTTACCTGAGAAGCCTCCTGTATGAGATATACTATCACTCTCCAGGGAAGCGTAGTACTGTGTCTGGTTCAGCATGCCATGGAATCCCAATACAGCTGTAATATAAAATATAAAACCTCACTACCTATCTGTGGAGGCCAGTATGTATAGTGTCCATCTCTCTATAGTCACCATCTCTTTATAGTGACCAACTGTTTATAGTGACAATATCTCTATAGTGACCAACTGTTTATAGTGACAATATCTCTATAGTGACCACCTGTTTATAGTAACCATCTCTGTTTAAAGTGACAATATCTATATAGTGATTTGGTTTGTTTTGGTTTGTTTTTGTTTAACGTCCTATTAGCAGCCAGGGTCATTTAAGGACGTGCCAGGTTTAGGAGGTGGAGGAAAGCCGGAGTACCCGGAGAAAAACCACCGACCTACGGTCAGTACCTGGCAACTGCCCCACGTAGGTTTCGAACTTGCAACCCAGAGGTGGAGGGCTAGTGATAAAGTGTCGGGACACCTTAACCACTCGGCCATCGCGGCCCCCTATATAGTGACCACCTGTTGATAGTGACAATATCTCTATAGTGACCAACTGTTTATAGTGACCATCTCTCTACAGTGACCACCTGTTTATAGTGACCATCTCTCTATAGTGACCACCTGTTTATAGTGACCATCTCTCTATAGTGACCACCTGTTTATAGTGACCATCTCTCTTGATTTGATTTGAAAACATTTTATTGTTATAAACAAAAGGATCGGGCACAAGTTATTACAACTTAGAAAAAGCCCTCTCCACAAATATATGTTACAGAAAGTGTGATAACGACACAAAATGATTACATTGATTTATATAGAAAGATAGCAAATAGTTGGAAGGAAAAGGGACAGATGTAGAGAAATCAGGATGAGAAGATGAAAATTGATATTTTTTATAAATTTACTAAGTGAAATGTTCATGAAGAATGTGCACAAATTGTTAATTGTTAGGCCATAGTAATAATAAATAATAATACGTGGCACTATCTAGCTACACATTCAAAACAGGTCACTTATCAATTGTTCGTAGTAAACACAATCCATGGAACATTCTCTTATATCAAGCTATAGTGACCACCTGTTTATAGTGACCACCTGTTTATAGTGACCATCTGTTTATAGTGACCACCTGTTTATAGTGACCATCTCTCTATAGTGACCACCTGTTTATAGTGACCACCTGTTTATAGTGACCATCTCTCTATAGTGACCACATGTTTATAATGACCATCTCTCTATAGTGACCACCTGTTTATAGTGACCACCTGTTTATAATGACCACCTGTTTATAGTGACCACCTGTTTATAGTAACCACCTGTTTATAGTGACCACATGTTTATAGTGACAATATTTCTATAGTGACCACCTGTTTATAGTGACCATCTCTCTATAGTGACCACATGTTTATAGTGACCACCTGTTTATAGTGACCACCTGTTTATAGTGACCACCTGTTTATAGTGACAAAATATCTATAGTGACCAACTGTTTATAGTGACCATCTCTCTATAGTGACCACATGTTTATAGTGACCATCTCTCTATAATGATCAACTGTATATAATGACCATCTGTTTATAGTGACCATCTATCTGTGGAGGTCAGTATGTATAGTGATCATCTATCTGTGGAGGTCAGTATGTATAGTGATCATCTATCTGTGGAGGTCAGTATGTATAGTGACCATCTATCTGTGGAGGTCAGTATGTATAGTGACCATCTATCTGTGGAGGTCAGTATGTATAGTGATCATCTATCTGTGGAGGTCAGTATGTTTAGTGACCATCTATCTGTGGAGGTCAGTATGTATAGTGATCATCTATCTGTGGAGGTCAGTATGTATAGTGACCATCTCTCTATAGTGACCACCTGTCTATAGTGACTATCTCTCTAAAGTTACCACCTGTTTATTGTGACCATCTCTCTATAATGACCAACTGTATATAGTGACCAACTGTATATAGTGACCACCTGTCTATAGTGACAATATCTCTATTGTAAACCAACTGTATATAGTGACCATCTGTTTATAGTGAATACCTGTCTATAGTGACCATCTGTATATAATGACCAATTTGTTTCACATTAATGAACATGTGTTCTAATCTTAAGTTTAAATAGTAAAACCGATATAACTGGTTTTGTTAATGCTTGTTTCAACACATTCTTCTCTCGAAGAAAAATGAGAAAGATCTTTTTTATTTAACAGGGAAAAACATATGAGATTACTGTTTTTTGTTAACTTTAAAGCAGATGAGGAGGGCCTGAGAACTGGGTATTTTTCATTTGGCCCAATCGGATCTCTGACTCTAGAAACAAAATATCTAGTATTAAGTGATAGTATATCATATGACATGATGTTACCAGCAAGGTCGACAAGCTCCTCCTCTGTGGCCTCAGCTAAGATGTCGTCCCATTCTGTCTGTACAGTCTCGTCTTCGTGTATCTGGGCCTTGGGTTCCTCTTTTGGTTTATACACTTTCCCTATAAATCAAAGATTACGTTAAGTTTCTCACTGTCTGTCAGCATATGATATAAATATAAGTATACATTCCATTTTCCTGCACATAAGGTATAGGACTCTTTGTTTGTTTTGTTTAACGTCCTATTACCAGCCAGGGTCATTTAAGGACGTGCCTGGTTTTGGAGGTGGCGGAAAGCCAGAGTACGGAGAGAAAAACCAGGCAACTTCCCCACTTAGGGTTTCAAACTCGCCATCCAGAGGTAGAGGGCTAGTGATAAAGTGTCGGGACACCTTAGTCACTCGGCCACCACGGCCCTGTATCGGACTGAATTATAAATGTCAGTAATTCACTTTTAGTAATTCTTTCTGAGACAAAATAAAGTGAGTCCTTGGCAACACAATGACCAGAGTAATCTCCCTTGTAACACAATGACAAATAGTTATCTCCCTTGTAAACACATAAAAAGCTTAATCTCTCTAATTTAACACAATGACAGGGAGTCATCTCCCTTGTAACACAGAGATACTTATCTCCATTGTAACACAATGACATATAGTTATCTCCCCTGAAACATATTAAAAGAGTAATCTCTCATGTAACACAATCGACAGGGAGTTATCTCCCTTGCAACACACTGAGATATTTATCTCCCTTATAACATATTGATTGAGAGTTATCTCCCTTGAAGCACACTAAGAGAAATCTCACTTGCTTCACTGACTGAGAATTATCCCCCGTTTAACACAATGACTGGGAGTTTTCTCCCTTTGACACAATGAATGAGTTATCTCCCTTGTAACCCAGTGACAGAGTATTCTCTCTTGCAATTGCTACACAATGACTGAGACTTTCCCCTTTAACTGAGTTTCCCCTTTAGTGACTGACCCTTGGTTTCTTTGACAAAAGGTTTCATCTGTTCCCAGTCTTTCTCATTTTTGGCTTTCTTTTCCAGGAAGGCCAGAAGTTTCTCCCGCTTTATATGGACCCGTCGCTTCCTTTGTGGTCTGTGGTTTCATACGCTGACTTGGTGGCAGAAATGAGTTCTGAAATTAATAGATTATACAATAATTGTTACAATGGATAGAATTGAAATTTTACCTTGGATACCACATTGAAATTTTACCATGGATACCATATTAGAATATTAATGTTACCATGGATACCAC
The DNA here is from genome assembly GCF_902652985.1 of Pecten maximus. Classification (NCBI taxonomy): domain Eukaryota; kingdom Metazoa; phylum Mollusca; class Bivalvia; order Pectinida; family Pectinidae; genus Pecten; species Pecten maximus. The sequence continues at coordinate 5,112,538 of NC_047031.1, read as the reverse complement.
AGTAGAATGTTACTATGGATACCACATTAGAATGTTACCATGGATATCAAATAAGAATGTTACCATGGATACCAAATTAGAATGTTATCATAGATGCCATATTGGAATGTATGGATATATACCAAATTAGAATGTTACCATGGCTACAACGTAAGAATGTCATTATTTTAAATGTAGTTCAGTAAACACCTTTCATATTTTTACTTTTGAGAATAATTTAAAAACATTTTTTGATCATTAATTGCCAAAACAATTTTCACCTGCCCCAGCATAAAAATATGTTTTCTCTGGCGTTTGGCTAGCGGTGTTATACCCCTGCAATATTGTGCATCAATGTGGAAAATAAAGTGATATTTACATCGCACATAATTACTCACATCAGGGTCAAAGTCGCCATTGAGCTCCTCAATCTCTTCTGCTGTCAGCTGTGAGAGAATTTTGTCAATGTCCTCCAGATCAAAATCCTCCACCTCCTTTGAGGGCTTAAGACTAACACCTTCCAAAGCCATTGTCTAAAACATAATAAAAATAAATATATTTAGTAACAGTTGCCTATGTTTAAACTTTAAGGTTTAAATCTCAAAAACTGTGACACCATTACATAAAGATGCCACATCTATGATGAACAATAATTATAAATCAATTGAAAGCAAAAAGAACTTTTCATGTACATTTATTTATTACCAAAATTTATACTAAAACACCATTACAACCGGTAGCCTCCCAAATTTAAAGTTATAGTTATAATAACAACACTTAGTAAGGATTTATAATTTCTGGATCACTTCAGTATGTAGTTGAGCTGAATCACACTGGTTGAACTTGGTACAATCATGCCATAAAATGGTCGCCATTACTGCATGCGCATGCCATACTATAACATAAGTACAATGTATTTATGGGTGGCCTAAAAACAACATTTTGTCATGATCAGCTTCCCTTCCTTTGAATCCCTACCAATTTTAAGCTCAATGGCACCAGCAGAACTGTAGAGGATATTTAAAATGTGTTTTTCAAGATGGTAGGCATCTTGGAGTTCGGACTGACTGGAAAAATAACAACACACTTGGTCATATCAGGACCATCTCAGGATCATTTCAAACAGGTTTGGAGCAGAATCCCACTGGTGCAACTTCAAAAGAGTCATGAAATGTTTGAAGGCACATTGCACAGCGCATATCAACAGATGAAGAATATGGACTTTAGTTCAAATGTCGAAATGTATCATAATAAAGTCATTAGACAACTGTAAAGTGTTGGCCAGTGGTTACCACTAGTATAATACACCCAACATGTAGATAAGGTACCAGCTGTGTCCTATATATAAATAGTCAGTGTTACTGTGTTGTGGATCTGTCTGCTCCTCATGATCATTCCCAGATATTCTACAGGTACACATGTGTACAGACTCACCATCACAGGAACACATGTGTACAGACTCACCATCACAGGTACACATGTGTACAGACTCACCATCACAGGTACACATGTGTACCGACTCACCATCACAGGTACACATGTGTACAGACTAACCATCACAGGTACACATGTGTACAAACTGACTATCACAGGAACACATGTGTACAGACACACCATCATAGGAACACATGTGTACAGACACACCATCACAGGAACACATGTGTACAGACTCACCATCACAGGTACACATGTGTACAGACACACCATCACAGGTATACATATGTAGACTCACCAACACAGGTACACATGTGTACAGACTAACCATCACAGGTACACATGTGTACAGACTCACCATCACAGGTACACATGTGTACAGACACACCATCACAGGTACACATGTGTACAGACTCACCATCACAGGTACACATGTGTACAGACTCACCATCACAGGTACACATGTGTACAGACTCACCATCACAGGTACACATGTGTACAACTCACCATCACGGGTACACATGTGTACAGACTCACCATCACAGGAACACATGTGTACAGACTCACCATCACAGGTACACATGTGTACAGACTCACCATCACAGGTACACATGTGTACATGATACTCACCATCACAGGAACACATGTGTTCTCTAACAGGGGAGAGATGATCATGACAAGACACCAATCATTACATAAAGATACCACAGTAATCATGATTGATCAAAAACAGCAACTTTTTCTTTCTTTCATTCATAACCAAAAGTTACATACTAAAACCACCTTCTAAAAAATTCTAGCTTCTCTTTCATCTTTCATATTTTAAGAGGATAAATAACAAATTTCATTTCTAAAAAAATCTACCATGCTCTGCATCTATATTTAATTTGTTATAACAAGTTTTGGTCTTTTAAGCGATCCTTTTTTGGGGCATTGTAGATATTTTTCCACATATTTGTGTTAATTTGAAATATTTTTAATCAGTGGATACCATTTTTTGTGTTTTTGTGATAAAAACCAGTAAATAGTACATGTCACATGTTTATAAATATAGACACACCTCATATATATACGTGTTCACCTAGCTATTAAATCCATGATCATGAACGAGTTGGTACCTCATGAAGAAATTTTTATAATATATTGACACATGTCTTAAAGAGGTCAATATATTGTTGATAATAAGCTTTATAACTTTTAACAAGAGGCCCATGGGCCTTAACGGTCATCTGACAAACACTTACACTTACAGCAGGGACACACCCCTCAATCCAGCATTATTACCATAAATTATTTATCTCAGCCAGTTATGTTTTAGATCAAATTTGGTTTTTATCCATTTAGCTTGTGCAGGAAGAGCAGCATCATAAAACAAAATTTTAGCCAAGTTCCCATTTTTGGGGCATGCCCCTCTGTCTCAATGGGTCAGACAAGACTCATTTATATCAATTAGGATTGCCTTTCCCCAATGATGTTTCATACTAAATATGGTTGTAATCAATTAAGGCATTAAGGAGGAATTGCATTTTTAAGAAATGTTTAACCTAAGCGCTCCTTTTGCCCCATCTTTTTTTCCCCAGGGGTCAGACCTGTCTCATTAAAAAATATGATTGCCGTCACCTTATGTTTCACATCAAATTAGGTTGTAATCCACCAAAAGGTTAGGGAGGATTAGGATTTAACAGCAAATATTCACCAAAGTTCCCCTTTTGGGGCCCTGCCCCTCAGGCCCCGGGGGTCACACTAGCCTCGCTTATATAAAATATGACCACCCTTCCCAAAGGATGTTTCACACCATATTTCGTATTAATCCACCCAAGGGTTAGAGAGAAGTAGGATTTATAGCAAAAATTCACCAAAATTCCCCTTTTGGGGCCCCGTCCCTCTGGCCCTAGGGGTCAAACCAGCCTCATTTATATAGGATATGATTGTCCTCCTCCAATGATGTTTCACACCAAATTTGGTAATAATTCACTATGGGGGTTAGGAGGAGTAGTATTTTGAAGCAAAATTTCATCAAAGTTCCCCTTTTGGGGCCCTGCCCTTCTAGCCCCAGGGGCCACACCAGCCTCATTTATATAAAATATGACCACCCTCCCCCAATGATGTTTCACACCATATCTTGTTGAAATCCACCAAAGGGTAAAGGGGGAGTAGGATTTTATAGCAAATATCCACCAAAGTTCCCTATTTGGGGCCCGGCCCCTCTGGCCCCAGGGGTCAGACCAGCCTCGTTTATATAAAATATGATTGTCCTCCTCCAACGATGTTCCACACCAAATTTTGTAATAATCTACTTTTGGGTTTTGGAGGAGTAGTATTTTAAAGCAAAATTTCATCAAAGTTGCCCTTTTGGGGCCCCGCACCTCTGGCCCTAGGGGTCAAACCAGCCTCATTTATATAAAATATGACCGCCCTCCCCAAATGATGTTTCACAACATATCTGGTTGAAATCCACTAAAGGGTTAAGGAGGAGTAGGATTTTATAGCAAAATTTCATCAAAGTTCCCCATTTGGGGCCCCGCCCATCAGGCCCCAGGGGTCACACTAGCCTCATTTATATAAAATATGACTGCCCTCCCCAAATGATGTTTCACAACATATCTGGTTGAAATCCACTAAAGGGTTAAGGAGGAGTAGGATTTTATAGCAAAATTTCATCAAAGTTCCCCATTTGGGGCCCCACCCCTCAGGCCCTAGGGGTCACACCAGCCTCATTTATATAAAATATGATCACCCTCCCCAAATGATGTTTCACACAATATCTGGTTGAAATCCACCAAAGGGTTAAGGAGGAGTAGGATTTTATAGCAAAATTTCATCAAAGTTCCCCATTTGGGGCCCCGCCCCTCAGGCCCCAGGGGTCACACCAACTTCATTTATATAAAATATGACCGCCCTCCCCCAATGATGTTTCACACCAAATTTAGTTGTAATCCACCCAAGGGTAAAGCAGGAGTAGGATTTTATAGTAATATTCACCTAAGTTCCCTTTTTGGGGCCCCGCCCTTCTGGCCCCAGGGGTCAGACCAGCCTCATTTATATAAAATATGATTGCCCTCTCCCAATGATGCTTCAAACCAAATTTGGAAGTAATCCACCCAAGCGTTAAGGAGGAGTAGCGTTTTGAAAGAAAAAGTTTACGGACGACGGACGAAGCACGATGACCCTTTGGGTCAGATGACCTAAAAAGCTCAAATATAAACAAACTTTTATTAGCACAGTGAAATTTCTACTAGTATATAATATATGCCAAGGAATTATCAACTGGAAACATCACTTTAATGTTGTATTGCTTCAAGGATAATGATTCAATAATATTGTAACAAAATTTCAGAGTTTTGGAAAAATGGATGGGATTTGCTATAAATACATATATCGTAATATATTGTATACACGTGCACGATATTATAGCACATTCATGAGAATTTCTATGAGATTTGCAGCAAAAATATGGACATTAACCCTAACTTCAACCCAGAGTAGTGATCCCTATATTTTTTTTTTCAAATTCTCAAGAAATATCAAGTACATTATGTGATACAGATGTTATATACACCAGGAAGTTGGGAGGAACTAGATTCAGAAGCTGTTCGGCTGTTATCAGAGTAGCCTCATCCTCGGGAATGTTGGCAATACACATTACTGAGCCATGACCAGTACCTTAAATAACAGAGCTGGACAGTAAACAATGTGTAAACAACGTGTAAACAAGGGGTAAACAAGTGGTAAACAATTCAGCACTGTATTACCTAAGCCCAGCAGGCATACCAGATGTATGTCATAGATATGTGATCTTTCTGATTCAATATGGTGCTATGCAATATATGTGTATTTACTGCAAGATCGGCATATTGTATATTGTATATTGTATATTCAAGAACAGTACAGCTAGCCTCTATATGTGATACAGAGACATCATTCCTGAATCCTTTAAACTTTTACACACTTGAAGTGTTTATAGACAAAATTTCAGGCCCAACTTGTGTTAAATAAAAACAAAATACAGTCACTTTGAAAACTAACAGAAATACAGTGTCTGTTAAAAATATGAATTCTAATTATATTATTACCAAAATGCAAGTAACCTATATACTGGACATAGTTAAATTCTATTTTTATCATGATATGTTTTAGGGACAAAACTCAAATGCTTTATAAACATTATAATGAGTTTGGTATATAGAATTAATCATGTTTACCATACCTGTACACAAGGTATATATATTAGCTTTCTAATTTTACTCTGTATAATTGTATGATATATAAAAGATGAGAGATTTAAATTCATTAACAATTTAAGTTGGATAATTCTTTACAAAATCTTCAGGGCTGGTAGCTAGTCTTTAGATGAACATTCTACGCAGTCAAGGTTTGCTACAGAGGAGAGTGCAGGCCGAAACAGTCTAAAACAGCTAGCTCCTACAGCTGTGTAAGGTTCCTACAAAATGGAATCTAGATCAAAATATTCTATAATATCCTCTCAGACACAAATTAACAACAGGATTTTACAAACCTTATTTTATGATAGATCCCAGTCACAGACACTTTTAAAGTCCAGAAAGTTTGGTGGAGAGGGGAAGGTGTAATATTCCGACCTTGGTGCAGTTTTTATATAGATGTGCCACTGTCTGGGATCAGGACGTCACTAATTCACCATGAAGAGCTCTTACAGTCTAGCTATATAACACTGCCTGGGATAGGGACGCTACATGTTAAGTGAAACGAGTACTCCTAATTACGATTTAGTGGAAGTAGACATCTGTACTGTACAGGTAATGTTAAATCTACCAACCTTAATTATTTCTGATAATGGAGCTAATTTTCTGTCTAAATTCTCTGCTCCAAGAGAAAATTTTACCAGGGATATATTTAGTTGATGGGGAGGCTGAGGCGCACTGTACATGTTGGTACTTCTCTCCCTGCAGCTATAAATAGCTGGTCTGGCACCATCATCACCTTACCTACAGGTTTCTATGGTAATGGTACACAGCTGTAATTCATTGAATAGTTACAATAATTAGACAATAGCTATTGTGTTACATTGTTGTTTAGTGATTCTTAAACAACAATTGCATGATGATTTAATATTTAGTGGAATCACTTTTTAACCATGTTATAACTATATGTACAAGAATATTAATGCTGATTATAGATTAATTTACTGTTCAGTAATTAAGATAACCATGGTCCACCAACATGTGTATCTGATCATCAACTCATGCAAATGAATGGATTGGATGTATGTATGCGTGTGGGTGGGAGTTAGTGGGGGGTTGGGGGGGCCATATAGTCATAGTGTGTGTAACATCTGCAAGTGTATACATGTCCCAGTAATCATGATGAGCCCTCAAGAAATTCCATAGACTGGTGAAGTCTATTCAACTTCTGAGTGACATAAATCATCATCAGCTAGTCATTGTACATACAGACATAAACAAAAGAGAACTGACCTCACAAACAGCTGTAAAGCCTATTGTTCTATACAATATATACCCTGTAGGTATATATACAGTTCCTATTATTTACCATGAGGTTTGACCTATTTAACATTCCTAGTATCAATCACCCATTTACAAAGTTGTAAAGTTTGCAATCAAATGTATTTAACAAAACTTGTTTCAATAATTATATTAACCATAATCTGCCAAATTCCAGCAAACAATATTACCTTTATAAACATAAAATTTCATTCCAATTTTTGTTTTTTGCAGAAAATGAATAATTCAAAACTAATTTTGATTATGATGATTTTAGTGAATAATTAATAAAAATGTGCCTCGCATGCAGGGAGGCTGTCCTTTAATGAACATAGCTGTTGATAGGATGTTTAAAAATACAAAACCAAACATTCCTAATTAATGAAGACCTCAAAATTCACTAAAATCTGTAAAAATGCAATATTTCATTCATGATTTTCCCCAAGCTTCTAATTTTACACTTTTGCCACACACAAAATTCCTATTTTCCACCAGCTGGCTATTTCCCAAAATGTCCTGGAAAACATGGTCATCTTTACTGTATTTTACCCTAAGGTTGAACACCTGGCCAAGAGAATGTAGCCATGGATGTACAGAATCTTATAAACATCTCATTAATCAACAGTTGTTAAGGCTACAATAATGACCCCAGGATACGGTATGTTATACTAAACTTGGCCTTTCTGTAATTAATAATGTGGAGAAGTTATATGCCTATGTTTGAAAAGGCAGATATTCATTTCTTCATCACAATGAATATTTCAAGATTCAATTCTCATAAGGGAAAAAAGTTTTGCCAAAAATCTATATTTATTAAAGTTTTTTCTGGTCACCATGACAACTAAAACAGGTGCTTGTTCAAGTTCTAATTAGATGCTGTATGTTACAATGTATATATATGCATATATACCAAATGACCTATTACTATAGAACTAACATCTGCTGATTTTGAACTGCATAAATTATTTATATAATGAACAGGTAAAAATTGTGACATTTTGTCCACCGATACATAAAAGAAGCCATATCTTTGATACATCAAGGTGACTGAAGGAGAAATAAAGGAGATTCGGTCATGCATGACCAATCACGAGCCTGCCGAAGGACAAACAAGGACACGAGCGCCCAACCTCAGCTTCAATTTTCCTAACCGTTACTTATAAGCTATATCACCTCTCTACGCAGCACATTACACCGTAAAATAGAGTATGACACGTACATCTCTTGAAAGTTAATTTATCAAAATTAAATCATATAATTTTTTTTTTCTAGAACTTCTTCCAGACCTTTAATATATATATAATCACAAGAGTTACTGGTAATGATCATGAGGGTCTATCATCTTTTATTTATTTATTTGTTTATTTAATTACTTGTACCATATGTACACCAACTAAGACGTTTTCTTATCAATTATAATAGGTCCTTCGAATTCACTCTTCAGCGAACTAATTATCGACCAAGGGGATCGTTTTCATAAACATACAATATTTTTCTTTATCTACTAAATTTGTGTAACTGTTCCATCTTCTATATGTCTATGGGTGATCGTATGTAATTTACCTGTGTCTTGATATAAAGGGGCAGATTGCCTCGAAAATTCGACAATTTACTTGTCTGTACTGTCATTCTTACTACACATACTTGACAAATAATTATATATACTGGTAGTGATATATATTTCAATAATTTATTTCTTGCTTCCTACTAATATTACACACAAAAGCTGTTCACACATATATTTCATAACCATAAAAGTTTAAGTATTGGATATATATACAAAATGCCATGGTCCCATGATCACAACTTAAAAATCTGGTGATGTATACGTATATATACGTATACGTATATAATCAATCCCTGTAGCAAAGGTGCTTTGTAAATAATGACATTGGGGTTGAATAATATATGCTTGGCCTGATTTCAATGAAGCATTTTGAATGTAAAGCAAAAGAAATGAAATAGACTCACTCATTTTCAAATATATATGATCAAGATACATATATATATAGCTTCAATGGGAGCTGATCAACATTTTTTTTTATCTAAAAATAGCACGCAGATCTTTCAGGTCCGGCATTTATTTTCACCTGCCTTTGACTCGATCTTTATCTGCTCAAAGCTAAAACATGTAATAGAGCTCATCATTGTGATTATATATAATTAGAGACTTAAACATCCTATAGATTAAGATTTCAAAATGCAAAAAATATTTAACTAGAATCATTTAATTTAAATGCTTTATATATGATGTATATTATATAATAGTCCAATAAAATCACATTTTTATTTAAATATTCTGGCCCAATAGACATTTGGGTTTTACATGTTCAGCCTTATATTATATAACAGGTCTAAATAATGATACATGTGTTTCACATATATTGCACTGGTCACACTGTCTGATTTGTAACTTGAGGAAAATCATTGACTCATATTTTCCATTTTTTAACAATGCAATTTATAAGTAGGTCAATGTTACTAAAGAGAACAACAAGATGGCGAATGCATCTCTCATTTCTCGATAATTTAAGCCCGTCTTACTTTTTACTTTTATCCAGCAACTTCCCATTTATCGTTATGGTCGAAAGTACATTTGATGCATCCAAAATTCTTTGATTGGCAACGGATTATTCACAGATTCAAACACCAAAAAGACCAACTCAACACTCATAACTTTGACAGAAGTTTTCGTCAGGACGTTGTTTCATCGGACAATTTAAGCTTGGATGGAATATTGAGATGGAATGATGTTAAAAAGTTTTAAAACATGTTCATTTAAACACTTACACATATTTAATAACTAGCATATCAACATTTTTTGTTGAAAAACGGCAAATGTTATTAATGTTATTTCTGTGTAAATTATATAATTCTTTCTGAACAACTTTCTTCTTCCTAATGTCTCCCTTGACAATGCCTCACTTTTGGCCTTTAGTTGAGTGCTCGCCCCTGTGAGGAAGGCTTTGGGTTCTGTCCCCTTGCCGAGACATACATATACCAGAGTCTTTAAAAATAATAGTTGCTACTCCTGCTTAGCACTCAGCATATTTGGAGTGGGACAACTGGTTTGCCCGTTGTCAGTATAATGTGACCGGGTGGGGTGTGCTGCTGGGTGTCTTCGGCAGTATGCTTCAGTGAGGTAGCACTATAAATCGGCAAAAGTTCCTGCCTATCACAAGGAGACTTAACACGAACATACCGCAGCTTCCCAAAACACACATACGCACTCACCACACGCATGCATGTCGCACGCACGGGAGGCCATCCTTAAATGACCTTAGCTGTTAATAGGACGTTAAACAAAATAAACCAAACCAAGCTTCAATTTTACGTGACTGTCCAGCTGATGTAAACACTGTCAAAGTTACATGTTGTACAAATTGGTCTATCAGTATCAATATTTCTAATATTAAGATTTTAAATCTTTTTCATGTATATACTGTATATATATGAAGAACAGGGATACTCCATCTGAGCGGTCACAAAATGTAGTGAAATATAAAGCTTGCCAGGCTTAAGGGTTTTAGCACATTTTGTGATCCCGAGGGTGTACATGTATACAGACATAATGAAAGAGTCTTTTTCTCTTTTTATCACTTCCAATTTTCAGGCAAAAATGTCTTCCACCCATCCAATTTCTTAATTTTTTAATTTCTTTGATGTTTTTGCCAAAAATACTTTTGACATTTTGACAGATCATACCCAAATTTGGCAAACTATAAGTTTGCACAAAAATTTCATTCCTTTTATGGTTCATAATTCAGTGATGAACAAATGAATTTGTCAATAAAAATTGCCATAACTTGACCGACTTTTGACGTGGCAGTGATTAAAGTGTCAACATTCCAGAAAAAGAAGTTCTTTCAGCAATACTATGAACAGTCAATGAGGAAATGAGTTTTTCAATTTTACATATAATTTGATTTGCAATCTGATGCATTTGATAATTTCAAGGAACACATTGTACTTTTCATTGCCAATATTTTTACAAAATTCTACATCACTGTTGTTGTTATTATTTCTCATCCACAATCTGTATAATACTCTCATAAATTGGTACAGAAATCCAGTATTTGAAACATGTCAACGTAATCCAAAACTAAAGCCATTGTTCAAAGTTGTAACATAACAGACCAGTCAGTATGTAACTTTTGGTTTCGTTTACTTTAGCATAAATATCACCGGCAAACGTTGAAATTCAAATTGAAACTGAAACAAGTCACTTGATACGCCATCATACGGGAGACAAAAAATACGTCAACTTATCTTTATTAGCATATGACTACCAGCGAAGGCGACAAACTGCCGCCTTCATATCGAGGTTTTCTTTATTTGGAGGCCCTTTTTTACTTTTCCAATTCCAAAATATTTCCATACTAAAGGTACTCGCGCCTGGGTGGTTGAATAATTCCGCCTCATGTGTCACCGTCTCAAGTGCCTCCATTTTGTTCAAGCGTATGAGTTAAACAGACGCTTTATAACTGTATATAATTTGAGTGCGTGAAGCGTTTTCGTGACCGGAACAGTGACTAACACAGAAACCAACACATGGCACTTATTCCGGAAACGCAGCACTTTTTACCGGAAATATTTTCAATGGAAATTTCACTAATCGATTATGAATTTAATAATCGATTGTCGCTGTATTTTGGTAATTTCGATTAATTTTCGATTATAATCGATAATCGGCCCACCACTAATATCGATTAATCACAATATCTTTTATCAATTAAGATGTATACATAATTTGTATTATTATACCTCATTAGCCAAAAGGCATCACGTGGAAGGGGGATAAAACATCATATCTCCCTGAGGCGCGTGAGCCAGGGAGATAAATGTCATATCTCCCTGGACCGCGTGCCCCAATGGCGACCCCAACATTCTGTTGCGAGGAGTTGTCTCCCTTCCAGTTATTTATAAATGGCAGACGAACAGAAACACAAACGTTTTCGTGCAGTCGAAGAAGCAGAAAAAGATGAAATTCTGTAAAACAAGATGGCTCAGAACATGAAAATATCAACAAATGTACACGCCAACTGTCAATAACACCATGACTTGGATTCGTATCAATTGAGTGACCGGGATCACAGGGGTTTGTGATATTGTGATAAAAATGTTCATATCTTCAGTTTATTTTTGAGTATCATCATTACTGATTATATTTCGGTATAATAAACAATTGATGGCCCTAGATGCAGGTTAATATGAAGGTTTGTTTACCCTCAGCTCTCATATTTCCCTCGGCCAAGCCCTCTGGAAATATGAATCCTTTCGGGTAAACAAAACCTCATATTACCCTGCATCCAGGGCCATAAATGCATATTAATGAACATCTATAATGATTTAAATATCTTAATTATTTTATATTATTAATTCATTGTTTAAAGTTCTATTCTTGACTTTTTTGTGTTTTTTTGGGTTCTGTTTTTATTTGTTAATTTGTGCCGCCCCTATTTTTCTTTCATGGGATATCGATACACTGGGTAAAGCCACCACAATTTTTTATTAAGATAAACGTAATCTGATATGAAATTTGTGTGAACATTTCCATGTTCAGTTGCATAAATATGTAACAATTATTCCTGAGTTTGTGATCTTTATTTTACAGCTTACTTTTTACCCGAATAAACATTTATCGTCTTTAAATGTTGTCAAGTTATACATGCGAACGTTAAACGCTGTGCAAAATTCTGAACAATTCAGTTGTATATACACATGAATATTTGAAACGTAAAGACGCCAACGTTGGTCATCAATCGTAAGAAAATAATGGTTCCGGTTTATGTTTGATCATGATGATCAGTCACCGTTTATTATGATTCAGCGGTACGGCATCTTCACTTGATTCGTGCTAACCAACAAATTTTAAATAATTGTGAAAAAGCAAATATGCATTATACAAGGAAATACCCCAAAGACTCATATTGTGTGAAGCAATGTTACTTGAAATATACAGATTCGTTTACATTACCTTAAATAACAGGATGTAGTCAACTTCAGTTCAGAAATTCCTTCCCCAGCAAGACACTACAGAATGACCTTCACCTTTATCAATTTCCGTAAGATATACACATCTCGTCTCGGCGAGAGATAGCCAACATTTTTTTCTTGAAATATTATTAATAATCGTTATTGTGTTTTCTATAGAAATTGAAATCATTAACTTCCTGCTTTTTCTGGAGAATTTATACAATAATAAAATGTTAAGTTTAGTCGTTGCCAAGCGATCAAGAAGCAACATGGCGGCGGCTTACATGAAAACAACGTTCGGAAATGTGTAGATTATGCCGTGTAGCTTCAAATAACATAACATAGGAAGGTTTATTTGTATTGACAAGGTATGGTATAGATCAAACATATGCTAAACTATATAGAAATATATTTTAATGTTGTAAACACATGAAATATATCGAATATAAAGGGGAAATGTTCCTTTGTAAAGTAAAATTTCAATGAATTTACATAAATTTTGATAAACTCTGGAATGGTAGGGCGATATGACGCAAATCATGAAAAACATTTTGTCATTGCCTTGTGTTTGTAAGTAAGGGTAGTTAGACAGATGACATTATTGCCTATTGTTTTCCCAACAGTTTGAAAAGTAGAAAAGAATCAAATAATGTTGGCACTTTTTTTGGGCAAGGTGCTTTTAGGGAATAGTGCCAACAAAAATGGTTATCGAATTTTTTTATCAGATTTATGTATGTGTGGATTTTTCATATAACTTGTTTGTATTTGATGGGTTTCAGAATCTGAATTTCTGAAACCTGATATGATTATATTCTCATTGCATGTATACTCTCCATGAAAATAACCCATGTTATATATGTAGATCAACATTTAGATAATCTTAAATTCACATTTGTTGCCAAAACTTGTGCGTCATTGCTATTTTAATAATACACCATTATAGTGTATCAGCCAAGTTTTCCATTTACAAGTATAATTTTTTGTTATTTTGCCCATATACATTTATCAAATGCGCATGCACATACAAAAATATATGTACCTGTAGGGACAGTCCAAATTATTCTGTCATTTTATCAACTTTTTCCTATCAGTCTGGCATCGATAAGCTGAGTCAGAATAATGTAGGTATTATGATACTTAGTGTGTCGTGATTTCTTGAATTGAAATTTGTTACAAGAAATTTGGCCCATAAACTGTCATACCATCATGATCACTGATATTTGATCCAGTTACTAACTATTAAGTGATCTTTTTTAAAAGTATATGGTCCCATAATGAATGGTTATACAGATTTTATATTTTTTGTACACTGTTCCATTTAAATGTGAACTTATCATATTACATAATATGATTGGCAAGGGTTCTCTATATTGATTAGATAAAAATCATGATTCTATTGATCTGTCTTGTGTCAATACAAGTTAATTTCCTCAAAATTCCCATTTATATTTAATTATCTATGTAATGGAATTTCATTTAGTTTATAGTGGTGCTGTCAATTGACCCGACCCCCCCCCCCCCCAGTACGAACAATATTTTCATTAATTCTTCCAATTACAGACTAAATCTTGGTGACTACATATACAAGTACTTATATTATAAACTTTTGAGACTGAGAGGCTTCCTTTTACGATAAAGAACCTGGGTTTTTGTAGTTGTCTTCAGGTGCAAAAACTTCACGAAGGAGGTATCAGTAATGTAAAAGTGGAGAGTATAATGTCATCTGTCTACCTGGTGTGAATTTCCTTTTTGCCTAGTGGTTGGATATCATGGGGTCTTGACTTCTTTCTTCATGGTCAAGTTGATTTTTAAGATAAATTTTTTCTTGCTTTTTTGAAAGAGAGAGAATATTTTTCATTACTGACTAAACAGGACATATCTGATATTGATATTAGATTAATATGATCATTCATACTCTGTCTCAATTGTGACTTCATACTTTTTGTAATGAGTTTTCGTGAATGCGAAACCTTTCAAAAATTGTATATCACTTTTAAAATATACAGTCAATTGTTCAAAAAACATAAACATGAATGTCAAAATAAAAAACTTTGAGGTATTTCTGAAAATATCATTGAAATGTTATTGCGTTTCCTTATTTTTTAATCAAATATAGTTTAACTTAAATAGAATTCCATAAATTTAAATATTTTTTTGTTTATTTATTTGTAGAACAATCCAACAGTAGGATGTCCTACGGACCACAGCCAACCCGCCACAGTATGAATGGGGCCTTTGGAACCCCACTTATGGATGGCATGGAGGTGAACGGCACATCACAGAATGGTCACATGACAAGCAGTCAGCCAATGGGCTTGAGGACTATTGATCCAGAGGCTTTGAAGAGTCGCTTATATTCATATGCCCCACAACAATCTAAAGGAAATTCCAAAGCTCTACAGTAAGTTTGTTATAAGGCCACCCTTAAAAATATCTTGGTTTGCTGTAACCCGACTGGGGGTTTTACATATGGGTAGGTAGGTAGGGCTGAAATGTTTTTTTTATTCAGTTCTTAAAACAGTTTTTCAAACTTTAATTGGAAAACAAACCAGAATATAGAAATCATTATTTATTTTGTGTTCTTAAACAAAAGAAACACATACCAACCTTATTTGAGTTTGGGGGATGTAAGTTTCAAACTTGCACAGCAACTTCTGGACATAAATATCCAGAACGGTCAAATCGTTAAAAAATAATGTTTTGTTATTCACAATAAATTTTTTAAGTCGGTACATTTTTTTCTGGGTCGGGCGGGTTACAACAAACCAACTATATTTTCATTTTGGCCTATTATCTCCCTTGGATTGACCTAGATTTGTATGACAGCTGTCATCAATGAAGCAGAGGATGCTTCCTCTTCTGGAGCGTCTGGTCTCATTCTTCATTTACTTGGTGTCCATACAAATCTATAATTTTGTTCGTACTTCATCAAATTTTTATTCATTTTTAGTAAGAATTACAATTTTGTTTGCATATTGGTATTCTTTATTTTATTTTTTAACTACCATATATTATAAGCAACTAATGGGTGGTCAGGTGGCGCAGTGGTAACACATGCCTTTCACTTAGGCGGCCGGGGCTCCATTCCTGGATCAGACATGAAAAGGTTTATGGTCATCTGTTTGACTATGTGGGGTTTCTTTGGGTTCTTCCCACAGTAAGACCCCTCACATGCTTCCATTCGGGCCAACAAGAGTGCTCAATATAAGTTAATATTTAACTTGTTTCGCAACTGTTGTAAAATAAATAAAGTTTACATAAATTTGCAAGCAATAATGATCATGCTTTAATTCTAATAAAATATTTTTTTGTTCACAATTGAATTTAGCTTTCAAAACGTAATTGTAATTATATATTTTAATTATGAACACACCCAATGATCTGTTTACAGTTTTGGGAGAGTCACAGTCGCTCAGAAGAAGAAGGCAAATATTCCCCGCGCCACAAAGCTGGAACCAGTGGTATGTTTCAAGTGGATCCTTCTAAATTTATAAATCAGGAAAAATCCCTGTAGCTATATTTCCTTACCTCCACATTTGACAAATTCTGTTTTAGAATTAAACTAGCTTTATAATGTAATTTGTTTTACTAATTAAGCTTAAGGATACTTTTGAAACAGTTAAATGTAGTTTAAAACAAACATTTCCTCATCTTTGGCCTTAGAATAAAAAATATAAAAAAAAAACAGAGATATGAAACAGATATGTTTTTGTATTTGTCCTAATATACCGTAAAAACCAGTGTACTTTGCGCAGGTACTTTTTGGGATTGAAAATGCTGAAAAAAAACTTCTCTACCTGTATAATTTGCGCACCCCCAACTTTAAACTTTATTTCAGTACAAAAAAAAACTGCGCAAATTACACAAGTTTTTACGGTATATATATATATATAGTGAAATGACAATTATTTTATTATCACGGCTGAGCCTTGATTTTTGTGTGTGTTTCTCTGTACCAGCCTAGTCTACAGAAATACCAGGAGAGGAACCAGCCAGAGTTCTTGCAGAGGAAATTCCGGAATGAACAGGTCTCTAAGGGAACACTTATCCAGAAGGATGAGCCTGTCCCCAAAAAGATACGACGACAGGGATCTGTGGATCCCCTGGAAAGGAGTGCTACGGAGTCACCCCTACCGGAGCTTCCAGAGGACCTTAAAACCAAACAGGTTAGCAACATAAGTCATGGAATAAGGGGTTGTATTGAGGGTATAGAGGGGGAGGGTGTGTGGAAGGGGATATATTGGGAGTATAGAGGGGGAGGGTGTGTGGAAAGGGATGTATTGGGGGTATAGAGGGGGAGGGTGTGTGGAAGGGGACGTTATGTGGCAGTGAGGGTATAGAGCGGGAGATGCCATTGTATGTACTAGGGGGGGGGGGGGGGGTGTGTTGTAAGGGGATATATTGGGGGTATAGAGGGGGAGAGTGTAAGGGATGTATTGGGGGTATAGAGGGGGAGGGTGTGAGGGGATGTATTGGGGGTATAGAGGGGGAGGGTGTGAGGGGATGTATTGGGGTATGGAGGGGGAGGGTGTAAGGGGATGTATTTGGGGTATAGAGGGGGAGGGTTTATGTAAGGGGATGTATTGGGGGTATTGAGGGGGAGGGTGTATGTTAGGGGATGTATTGGGGGTATTGAAGGGGAGGGTGTATGTAAGGGGATGTATTGGGGGTATAGAGGGGGAGGGTGTAAGGGGATGTATTTGCGGTGCTTTCTTGGGGTCTGGCGGGGCGGGGTTGGGGTGTTTGGGTTGGGGCTTGGGTTTGGGGTTCGCGGGGGCGGGGTGTGCGGGGCTTTGGTTTTTGTGTTGGGGTTGCTTCTGTTCGGGTTTTTTTTTTTTTTGGTTTGTGGTTTTTGTGGCTTCTTGGGTTCCTCCGGGGCGGGTTTTGTGTTCTTGGGGTTTTGGCTTTTTTTCCCGTTTTTCTTTTCTTTTGTTTGGGTTTTTTTTGGGGGGCCCTTTTTTTTTCTTTTTCTTTTTTTTCCTTTTCTTCCTTTTTTTTTTCCTTGGGGGTTCTTGTCCCTTCTGTTTTGGTCTCCGGTTGGGGCTTTGGGGGTTGAGGGTGGGGGGATTAGGGGTTTGGGGGGGGGGTGTGGGGTGTTGGGTTAGGGGGGGTTCGTAGGTGTTGGGGTTAGGGGCGGGTTGGGGTGGGTTGGGGGTGGGGTTGGGGGGGTTGGGGGGGGGGTTTGGGGGGGTTGGGGGTGGGCAGGGTAGTGAGAGAGGATGTATTGCGGGGTAGAGAGGGGCGAAGGGCCCTGGGACGGAGGATGTATTGGCGGGGTATAGAGGGAGGAGAGGTTTCTGTGAGGGGAGTATTGTATTTGGGGTATAGAGGGGAGGAGGCAGAATAAACTGCATTCATTAATTTCTATTTATTCAATTATTTTTAAATTCAATATGATACAAGAAATATATTGGCTTGTAATATATAAACTTCTTTTTCTAGTCATGTTCTCATGAGTGCCTTTTTCTATATTTGTTAAGATAAAATGCATTTATTTGTTTTCATCTTCTTTTGTTTTAGGAATCCCTTATACGAATGCCTACTCCTCCGAAATCTCCAAAACCTGCGTCCCCTCGAAGCAGGATTCATGCCCAGGGACCAAAAATCCCGACCTCTACTAAGCCAAAAAGTATGTTTACTTGTATCAGTTTTCTTAGTCCGTCTTTTAAACTGGAATGGTTTTCTGAATATTTTTCAAACATGAGTTATACAACAATTATATCTTTATTACAAATAAAATATTTTCCTATAACTTTTTGAGAAATTCCAAGCAACACATTTTGTTAAAAGTAAAAGATACAGCTTATGTATAAATGACTTAATCAATTTTTAATTAATTTAGAAAAGAAAAAAAAAAAACATGGTGGAATGATTTCTAAATCAGTCATGTACCAAAACAGGGGACATAACTCTATGTGTTGTTTCTGTTGTTATTGTATGTATGTGGTTTTTGTGCAGTGTTGGAGTCGTTTGAGGGACTCAGTGATGCTCAGGAAATCATAGACATCATCAAGGCAGACAGAGGGGTGGGGTTTATGTACCTGAGCCCCGCCGTGCCAAAAACATCGGTCAAGTACCACTACTACAACCTCAAGTAAGTCTGGCTTCATACAAAAAAAGTAAAGTTCAACTTCACGAAAAGTTAAACATCAACTTCATTTTAACTTAAATGTTAACTTCAAGTTAAGTTAAATATAAATTTAAAGTAAATTTAAACATCAACTTCAAGTCAAATTAAACATTAATTTCAATTAAAGTTAAACATCGATTTCAATTAAAGTTAAACATCAACTTCAAGTATATATTAAATTTTTAATTAAACATCTGAGTGTGAACTTCAATTAAAGTTAAATGTCAATTTCAAGTTAAGTCAAACACCAACTTCAAGTAAAATTTGAATATTAACTTCAAATAAGGTCAAACATCAACTTCAAGTAAATTTAATTAAACATCTGAGTGTGAACTTCTAGTCAAGTTAAACATCAATTTCAAGTTAAGTCAAACATCAACTTCAAGTAAATTTAAACGCCAAATTCAATTAAAATCAGATATCAACTTCAAAATAAATATGAAATCAACTTAAACTTGTGACCTTACGTGACTTCAGGGTCGTGGACCATGAAAATATCAACAAGGCCGACTACTGTACGATTAGTCAGCAGGGCGCTGCCCGTATGAGGTGTGACGACGAAACCGAATTTGTCACGCTGGACCGCTGGGAACAAGAATATCACTATTTCCAGAAACTCATCAAGGTAAAAGGGGAGCTTACGACTGTGAAATCCTGGATGATAAAGTACCCATAAAATTATTTAAAGTGGCTTTAATTAATTTTGTTCTTATTTAACTTTCATTGTGTATATTGTAATTACCTGTCATAAGTTCATTTCAGATATGAACTTTCGCACTGTTCAGGGAGTCATCTTTATTAATTCTGTTCGTATTTAAATTTTATTACATAAATTGTGATTAACTATCATTCATATATTTCAGATCCGAACATTTGCACTGTTCAGGAAGTGGAAAGCGTTTAATGTGTGGCGTAAAAACGTGAGAACCAAACGACTACAAGCCTGCACTAAATCACTAAACGAGAACCTCTTCATTGTCAACCCGGTATGTCGATCTTCCATTTAGAAAAAAATGTTAAATTACTTTTAAATTTTCAGATGTTTTAAAAATATAAAATATACAGTTACGTAAATTTTAACTTTGATTATAGAGTCAAAAGGTAAATATAGGTATATTCCCTACTTTCTTAAAAGTTTTGAGGAAACCTTGAAAATGAAACTGAAAAGAAGAAGAAAATAAACCTTTACAGTGTTTAATTTTTATAATTTATACTGCATTTATTATCCAAAGGCAAACCATACATGTAAAAACAAATTGTTTTCATTGTATATTTTCTCACCTTAGGACAATGGCAAAAAATTCTTTAAAACTGTCATTCTTTATACAAAGAATTTTTAAATTATTTGTGATTTTTGTTATATTTGGATTTCAACGTTATTAAATAATTCAAAGAGTATTAAAGTTAATTTTGTATCAAATAAATTAAACCAAATAAAATATTTATTTCCAGTCGTTGCGGCCAGCGCTGCTGAACGTACGTGAGATGTGTCATCGTATCAGTGATATGGGTCTCTGTAAGGTGGAGAAAGGCAACACTTACACACTCACTGACTTTAAGGACGCTCAGTTCAAACAGCTTGAGGAGGTACTTTTCTAAGTCATTTGATTTTTTGCTTTTTTTGTTTTTGTTTTTGTTTGTTTATTTTTTTGTCTTTTCATGAATTAAACATCAATCTGTCATTATTTTTAAGTTTTCAGTATATATATATATAATAGATAATAAATCGTTTTTATCCTTACGGAGGAATTATAAAAGTAAAATTAAAAAAATAATCATTAACAAATGATCTTTGCATTTACAGCCAAACTT
This sequence comes from Pecten maximus, assembly GCF_902652985.1. Classification (NCBI taxonomy): domain Eukaryota; kingdom Metazoa; phylum Mollusca; class Bivalvia; order Pectinida; family Pectinidae; genus Pecten; species Pecten maximus. The sequence goes on along the minus strand of NC_047031.1, from coordinate 5,091,727 downwards.
CATTATCTTCAATTCTAATAACATGAAGAACTCAAAGTAAAAATGCAATTTTATATAAAATATACTTAGTTACCTTGAATAATCTTGATTTAATTCTCAAAGTCTTTTCATGACCCCATTGACTTTTAGATACAGAATGTTATTTAAGCGAATTGAAACAAAAGAGTTATGATATTGGATCTTTACAAACATTATAGATGTACACCTGCAATCTTTGTTTGACAGGTTGCAGGCCGTCTGACTGAGTTCCGTGAGCTTGTGAAGGAGGTCGTACGCAGCGCATGTAGAACAGCTCTGCTGGAAGCTGGTTTCACACCAGACGATTACTTCTATGATGGGGCAGAGAGTCCTGGGCTCATGGGTAAGAACACATAATGATATCTGATCATTTAAACTTGTATAAAGTAAAATGTTAATTTGATAACTGTTACTAGGTAATTTTTTACTGTTCCAAGGTGATTGTTGATGGTTGCTAGGTGATTGTTGACTGTTGCTTTTAGATTGCTGACTGTTGCTAGGTGATTGTTGACTGTTGTTAGGTGATTGTTTACTGTTGCTAGGTGATTGTTGACTGTTGCTAGGTGATTTTTTACTGTTTCTTTTAGATTGTTGACTGTTGCTAGGCGATTGTTGACTGTTGTTAGGTGATTGTTTACTGTTGCTAGGTAATTCTCTGTTGTCATGCAGTTGTTAACTGTTGCTAGGTGATGCTGCTCCTGGGACATCCTCCAGCTATCTCATGCCCAGTAACTATGATATGGACATATATGGGGAGGCTCCAGACAGGATGACCTACACAGAACAGGCCAACAAGCGCTCCCATTGTAAACAGCTCACAAAGTAAGTCAGACAATACTGTTTGTTTCACTGTGAAAATAACACTTTGTGCTCAACAAATATTGTCCAGTACACATCTCAAAATCACTGAATATTTTCTACCTAAATATCTTCCTATGTTCTAAGTAAGCATTTCCCTAAGTCACCAGTAAACCTCTCCCTAAATCACAGTAAACATCTCCCTAAGTCACCAGTAAACATCTCCCTAAATCACAGTAAACATCTCCCTAACTTCTCAATAAACATCCCCTAAATCACCAGTAAACATTTCCCTAAGTCACCAGTAAACATCTCCCTAAATCCCCAGTAAACATCTCCCTAAGTCCCCATTAAACATCTCGCTAAATCCCTAGTAAACATCCCCCTAAGTCTCCAGTAGACATCTCTAAGTCCCCAGTAGACATCCCCCTAAGTCCCCAGTAAACATCTCCCTAAGTCTCCAGTAAAAAACTCCCTAAGTCACCAGTAAACATCTCCCTAAGTCTCCAGTAAACATCCCCCTAAGTCACCAGTAAACATCCCCCTAAGTCCCCAGTAAACATCTCCCTAAGTCCCCAGTAAACATCTCCCTAAGTCCCCAATAAACATCCCCCTAAGTCACCAGTAAACATCTCCCTAAGTCCCCAGTAAACATTTCCCTAAGTCCCCAGTAGACATCCCCCTAAGTCCCCAGTAAACATCTCCCTAAGTCTCCAGTAAACATCTCCCTAAGTCACCAGTAAATATCTCCCTAAGTCTCCAGTAAACATCCCCCTAAGTCTCCAGTAAACATCTCCCTAAGTCTCCAGTAAACATCTCCCTAAGTCCCCAATAAACATCTCCCTAAGTCCCCAGTAAACATCCCCCTAAGTCCCCAGTAAACATCTCCCTAAGTTACCAGTAAACATAAGTCCCCAGTAAACATCTCCCTAAGTCACCAGTAAACATCTCCCTAAGGGGCCGCGGTGGCCGAGTGGTTAAGGTGTACCGACACTTTATCACTAGCCCTCCACCACTGGGTTGCGAATTCGAAACATACGTGGGGCAGTTGCCAGGTACTGACCGTAGGCCGGTGGTTTTTCTCCAGGTACTCCGGCTTTCCTCCACCTCCAAAACCTGGCACGTCCTTAAAATGACCCTGGCTGTTAATAGGACGTTAAACAAAATCAAACTAAACCCTAAGTTACCAGTAAACATCTCCTTAAGTCACCAGTAAACATCTCCCTAAGTCCCCAGTAAACATCTCCCTAAGTCTCCAGTAAACATCTCCCTAAGTCCCCAGTAAACATCTCTCTAAGTCTCCAGTAAACATCTCCCTAAGTCACAAGTAAACATCTCCCTAAGTCCCCAGTAAACATCTCCCTAAGTCCCCAGTAAACATCTCCCTAAGTCTCCAGTAAACATCCCCCTAAGTCTCCAGTAAACATCTCCCTAAATCTCCAGTAAACATCTCCCTAAGTCACCAGTAAACATCTCCCTAAGTCTCCAGTAAACATCTCCCTAAGTCACCAGTAAACATCTCCCTAAGTTCCCAGTAAACATCTCCCTAAGTCCCCAATAAACATCTCCCTAAGTCCCCAGTAAACATTCCCCTAAGTCTCCAGTAAACATCTCTTGAAGTTCCTAGTAAACATCTCTAAGTCACTGAATGTTTTTTCACTGATGCTGACCTTTGACCTTTTGTAGCTTTATCCGTTTGGCTGATTACCTCATTGTAAACACCATGCATGTTCTGGCTGTAAACTCGGTGTCCACACTGTTGAACTACCTCACTGAACAGTTGTCGTCCACGCCAACCATCGCTCAGATCCAGGCATATGCTGATGAGGCTAAGGAGGAAGCTGACAAGCTGATCGAGGATGCAGATGCTGAGAAGGTAAAAACTTCACACATATATCGCACACATTGAAAATTACACATGTGCAGTTAGCAGACAAATATCGCACACATTCAAATTACACATGTGCCGTTAGCACACATATGATCAACTTCTGTGAAACACTTTTGTTCGCAGCTTCATGACACTTAACACTTGTGATGAACTTGTGTTTGATCTACAGATTTCAGCATGTCGTTTATTTTGCTGTGTTTCAGTAAACTCATGTTTTGGATAATTCTAATATGCCGCTATATACATTGTATGTGATTTCATTAAACATTAAATTATGATTGTTTTCTGGTGTACCAAAGCTCAAAATAATCAAAAAAATAAAATTCAAAATCCTTAATGTTGGTGAATAAATTTAAGGTATATTATGTTTATTATAGTAATACAATCAAATTCTGGGTCTCTACCATTAGCTGATTTGATGATTAACTTATATGATTTGATTGATGTCTAAATATAGACAACCAATCACAATATTGGAGACATCCATGGTTAGGGTATTTGACCAATGAGGAGAAGTTTGACATGTCAGTGTCAATTTTTACAGGCGAAGCATGCAGAAGTAAGACCAATTTAGATTTCATGTTAGAAACCGTTTTTATAGCAGTCAATTAACACTCTGCCTAATTAATTTTCTGATGATGTCATAAGACGTTCCATATCCCAATATTACATTTTGTCCCAGGTTTGTTGCCAACGTTTTAAATGTTACCCAATAAGTCCCAGTCTGTTATGCCCTGTATGTCCCATAAGTCCATTCAAAGTCCCAACTATGTTTGAATTAACAATCTGTGTCATAAATATGTTTGAATTAATCTTAACAAGTTTTGTAACAGTAATGTTGATACTGTAGACTGCTTTGATTTCTCAGAATAAAATGTTTAAATCAGCTTTGGTTCTTAAAACAAAAAGATAAGAAATGAATTTCATTTACATACCTTAAAATAATAAGGCATTGTATGATTTAATTATCATTTATCAGAAAGACAACAGATTGACAGATTTGAATGTTTTAGGGTGAAATAAACATGAACCTCTGAAATTGAAGCACAAAGCAGTACTCAACATTACATCCGTGTCTCTGATATGTTTGAATCAAATGAGTGTTTGTAACCAGTGTGAAGTTATACTAAAATTTGGAGTCACATGACATGGTCTTTCAGTCTAAAAAGGATGAGAAAGAAAAAGTGAAAGAAGTTCAAAGTTCAGAAACAATGGCTACGGTAGGTGTTTTACCTTTGACCTCTGGAAAGGTCAAAGGTTATCATTTCTTAACAGTTGACTCCCGAAATGTCAAAGGTCACCTTTTATGACCTCTGGATGTGAAAGGTCAGCTTTCTTTGACCTACGTCATATCATTGGTCTCTTTGACCTTTCGATGTTCAGTTAATAATTTTTCTGTTTCTGAGTTATCTACCTTAGTTGCTAACATTAGCGAGTTATTCATATAGAAAATTATTAACTTTGAACTTCCTACCTTCTACTTCAGACTCGTAGATATAATAGGCTAGGTATGAAAGAATTAGTCCAATACAAATGGCCTTGACATCTTTGAAAAATTAATTTTTAAAATTTTTTTTTTAATTTTTTATTTTCTAATTTAACTCATTTAAAAATGAAGGAACCATATGAATTGTTTATAATAATTGAGGTGAAAATGCTTTTCGTTTTCATTTTCAATGAAAACATTTGAATGTACATTTTGTGTTTCAATTGTTAATCGAAGAAAAACTGATGTAAAAAAATAAACTGGAAAACATGAAATCTTTTTGTTTCAAAATAAATTCTTTATATACATGTTATATTTCTAAAATGAGTTTAATATACTTCTAAAGAGATTAATTCGTTTCATTTGTTTTTATTTTGAAAATTTAACTTATTTCAAGGCCTGTATGCTTCTGCTAAATGACATCCTACCATAGGAAAATTCTGTTGGTTTTTAAGCAGCTATAAATGTATCTACTGGTATTTATGTAGAAAATGCTTATTAGCCAGGTGATGGAGTTTGTTTTAAGTAAAGGACATCCTTCTGTAGTCATGCCTAAACAAAACCTGTTTTCAGATTCTCAGCCTGTATAGTTTTCTTTTTCTTTATACATTTCACAAAAATTATTGAAAAAAATGTAAATTGTCTCCCTTTACAGTGCTAGATGATCATTTAAACTTGTTTTAAATTCTTTGTGATAAATAAAATGAAATTATCAAAACATATACATGTATATGTAGCATTGTCAGCTTTTGGAATAATAAACAAAACAAAATCTGTCTCATGTACACATCAAGTATTATAAGTAATCAAAAAAAATATCCAAATTGATTCCTGGTATAGCATTCTCTCTATTTAGTTTGTAGTGCTAGATATTTTCAATTTCAGCTCATGTTATTTAATTAATAGGCCAATTAAAAATATCTGGTTGGCAACTTGACATTTGGAAATTTTGTGTATTTAAAAAAAAAATTGCCAACTGAAAAATTTATTCACTTGATTTATGTTTTTTGGGTACAAAACAAAACAAAACAAAACAGATAACAATTTTATTTGGCCTTATTTTGTTTAATTAATTGATGTTAATCAATATTTCATTATATTTTACATTTTTAAGGGAATTCCTTGTAATGTACATGTATATCAAAATAAATAGTTTAAAAATTCTGAATAGTTCATTTTTGTTATGAATATATTGCTCAATGAATATATTGTTATCAGCATATTAATGGTGTTTTAATGAATTAATCCATTAAATATTATCCTGAATCCATTAAAAAATCAATTAAAAATCTGTTATATTTAATGGAGAAGCATGTGTGTTTGATGAAACCAGGTACAGGGAAAATTTTCTCTGCGACATCTGGTTGGGAAAAATAGTATCGTTTTATCATTTATATACCAGTATATATAGCCAAAATAATCTAGAGTTTTGGGTGAAAGATGGTAGATAATGTTGGCAGATCGGTGAGCAGTAGTTTTTTATATGTCTCAGCTAGTCTGTTTTCCAGAAAAAAAAGCTGAGTAGTGTTTTAGGGACGGGGGCACTAATTAGGTTATATAGGGTATTTATAAAATGCCAGAGATGGGGGAGGGGATATCGTAATTATTATCATCTGATGTAAGGGAGGAAAGAATTCTATGAATTTACTGATTTTATATACATTGTACTTTAATAGTCTAGGTAAAGAATAAACAGTATGAGTTCACTTGTTAAGAGTTTTAAAAAAAAAATGTTATGAATACAGCTACTGTTGTGTTGATTATGATAAATATTGAAATTCTTGTATTTGAAATTTTATTTACATTTAGAAAATTTCACTTTCAGAGTAAGTAAGTAATTTACTGTTTATAACTGAAATACTTTAGATCATTCACAAAATTTTGTATAAAATTTTATATAATATGTCCATGATATCTAATTTCTGAATATAGAATATGTATAGATTTACCTTGTAAGTGACTAAGGTAAGATTTTTCATTTTCATTTTCATAGAAATCCTCTCCTTTCAAAATAGGGGCTATTTTTAGATTACAAGTTTTGAACCCTCTTCGCCTTGTCTTTAATTTCAACAGAATGACCTTTGTAATGGATTGACCTTTGTGACCCGATGACCTTGTAAGTGAATGACCTTTGTGATTGGTTTGACCTTTTTGACCTGATGACCTTGTAAGTGAATGACCTTTGTGATTGGTTTGTAGGATGAAGATGAAGTTCCACAGGCCCCGCCCCTGTTTATCTCCGAGTTTGTCCTGGAGCCGAACCAGCTCCTGTTCCAGCCGGACCTGGAGGACTTCCAGGAAGGATTGAAGGATGTGATCCAGAAGTTCCAGGATGCTGTCCTGTCCGTACAAAACCTTGTCCCGGATACCTACTTCGACGCCTTCACAAGGTAACATCTCGGACAAATGATAAATTTTATGAGCTCAGTGCCTATCTAAAGTATACTACTTTTGTGTTGTGTTTCCATAACGTGAAAAATCATTCAAGTTAATCCTTGATTAATGGTTTAAGACATAGCCCTGCTAATAGCTACCAGGGCGGTATCTACCTCTGTGGTGTCCTTATGGAAGATGCCCAGATTGTTCCAATCTACCCAGCTGTTAAAATGGCTACCACCATACTGGGAAGTATTTAATTGAAAAACTTGAACTCAAACTGTATTTATCATTTTACAGAGTGATTTTCATTTTCTCACAATTTTCTAAAGAAGAATGTGGAATTATCTAAAATCATTTCATGAAAAAAGAAATGGCTTGAAACAAAATCTAATTCATAAAATTTTATGTTTCAGGCCGATTATCAACAATAAGTTTGAGGAGAAGACATGTGGAGATGGTCCGAGTCTTACCACCATGTTTGAGGACGACAAACATCTGAACACCATCATCGATAACATCAAGGTATGCCACGCCCACTTTATAGATAACATTAAGGTATGCCACTCCCACTTTATAGATAACATCAAGTTATGCCACACCTACTTTTTGATAACATTAAGGTATGACACCCCTCTTTAAAGATAACATCAAGGTATGCCACGCCCACTTTTTGATAACATTAAGGTATGCCACGCCCACTCTATAGATAACATCCAGGTATGCCACAACCACTTTTATAGATGACATCAAGTTATGCCACACCCACTTATGTATAACATCAAGTTATGCCACACCCACTTATGTATAACATCAAGTTATGCCACACCCACTTATGTATAACATCAAGTTATGCCACACCCACTTATGTATAACATCAAGGTAGGCCACACCCACTTATGTATAACATCAAGTTATGCCACACCCACTTATGTATAACATCAAGGTAGGCCACACCCACTTATGTATAACATCAAGGTATGCCACGCCCACTTTTTGATAACATTAAGGTATGCCACGCCCACTTTATACATAACATCAAGTTATGCCACGCCCACTTTTATAGATGGCATCAAGTTATGCCACACCCACTTTTCTGATCTTATCCTAATCCTCATTTTCTGATCTCAAAGTTTTATTTCACAATAAGTTTCCTTAATGATTTTAACTGAAATTTGAATTTCATAGGTGACAGTTAAGTTTTCCATCCTTATTAAACTTGTCGATTTTAATAACACATGATAGAAAAAAAACCCCATTAAAATGTAGAGTCTAAGAAGATATTGTGTTGAAATCATTTGGAAATAGATATATTTATTTCTATTTTTTCTGTCCTCAGGAAGCTACGGCTGCTGCCTTCAATGCGGCATCACAGTATGCCGACACCTTCGAGCCTCATCGTGAATTCTTCCGTGAGAATGAGAGCATGGACCTGGAGGCAGTTAAAACACAGGAGCATGGTACGTTATAAAATGGCTGAATAATTCACTGACAATTAAGGGTGTATGCTACCTTACTATGACATATTGTTAAGGAGGTATGCTACCTTACTGTGACATGTTGTTAAGGGTGTATGCTACCTTACTGTGACATGTTGTTAAGGGTGTATGCTACCTTACTGTGACATGTTGTTAAGAGTGTATGCTACCTTACTGTGACATGTTGTTAAGGAGGTATGCTACCTTACTGTGACATGTTGTTAAGGGTGTATGCTACCTTACTGTGACATTTTGTTAAGGGGGTATGCTACCTTACTGTGACATGTTGTTAAGGGGGTACACTACCTTACTGTGACATGTTGTTAAGGGTGTATGCTACCTTACTGTGACATGTTGTTAAGGGTGTATGCTACCTTACTGTGACATTTTGTTAAGGGTGTATGCTACCTTACTGTGACATGTTGTTAAGGGGGTACACTACCTTACTGTGACATGTTGTTAAGGGTGTATGCTACCTTACTGTGACATGTTGTTAAGGGGGTACACTACCTTACTGTGACATGTTGTTAAGGGTGTATGCTACCTTACTGTGACATGTTGTTAAGGGTGTATGCTACCTTACTGTGACATGTTGTTAAGGGTGTATGCTACCTTACTGTTACGTGTTGTTAAGGGGGTACACTACCTTACTGTGACATGTTGTTAGGGGTGTATGCTACCTTACTGTGACATGTTATTAATTAAGGGTGTATAATGCAACCTTAATATGACATGTTGTTAAGGATGTATGCTACCTTACTGTGACATGTTGTTAAGGGGGTATGCTACCTTACTGTTACATGTTGTTAAGGGGGTATGCTACCTTACTTTGACATGTTGTTAAGGGTGTATAATACAACCTTAATATGACATGTTGTTAAGGGTGTATGCTACCTTACTGTGACATGTTGTTAAGGGGGTATGCTACCTTACTGTTACATGTTGTTAAGGGGGTATGCTACCTTACTTTGACATGTTGTTAAGGGTGTATAATACAACCTTAATATGACATGTTGTTAAGGGTGTATGCTACCTTACTGTGATTTGTTGTTAAGGGTGTACACTACCTTACTATGACATGTTGTTAAGGTTGTATGCTACCTTACTGTGACATTTTGTTAAGGGTGTATGCTACCTTACTGTGACATGTTGTTAAGGGTGTATGCTACCTTACTATGACATGTTGTTAAGGTTGTATGCTACCTTACTGTGACATGTTAAGGGTGTATGCTACCTTACTGTTACATGTAAGGATGCATGCTACCATATTAAGCATCTCCTTGACAAAAGAGTTCAGATACATGAAAAACGAAAAAAAATGTTAATTGAATATATATTTTATGTTTATTTTGCTGGTGTAAATTGAATAATGATTGTTTCAAATTTACATAGACATTCATTCATTTTTCATTTGCATGGACACTAACCAATTTTGGCAAATAGCTGTCACATCCAAATTGACACAAGTAGGATATATTTTCATACTTTCTGGTTGTTTTAACATTTTTCCACAGATGTTGCATTCTTCACTGAGGCTTTGGAGCGTTACAATGGTCAGCACCGCATGGCGCAAGTAATCAAGGAGAAACGACCAATCGGAATGCTGCTGGTGGATGGCACGAAGATGAAAAATCTGCTTATACCTTCACCATTACGCTGTCTTGACGTAAGTACATTTCAGAGAGCAGGAAGCATGAACTGATGAAAAAATACTATGTTCTAGGTCTCGTGTGGAATGCAATTTTTCATACCCCACCATAAAATGTGGGACATATTATGTTGCCCGGTGTTCGTCCCATGCGTCCTGTCCCGATTCAGTGTAAACACTTCAAACTTCATTCTTTGACAGAGTTTGGTCAATATCTATACAAAGGTTACATAGCAGTGGGGCATTTATGTCTTACAGACATTTCCTAGTTTTTTCCATATATAAAGGCCATTGTATATTATTTTACAGTTTAATGCAAAGATACCTAACTTCCTAGATATGTATCTAACAATTATTTCACTAAGTCCATACATTTTGATTTGATGGAATTTTACTGGTGAAGACTGTGTGTTCAAATTTTCATACCTCTTAAATGTAAATTGGGGAAGACTCTTTGTTCAAAATTTCATACCTCTTAAATGTAAATTATACATGTACAAGTCTTCTTCAGGCAAACTTAATTAAGACTGAACATTACTCTTTCTTCTGGACTGACTAAATTTTGAGGAAGTATACTTAATCTGTTCACCTTATAAATATTATCATATTTTTTATTTTTTTTTTAGGTGGTAAACGATCTACTACCAGTCAAGGCCCACCTTGAGGTGAATCGTCTGATAGCTGAGCTGCAGGACGCCCAATTCAAGTTGGAATTTGCGCCCACCACAACTATGGAGTTTGTGAAGACGCTGACGTTCCTGGACGATATACAAGTCAGGGTGAGTCAAAATAACATCTTTAATTGAATAAATCAAAATGTTTAAATGTCAATTTAACATATAATTTCCAAGAAACATTACAATTTAGAATTGAGAGTATAAATGTATTGAGACTTTGATCACGCTGATTTTGACAATAAATTTTCTATATTTCAACATCTAGATAATAAATTGTTTCCAAGTTTTTTCAAATATATTAAGTTGACGTTACACACAATTTGAAGACATTGTAATTTCCTTGTTTTTCAATCTCTTACTACTCTAAGTCATGATTTTGACAATGAATTTCCTTAACTTATATCAACATCTAGATAATAAATTGTTTCCATGATTTTTTTGATATTTTGACAATACACACAATTTGAAGACATTTTAATTTCCTTGTTTTTCCATCTCTTTCTACACTTTTTTGACAATATATTTCTTAAATATAAATACCGGTATCTAGATAATAAATTGTTACCATATTTTTCATTTTTTAACATTATACACAATTTGTTGACATTTGACAATTAATTTCCTATATATCAACATGATATTGTTTTCATGGTTTTTTTTTATATATTTTGAAGTTACATAAAATTTGTAGACATTGTGATTTTCGTGTTTTTCCATTTTCTTATGAGTCGTAACTCTAAAAATCGTACCTTCTGGTTATAATAGACCCATTGTTACTTGCTTCATTATTATACTAACCACAAAGTTAGCAGTCATCTTGATATTTTCCCCTATAACATGATAAGCATGATTTAATGTAATATACTCACTTGGTCGTCAAATTGAATTTCCATTTTGAAAGATTTAAAATATTGTTTTAAATGAAACAGAAATATGGCCTCCATATCATGTCCCCGAAATAAGTGATATTCAGTAAGATTGAGTTATCAATGCCAGTATTTCCATGCTTTAACAGTTATCTCCCTTTGTTCCAGATCGACCCAGCCGAGAAAGAGGCAATGGTTGTAAAGGATATGTACGAGTTGATAGAACTGTACAACGTTCCAACTCCGCCAGAGGACTTCGCTGTTTACCAGGTATGATCGAAATATCACTTCAATGATGGCCGACTTAGTGTGAACAAGAATACTTCTAAATATTTGTCTCACACAAGACTCAAAGTTGATATTGTTATCAAGTGGCCTATTTGGCTACCAAGTCATAAAATCTAGGCGCCAATTGGAAAAGTTACTTGCCTGGCCTAGTTGTCTTAAATTAACATCTCTCTGTAACTTTTTTCAATTGTGAACACCATTGTGTAAAAGCATTGACTGCAACCTTTCAAAGATTAACCGTGTCGCAAATTTACCCAGTTTTTTTAGTGCCCATGCAGGTGCCTTATAGGTCAATAACTGGTCGCCAATGGTGAGTTTAATATGCGCCATGGCCACTAAAATAGGCGCCACTTTGAGCCCTGCCACAGATTGTTGTAGAATGGAATCCAAGGTAGTCCATATAAATTCTCTACAAATATTGCGTGACGTACATGTAAGGATTGTAAAGTTTTGTATTCGTACCAGCCTCAAAATTACCGTGGATGTTTACAGGGCAATTAACCTAGCGACCTTATACATTTATCTTCACCGTCATTTCATATTTTGTTTAGAGAAATCAACGTTGAATTAAATGAAATGTGAAGATTTTGATTGTTAAGATAACCGTCAAGTTTTTGAAATAACTTCAATAAATGTTTTAAAGATAAAAATGTGAAGTGTAGTGAAAGATAAAATATTAATGGCAAATGATTTGTGTTGTTTAGACGCTGAGCCCAAGTATCACTAATGTACGGAATGCCATTGACAAAAGCCTCACTGAACGAGATGCCAACATTGACAAGTTCTGTACCCACCTTGACAAAGATATCGCAGAACTCGCAAAGGAGGTCAAGGAGGTCAAGCAAGAGGCTCAGGTAAGAGGTCAGGGGTCAAATAGAAAGCTAAGATAAGAGGTCAGGGGTCAAACAGGAGACCCATGTAAGAGGTCAGTGGGTCAAAGTAAAGGTCAAAGAGGACAGTGGTCAAATAGAGAGTCAAGGTTATGGGTTTGAGGTCAGAGGTCAAACAAGAAGTTCAGGTAAGAGGTCAGGGGTTAAACAGGAAACCCAGGCAAGAGGTAAAGTTGAACACAAGGGCATATGAATATTCATTTTTTTTTCCTTCATGATGATTGTTTGAAAAAGCGTAGTATTTCTTGGTTTTTAGGATATTTCTTGTTCTTTTTATATTGTAATTAAAACGGAAAGGAAAATTACACTTGGGTAAACTGAGAAAATATCAATTATAGCTCAGCATGTCACATCATTTCATTCTTCCTTCACCTACTTTCACCATGTGCTTTCACCTACAAATCTTATCAAAAGAACTTAGGTGAACTGAGAAAATATTATAGCTCTGCATGTCACATCATTTCATTCTACCAATTATTTGCATAACAAAAGCTTCATAACTGTAGAAAAAACTTGTGAGAGTGAACTACAGTATGGTACCTAAAGAAAATAAACAAGATGTAGTTTTGCTATTTTCTCATTACAAATACAAAATAATCAGATTATTTTAATCATCAAGTATTTATTAGAATGATTTTAAAGCAAAGTATTGTACTAATTTGTGTTAGTGTCATTTTCATACATCGTTTTCGGGACCTCCTGGACATCGTTTTTGGTCAAATTTTTCATGCGCAAAATTATACAGATAGAAGTTTGTTTTTTTCATCATTATCACCCCAAAAAAGTACCTGCGCAAATTATACCGGTGCGCAAATTACACGAGTTTTTACGGTATATTGTCTGTTACAGAACCCAATGATTCTAGACGTGAACTCAGAAAAGGACAAAGTTCGAAATATCTTGTCCCGGTTATTGACCCAGATGGATGACCTTCAGAAACGTGCTTTCACCTACAAATCTTATCAAAAGAACTTTAAAGTGGAAGTTACAAAGTTTGACGCGCTTGAGGAAGCGCATGCTGAACTCAAACTGAAGGAACTGCTGTGGACGGCCATTGATGACTGGGATAAGCTGCTCCTGGACTGGACAACCGTTCCGTTCGAGACGTTGGATCCGGAAGCCATGAATGCCACAACTATGAAGTACGCCAAGTCTGTGATGCAGCTTGAGAAAGGTCTTCCACCCAACCAAGTCGTACCAGTCCTGAAGGAAAAAGTGGAAGAAATGAGGGAAAGGGTGAGTGTTTGGTTTGGTTTATTTTGTTTAACGTCATATTAACAGCCAGGGTCATTTAAGGACGTGCCAGGTTTAGAGGTGGTGGAGGTAAGCCGGAGTACCCGGAGAAAAACCACCGGCCTACGGTCAGTACCTGGCAACTGCCCCTCGTAGGTTTCGACCCACACAACCCAATGGTGGAGGGTTAGTGATAAAGTGTGGGACACCTTAACCACTCGGCCACCGCGGCCCTAAGTGTTTGTATGGTACAGACAGAGGAGAAATAGATCATGATATTGAAGGCTGTGAAAACCATAGTAACTGTGAGATCTATTTTCCTGTGCTTAAAACTGATGACACTGTCATTTTGATATTTGCTTAGTTGAAACATAAAACTCTTAACTAGAATTAAATTATCTTATTTTCAAATATTAATCTAAACTATGATTGACAGATTTATGAAATCAGCCTACAGAAGCAAGGGATGTAAAATTAGACTTTTTACAGTAATTAAAAGAATGACAATTAATTAATTAATTGATTAATTAATTTCAGTAATTTTAGTATAAATATACCTGGCTTGAAAAAAGACGATGTCAGTGATTTTTGGAGAGCTTTCATGTTTTAAAAGACTTGACCTTAGGATAAAAATCATAAAGAATGACATAAAAATTGCATCAGTCTGTATACATTCTGAGCGATTCATCATTAAAACGAGTTTTACAATTAAAATATCTCAATTCCTACATAATGGAATACTCACCCAATCACTGTGCCAACTCTGAGTTTAAACTTTGTGCCGTTTCAGCTGCCTGTCATTACGGACCTCAGAAACCCGACCCTGAAGCCTCGCCATTGGGAAATGATTGAGAACGTTCTCGACTACAAATTCACACCAGAAGACCCTCTCACATTCGGAAAACTTACCGACATACAGGCATTCAAGAGTGCCGAGGCCCTCCAAGAGGTTTCTGGCAAGGCTAGTTCGGAAGCCAGTCTCGAAAGCATCCTCAAAAAGGTAGGGTCATGGATACGTTTAATCCGGCTTCTTCTCACAATGAAACCTGTCATGCGCTTCCATTCGGGCCAACGAGAGTGACAAAATAAGTTGATATAACTTGTTTCATAATTAATGTGAAAATTATAAAATTTACTTCATTGGAGTCACATGCAGACATGTTACTTTTGTTTATATCCCGAAATTTGTCATGTCTGATAATAAGACCAGTGGTTAATCTCAGGGTTTGGGGAATGATACCCACTATGAAATTAAGGGGAAATGAATGGCCATAATGTCTTGATTATTCTTTAAATTTTAACATTTTACAGCTAATCTTTGCTAAAATTCTTACACATTTCATCAAAATTTGTGGGATTTCCCGTTATGGAGAATTTTCCGGCCCTGATTTATGTGATTTTTTTCTTGATGGGAAATTTGTTTTTATTCAAAAGGGAAAATACCATCAGTGGGGAATACTACCTAATTTCGGTAGTAAAATCGGTCAAGATTAACCTCTGAAGGCCGTCCATAAATATGGAAAATCTTTGGTTGCCATATTGGAACATATTTTTGCAGTTATCATATTTTAGCTTCTTCAAGCAATGAAAGCCTTTTACTAAACTGTGGTTATGGTAATAGTAGTTCCTGTTCTGTTTTCTATGACAAGTATTGAATTCAGTCATGCGCGAATATTAGAACTCTCCAAAATAGATATATTTACAGTAACCAAACAGAATAATTTAATGTCCTCCGAGCAGTTTAGATTACCAAGAATATATTCCTCCTTTTTATAAAGAATTTGTGAAAATAAATATTAACTTTGAAGACCTGAGTAGGACTATGGCGCTGTTACACCATTCTTTAACTTACGTTTTTCAAGAACTGATTTCTATTTAATTGTCATGAATCCCTAATTAACTCAAATATCAACACATATAGTAGGTAGCTATACATCACTTCATTATCTGACATATTTAAAAAGAATAAATTGCTGTGTGAATGTTTATTATCTTCAAGTTCCTAACGGACGGAAAATTTCAGTATAAACAAGAAATATCTTTAAAAAAGATAAACGGCATAGTTTTAATGCTGGTGGTTTAACTGTAAAACTGTTGGTGAAATAAATTAACGATATAATGCATTTCAGCACGGATCAGTTTGAATCTATTATTAGTATGTCATTTCAAAAGATTCATCCACTTATTTAGCTTGCATTCAATCTTAACTTTGTTTCGTTTTTTACTGCATATCTGCATTTTGCATTTACCGCTACATTGACCAATCACATACTTCATCCTGACCAGTAACGCCACCTGTCGCGTCATATCCGGGGTAAAAAGAAAATTATACGGCTATGCCGAAAACTGCGCAAATTACACGAGTTTTTACGGTAACATCGTTCTATGGTACAATGGTATGATATTTCCTTTTGTAGGTTGAGGATTCATGGAAGACAACAGAATTTATGGTCCTGTTCCATAAAGATAGCAAGGACGTTTTCATCCTTGGTGGTACAGACGAAATCCAACAACTCCTTGACGACAGCAACATCAACATAGCAACCATTGCAAGCTCTCGTCATGTTGGACCAATCAAATCTCGTGTTGAAGACTGGGTCAAACAGCTTGACCTCTTCGGCAAAACTTTGGTTTGTATATTAGCATTCATGACCCAGTTGTTCAAAAGGTGATTAGGCTAATCACATTTTAACAACATTTTTCAAATGCTGATAAAATAATTTCTAGTAGATCTAACTTGACAAAACTTTATGAAATTCAAATTCTGTAATTCTTAATTCTCTTCCAACTGGCATAATTTAAAGTTGATATCCTCACAGGTTTTGCAACAAATGAGAAATGAAATTTTCACTTATCAAATAATAACTGGGCCCAGGTGCTTCCTCTCCGACAGTGTTATTGTGATCGAAGGAAGACAGGAGCGAACTGTTGTATAATCATATATAATACCCCAAATATCATACTTTTCGCTATCACCATCCTCAAAAATTTTTAGATGCTTTTATCTTCAAAACTTGAAGAGAAAAAATAATCAATTGCATCCGAATTTTTTTTTACGTAACTTTCGGTCTTACAAGCATTTTTATGACACTGATGTTATTTGTTTCATCTGTTGGTGTTATATTAGATTTATTTCTTTACACTGGTTGTTATTGTATGCCAACTATCGAGAAGCTGTGTATACACTGTTGGCGATGTAGCATTATTGAAGTAATTATTATACATACTGTTTGATCATTGATTTTACAGATATTTTTAGGGATGTAAAATCTAAATTTTCAAATTCTTTATGTTTTCATAGATCTTCTTTACTTACTGCTGGTAATAATAATAAAATTAATTTTGTGAGTTTCTTTCTAAAAATGAATTTAAACTATAATTGAAAATATCTATTTTAAGTTAAAAAAATTTTTTTTTAAATAATCAAAATTAAAGAAGGATTGAAAAAAATCTTTCTCCAACTACAAATTTATGCCAATGAGAAATTAATGATGCCTTGTAGAGCAAGAAATTAAATTATTTAGTATTTAAATCATAAAGTCTGTGTAAATTAAAAAATAATGGATTGTTAAGTTAAACATTGTTGATCAATTGTTTCAAATCAAAAGGAAAACTGAAAAAAAAATCTTTGAAAATAAATTAGATAATAAAAAATTTAATTTTGCTATATTTAACACATGGTGACCTTTGTCCTTGACCTTTAGGATGAGTGGCTGAACTGTCAGAGGTCGTGGCTGTATTTGGAGTCGATCTTCAGTGCTCCCGACATACAGCGGCAGCTACCTGCAGAGGCCAAGATGTTTATGCAGGTGGACAAGTCCTACAAGGACATCATGAGGAAGGTTAACAAGGTGCCTCTAGCTATCCGTGCAGCTACACAGCCTGGACTTTTGGAAACATTCCAAAACAATAACGCCCTCCTCGACCAGATTCAGAAGTGTCTTGAGGCCTATCTCGAGTCCAAACGGGCCATCTTCCCAAGGTAATGCATTCAGCTAAATAAAGAGTTTCTGTTTAAATTCTTATCTTTCCAAAATAAGAAACTAAATCAATTTGTTTAATCTTTCGACTTAAAGACTGTAAAATTTACTATAAACTAATTCAATCTGAAATTCGTAATTTGATCGTAAAATAAGTATGGTTGGGACAAATTCAGGGAATTTAACTTAATTGCTTTGTAATGTGCAGAAATTTGTATCAAGAAAAAGTTTAACTGTATACAATTTCATATCTGAATACCGTTTTAACAAAAATATACTGATGGTCATAATTACTAATTGTATCAAATAATTGACATGATCTTGTAATTGACCTCTGAACCTTGACCTTTATAGTCTCTGTTTTGATGATATTGACTTGTGACCTTTCACCCCAGGTTTTATTTCCTGTCTAACGACGAGTTGCTGGAGATTCTCGCCCAGACGAGGAATCCACTTGCTGTACAACCCCATCTTCGGAAGTGCTTTGACGCCATCGCTAAACTTGAATTTGGCATCCAATCAGAACAGAGCGGTCAGTATATTTCAACCAACCATAATTTGCCTGGACAGTTTATTTCGAGTAACAAAACTTAAACTGTGATGGTCAGTTTGTCATTAATGGACAATCTCGGGACAATGCATGTGTATACAGATCGATTGGTCAAGTTTTATACAAAAAATCACGAGAATTATTGATTTACAGACACATTTAAGTTACAAGATGCTGGTTGGTGTCTGTTTTACTGCAAAACATTTCGCAAATAAAAAAAATGGATTCAACAATTACTCTGCTATTGTGCAGTTCAAGTTAAACATTAAGAAAAAAATAAAAGAATTTTATCTCTTTTTTTTTTCATTTTTTTTTCTTTCTGAAAATGAACCTTAAAAATGTACCTGTTCACTATATGCACAAATTTACAGTTTCGCATTTATGAATATTCATCACTATGTTTATTTAGTATATACATATTATACATCTATACAATTATACCTTACTTACAGACGACCAGGAAGTACAATACAGTAATGATATTCTGGCTATGGTGTCGCCGGAGAGTGAGAAAGTCAGTCTTGGCAGGGTAAGTCTTGTAAAAATCAATATACGTCATCGTATCAAGACACAGAATTTATAAATATTTTTTATACCATTTACTTTTAATTTAAAAAAATAAATATGTTTATTTTTATCTTTATAAAATCTTCCTTGAAAATTACACATATTGTTCGTTTCAAATTATTAAAATCCACCAAATTCATCAAAAAGAAAATGTAAAGTGTTATTTTGTTTATGTAAATTAAATTGATGTGGAATTTGTTTTTAGAAATTAAAATTAAACAAATATCATTCTATTGCATTCTTTTTTCAATATAATCTGAAAAAAAGAAAATTATGTTTAAAAAATGTTCAGGAAAAATATTTTAAATGTAACTTTCAAGTGACCAATAATCTTCATTGACCATTGTCCATGTGTGTGGTCAGTCGTTGTTGACCATCGTATTTGATTGTTGTCTGTGTGTTACAGGGGCTAAAGGCCAGAGGAAATGTAGAAGACTGGCTTGGTAAGGTGGAGGAAGCCATGTTTTCAAACCTTCGCCGACTCACCAAATCGGCTATAGGCGACTTTGAGAAGCGCCCTCGTAAGGAATGGGTTGTCTCCCATGCTTCTCAGGTATATTGCTTAATTAGCTTCCATTTTTTTTTCAATAACCTCATTGTGGGTAAAATATCTATATACAAAATATCAAAACAATTTCTTAAAATTATTCAAAGATATTAATCATGCAAAAATAGATTAATTTAATTTTTCAATAAATAAGAAATACTAAAATTTTGAAATTACCAGTTCTCATAATTCTTTATGAAGTTTTAAGAAATCAAAATATATAATTATGTTTTTGTTTTCTGGTAAGACAAGTCCTATAAGCTTGCCATGGTAATGATCCAGAATTGAAATAATGCATATATAGAATATATGACTTTTATTTTAGAATTTACAAAATGGCCACTGTTCTCTGTAAGAATAGACATTCACTAGTTATTTGATTTTCAATTGTATTTTCTTGGTAAGTAAAAAGCAATTCTCATTATCTCAGATAGAGTGACTTTTTTTTCTAAAAATTGATTATAAATGTTTTATAGATCAGTAGAAATTCAAATATTTTTATGCCATTTTTCCAGATTGTGTTAGCTGTGTCCCAGATTGTCTGGTGTCGAGATGTGACGGAGATTTTAGAAAGTGAAACCTTCGATCGTGTGGAAGGAATGAAAGACTTTGAACAGAAGAACTTCAGAGTGAGTATAATTAAGAGTATTGTCATGACAATACAGTATTAACGAGTATCGCCATGACAATAATATATTAACGAGTATCGCCAAGACAATACAGTATTTATTTCCCAAAAAAGCTCCCTCCCCTAGTGCAGAATTTTAGTTCAAGTTTTTTTCTTTTTTTCTTTCTGAAAATGAACCTTAAAAATGTACCTGCTAACTATATGAAGAAAGGGCTTATTTGTGGGGTTGTTTACGGATAAATACATTATCATTATTAGAAATGTTTAGATATGAATTGTGATTTTTTTTTTCTTGCTGAAATTCATGTTTAAAATTTACATGTTTTATTTAAATTCAGAAGTCTTCATTCTAAGACAACAAATTTACATATTGCACATTATTTGGGCATTAAAAATTATAAAGATATAATGTATAAAATATGCATGAAAATCATTTCGTTTAATTTTCCTTGAACTGGAGAGAATAAATACAACGTTTCTATTGGAATCTATCAGTTTATCGATCACAGTATTTACATACAAGTTGAAGAATTCTTCTCAAAGGTATCTTAATTATTATCTTTTGACAGGATTTATGAGGGATGGTGAATGTAGATTAAGCTGGATTTAAAGAATGATTCTGATTTTGGTTTTAAGTTCTGACAAGATTTTTTTTCTTTTCCAGGATCTGAACGAGTTGGCTAGTGTTGTTCGTCAGGAGATTCCTAAACTGGCTCGTGCTAATCTGTGTGCCCTGATCACCATTGATGTACACGGCAGGGACATGATCACTGAAATGTGTCAGAACAAGGTAGGTTGGAAATTATCAAGAGCATGTGAGGTCGACTATTTATTTGTGGAGAAAAATTAAAAAACATGATCTGTGGGAAAAATGAAAAAAAATTGATCAGCAATAAATTGGCCCTTGGATACTTGTAAGATGTAAGATATTCAACATTAAGATATTCAACATTTTTTTTTGTGAAGCTAGTTGAAAATGAGGACTGTGTTCAGAGCACTAGTTTACATATTTTTTTTAAATAAAGATAATTTTTTGTGAAGCTAGTTGAAAATGAGGACTGCGTTCAGAGCACTAGTTTACATATTTTTTTTAAATAAAGATAATTTTTTGTTAAGCTAGTTGAAAATGAGGACTGCGTTCAGAGCACTAGTTTACATATTTTTTTTAAAATAAAGATAATTTTTTGTGAAGCTAGTTGAAAATGAGGACTGCGTTCAGAGCACTAGTTTACATATTTTTTTTAAATAAAGATAATTTTTTGTGAAGCTGGTTGAAAATGAGGACTGCGTTTAGAGCACTAGTTTACATATTTTTTTAAAATAAAGATAATTTTTTGTTAAGCTAGTTGAAAATGAGGACTGCGTTCAGAGCACTAGTTTACATATTTTTTTTAAATAAAGATAATTTTTTGTGAAGCTGGTTGAAAATGAGGACTGCGTTTAGAGCACTAGTTTACATATTTTTTTTTAAATAAAGATAATTTTTTGTGAAGCTAGTTGAAAATGAGGACTGCGTTTAGAGCACTAGTTTACATATTTTTGTTTAGGTGGATGATGTCGGCAGTTTTGAGTGGCAGAAACAGTTACGTTACTACTGGGATCTCGAGATTGACAACTGTGCGATTCGTATGTCGAACTCTCTATATGTGTGTGGTTACGAGTACCTCGGAGCATCGGCCCGTCTTGTCATCACCCCTCTCACTGATCGATGCTATCTGTGTCTCATGGGAGCTTTACAACTTGACCTGGGAGGGGCTCCAGCTGGCCCCGCCGGGACAGGCAAAACCGAGACAACTAAAGATCTCGCTAAAGCCCTGTCTAAACAGTGTGTTGTCTTCAACTGCTCCGACGGCCTCGACTACAAGGTATGTTCTGTCAATATTAAGTTCTTAAACAGCCTATTCTGATGATAATGTTTTTTACAGTTTAAATCGGAAGGAATGGGAATGAAAAACAGCGAAATTTTTTTTAAACAATTAAAACAATGACTTTTTGATAAATTAAAGGAAAAGAGCATCAATTTCCTTATCAGGTTAGATTTACTCATTAAGAAAATATTCAAATGTTATCATTTTTCACAGATTGTTTTTAAAAACAAAGTATAGCATGCTGTGAGAAAAAAATGCCATCTCCTGCTACTAAAATGTAGAAACTTGATAATAATCAATGATTAAAAAAAGAATAAAAAAATTAATTAAAAAAAAAAATTAAAAAATGTGAAATTTGAATTTTTGTTTACATGTATGTACTTGTTTGTTTACAGATGATGGGTCGCTTCTTCTCTGGGCTGGCACAGTCTGGTGCCTGGTGCTGCTTTGACGAGTTTAATCGTATTGACATTGAAGTTTTGTCTGTGATTGCCCAGCAACTGATCACAATCAGAAATGCAAAGGCCGCCAAGGTAAAATCTTCATTTATGCCCCCCCATCCTTCCACCACCCCATCCCCCAACCCCCCTTCGTTCATATTTACACAATATCAACAATGATGTTCTCTGATGTTTTGAGAGTTTATCTCTGATTGGGAAATAAATTTTTGAGTGTCTGCCTCTGATTGGTTAATATAGTTTTGAGCAACTGTTTCTGATTGGTAGAAGTAGTTTTGAGTGCTTGTCTCTGATTGGTTAATATACAAATGCATTACCTTAATCACATGTCTTCGCTTTGTCTATAGGTGTCAAGATTCATGTTTGAGGGCCGTGAGATCAAGCTCATCTCAACTTGTGCTGCTTTCATCACAATGAACCCCGGATATGCTGGTCGTACAGAATTGCCAGATAATTTAAAGGCACTATTCCGACCCTTCGCTATGATGGTGCCAGACTATCGTATGTATAATTGATATTGAAGAACTTTTATTTAAATTTGGCCGAATTTTATCTACTTCATTTCCGTTCCACATTTTGAGTTTTTGAAATTTAGAATTTTAAATCTGCCGTTTTCAATGAAATCATAAATTTTTCTCAAGATGTAATATTGAAATCTAACTGACTAAGCTCTTCTTCATTTTTACAAAATCATCTATTGTAAAAAAAATATAGTTCACAGAATAAGCTATCCCCAAACTTCATCTAGGGGTTGGACCCTATTGTTGAATTTTCATTTTGGGTCATAGGAATGTGTCAAGCCCTTGTGGAGAGGGCTTATTTGAGGATAAATACTTTAATGTTGAAAATTTTCCTTGTGCATGTTAATGAAAAGGACCTGGAAAACAATAAAAGGAAAATTTCTTTAGATGACGTCAGGAAGAACATGTCTTAGACAAAAATTCCTGGTTCACAAATTCGTAAAATATGTTATTAGCATTTTATTGAAGACGACAAAATATCTGATGATTAACATTTGGCAGGATCATATTCAAACCTGGACTCCGGAGTTGCCGCTCTTCTTTCATTCCTTGATTCTTTTCCTTTGTTTACAGGTCTGATTGCGGAAGTGATCCTGTACTCCGAGGGTTTCGAGTCCTCCAAGAATTTGGCCCAGAAGATGACACAGATGTACAAGTTATGTAGTGAACAGCTCTCTCAGCAGGATCATTACGACTTCGGTATGCGTGCTGTCAAGTCCGTGCTTGTCATGGCGGGAGCTCTGAAGAGACAGAACCCGGACAAGAGTGAGGATGTTGTACTGATCCGAGCTCTCCGGGACAGTAACCTGCCGAAGTTCCTTCAACAGGACGCTCTCCTGTTCCAGGTCAGTGAACACACCAGTAATGTGTAAACAAATTCCTGCACTCCAATTTCAGTTTTCGTATAAATTTCGTACAAAGTAAAGTAAAGTAAGTAAAGTAAATTTAAGTCACTGAAAATCGCAAAAATAAGATTACCACTAAAAATAATGTATTTACAGAAGTCAATGAAAATCGCTAAAATAAGATTACCACTAAAAATAGTGTATTTACAGTAAACATGTACACAATTATGAATTAGAATTTGAGAAATAAAGTAACTGACAATATTCGAGGGATGTGTAGTACATTTTTTTCGCATTTTATTTAACAGGCTATTCTACAAGATCTGTTCCCCGGCGTTGAGATTCCGGAGCACGACTACGGCCGTTTGCGTGAGGAAATCATCAGCGTGATCGAGGGTATGAACTTACAAGTTGTGGAAACGCAGATCACCAAGATTATACAACTGTACGAAACAATGGTCGTACGTCACGGTGTCATGTTGGTCGGACCGACCGGTGGAGGAAAGACAACCGTCTACAACGTTAGTATACTTTAAGCGCTTGAAATTATTATCTTTTTTTGTCATCTGTAACAAATATATAAAATTGGGGATTAATGAAGGATGTTTTACAGCAATATACCGTATTTATCTGACAATAACACGATGTCTGGTAATAAACCCACACATTTTCACTTCAAAATCGACAATTTTCAGTAGATCTTTATGAAAGAAAACGTCCTTGAGTCCAAGTTGTTTGAAAATTTTATATAATATTATTGAATATTTTTGCAGATACTTGCTACTACCCTGACAAACCTTCACACAGCCAAAATCGATAACTACTTCTACCAGCCCGTCCACACGTACGTGATGAACCCGAAAGCCATCACCATGGAGGAGCTGTACGGAGGAATCAACAAACTCACGCTTGAGTGGGCCGATGGCCTCATGGCCATTACTGTGAGGAAATGTGTCAACGTAAGTAACTCGATTTTAACCAAGTTTTACGAAATGTAATCTCTCCATTTGTATGTTTCAATGATTTTGCAGGAAGTTATGTCCATCCATTGGCGAATTGGCACATTAAATTAACATTTATCTGAAAGTTATGATTTCATGCTAAAATAAATGAGATTTAAGTGTCCTGTTTATTTTCATTTCTGTGAATTTTCCGGAGAGTTATGTCCCTTTTATTGACAAAAGTAGCGCATGAAAATAGCATTTATCTCATAATCATAATATCTAACTCAAAAAACCGAAAAAAAAGCATTTATCTTATAAGCATAATTTCTGACTCAAAAAACGTCCATTTTAAAGATATTTACAACTGTTGTGGTAAAATTAGGTT
Source organism: Pecten maximus (assembly GCF_902652985.1). NCBI lineage: Eukaryota > Metazoa > Mollusca > Bivalvia > Pectinida > Pectinidae > Pecten > Pecten maximus. The sequence continues at coordinate 5,066,785 of NC_047031.1, read as the reverse complement.
GGTAAGGTAGCATTTAAATAAAATTAAAATTCCTAACTCACGCCGTATGATGCATGTGTTGACAGGATACTACTGAAGACCACCAGTGGGTTGTATGCGATGGTCCAGTCGACGCGTTATGGATCGAGAACATGAATACCGTACTGGACGATAACAAGATGTTGTGTCTCGCCAACAGCGAACGTATAAAGTTCACTCCTTACATTCACATGTTGTTCGAGGTTCAGGACTTAGCCGTGGCCTCGCCTGCCACTGTCAGCCGTTGTGGCATGGTTTTCATTGATCCCGGTGAACTAAAATGGCTGCCGTACGTCCAGACATGGATTACACAGTTTTCCGAGAAGATGAAAGCAGAGACGTCTGAATATTTACTAGAATTGTTCAAGAAGTATGTGGAAGCTGGCCTGGTCTACGTACACAAAAAGTGTACTCAGGCAATTAATCAGGTATGTACTGATGGTCAAGACTGACCAGTGGTCATCTTGTGTTTAGTCTCAGAATCCGCTGATAAGGCCCCTTCTTGATTTTTTGAGAATCTTCAGTTTGAAAATAATTAGCTAAAATTAGTTCACAAATAATCTCTCCCCAAACTTAACTATATTTTCTAAACTAGGGGAGAGGGCTTATTTGAGGATGAATATGGTACTAAACTTTTACACTATGGGAGGGGGCTTATTTGAGGGTAAATATGGTACTAAACTTTTACACTATGGGAGGGGGCTTATTTGAGGAAAAATACAGTACTAAACTTTTTACAGGGGAGAGGGCTTATTTGAGGATAAATATGGTACTGAACTTTTACTCTAGGGAAGGAAGGGTGCGTGTTCGAGGAGAAATATGTTACTCAACATTTATACTAGGAAAGGAACGGGGCTTATTTGAAGATAAATACAGAACCAAGTTTTTATACTAGCAGAGGGAGCTTATTTTAGGATGAATACGGTACTAATTTTTTTACACTAGCTGAGGGAGCTTATTTTAGGATCAATACGGTACTAATTTTTTTTACAATAGCTGAGGGAGCTTATTTTAGGATGAATATGGTAGTAATTTTTTACCCCAGGGGAGGGGCCCCACGCCATAAACAATTCAGCATTTTCCCTTTTCTCCACTCGTTCTAACAAAGTTACGAGGGTTGTAATATAGGCATTCCTTGATTAATCACAGGTGGACATCAATAAAGTCTCCATGCTTTGTAAACTGTTGGAATCTCTGCTGTTCCGACGTGGCGGTCCAGATTTCAGCTTGGACGCCAGCAAGCTGAATATTATCTTGTGCACGACATTCGTGTTCTGCTACGTCTGGTCCATCGGAGGCAACCTTGTGGAGACAAACTGGGACGCGTTCGACTCCTTCTGTCGAAATTTGTTTGAAGATAACGGCGATGCAAAGGTAACAGTTAGCTACTTGACTTTTACACTATGGGAGGGGGCGTATTTGAGGATAAATAAGGTACTTAACTTTTACACTATGGGAGGGGGCGTATTTGAGGATAAATAAGGTACTTAACTTTTACTGTAGGAAAGTATTTGAGGGTAAATATGTTATTCAACAAGGAACGGGGCTTACCGTATAGCAGGAAATTTTAGCGGTCATAAAATTTGGCGAATTGATCACGAGAACTGAAAGTTAAATTTTGACGGGTATAATCCAAAAATAACAAAAGCCGCTTTATTAAAGTTAAAAAAGCATAATTCTATTGTGTTATTGATAAAATAAGGAAAAAATTTGAAGAAAAAACATTAAGATTTGCATGGAGATCATTGAAAATGTACAAGGAGAATAGAACCAGGTGTTTCTGTAGAGTAAGCGTCTTCTTCATCAATTTCTAATACTGATAATAAAAGTGATAATAAAGTTGCTACAGACGACAGCATTACTTAAGATATTTTCTGTTCTTATAGTTACCCACAGGAGGTGATCTTTGGAGCTGTTACATGGACTTCGAGACACGCCGCATGGACAACTGGGAGAAGATTGTGCCTTCCTTCAAATATGACAAAGAGGTGCCGTTCTTTGAGATGTTGGTACCAACAGTGGACACCGTTCGCTTCGGCTACTTGCTACAGAAGTTACTTGCTGTGCGTTTCTCTGTCCTGTTCACAGGAGGAACTGGTGTCGGCAAGGTAACTATCGGCCAATGAAATCGGACTTACTGCAAAAGTATTTATGTTGGTGCGCTGAAATTTTAGCGAATAACTGAATTTATCAGATTAACAAGATGATGAATTGAGTAATTGTTTAGATAGTAATTGCTGTAGAAAACAACATACAGAAACTGCAATTTAGGGCAGTTTTCATTTAAGTCCCTACTGGTGAAACTAGGGGAACTATGGGTTTCCTGGGGCCGCGGTGACCGAGTGGTCAAGGTGTCCCGCACACTTTAACGCTAGCCCTCCACCTCTGGGTTTCGAGTTCGAAACCTACATGGGGCAGTTGCCAGGTACTGACCGTAGACCGGTGGTTTTTCTCCGGGTACTCCGGCTTTCTTCCACCTCCAGAACCTGGCACATCCTTAAATGACCCTGGCTGTTACTACGACGTTAAATAAAAACAAACCAAACTATGGGTTTCCTCTCTTTCCGTCTTGTATGTATATTTACATATTTCACATCAAATTTTGTCAGTGCTCTAACGACTTCATGCCTTGAGGGATTTTCATCAAACTTCACACAATGATAAAGGACCATAATATCTTGCCCATATTTGAGTTTCAGGGTTTTGGGTTAAGGTCAAGGTTACTTACTATATTTAGCATGGGCCATTATGGGACATATACTTTAGTAGTATGCTTGTTTTGTTAGCAAAATGATATGAAGGCAAAAACCGCTAAAATAAGATTACTGCAAAAATATGTATGTATGTGAAATTTAGGCAAAGAACTAAGACCTTACTAAGGCTACCATTGCGGCCGTTAGACAGTGATGGAAGATAACGAACAATACAATCTCATTTCTGTCAGGTGCTTAAGCAAGGGAAGTAACTCATTTTGAAAATTGAGTTCTAGATATTACTACTTGCTTTAGCACCTGACTTGCAGGACTTCATCGATTTTATCAGAATGGATTTCTCTACATTTAAATGCATCTGATGTCCCACCATACTCCCATTTGCTACCATATTTTGAGAACAAATGGTAAATATCTATTTCGGGTTCATCAAAACACTGTCAATGTATCACAAAAAATACCTTAAAAAGTCCAGCATCCAGCTGGTAAAACAGCGAAATGGCTTTCACAGTTAAAACTTGTTTTGCCTCCAAACTTGTACCACAAAACCCATTGGGCAAAGGGTGGCAGTATATTGAGGCTACATTGTATATACTTAACATTGATACACAAGTTCTTCGACTGAATTTGGAAAATTTAACAAAAATTTCTAAAATGCAAAAAAAATTTGAGTTAGACTGGCCTACATCATCAAATTGTTTTGTTTTTCAGTCTGTGATTGCCCGCGGTCTCCTCAACAACATCGCCGAGAAGGCTGACTATGTACCGGTGTTCATCAATTTCTCAGCGCAGACCAGCAGCAAACGTACCCAAGAGATGATTGAGGGAAAACTGGAGAAGAGGAGGAAAAATGTCATTGGTGAGTATGTCAAAGTTCAAAGTTATCACTACAGGTCAAAGGTTAAGGTCACCTTTAAAGGTCAAAGTTCATGACAATCAAAGGTCATTATTAGCAGTCAAAGGGATAAAGTTAAAGATCAACATTATATATCAAAGACAAGGTCATTTCCTGCGTATGAATTAGTTTGTGAAATATTCATTTGCAATTGAGAATACTTTATGATATGATAAATTTGCAATAATTCAATGTTTTTTATACTTTTCCTTTCACATAGACAGAATTATTTTTTTGGATTGTACATGGTACTTTTGTTGTATAATCCCCAGGTGCCCCTACTGGCAAGCGTGTGATCATCTTCATTGATGATATGAACATGCCCAAGCTGGACACATATGGGTCACAGCCTCCCATTGAACTTCTACGTCAATATCAAGATTTTGGTGGAATGTACGATCGTCAGAAACTCAACTGGAAAGAGATCCAGGTAATTTTTCAAAGTCTTTTTTTTTGTTGATGATTTTAATTGTTTATGAATAAACTTTTAATATTCATTATTTTTATTATTTGAACTGGAAACACACATATCTATAATATTCCAGTGTGTGATGATATTGGTTAAACTGCCACTCATTTCTAAGGAATGAATAAAGATATGATTTGCTTTATTTCTATCCATTTACTGATAATAATTTCAATTTTAAAATTGTGACCTTGACCTTGTTTACAGGATGTTACTCTGGCAGCTGCATGTGCGCCCCCTGGTGGTGGCCGTAATCCTGTGTCACCCCGGATGTTCCGCCATTTTGCCATGCTTTGTATTCCATCGCCTTCCGAGCACAGTCTGAAGCACATGTTTATGGTAAGGGCCTTAACTTATATAGTCCATCACAAATATATAGGGAGGTATATTACTGGATCCAGATGGACTGTCTGTCCGTCCGTCCGTCTGTTCACACCCACTCAAGAATTATCCTTATGTGGTGAATTCATGATTCTTTCTTTAAAAATTTCTCAGGTTTCCTATTGGTAAAGAAAGTGAGGCTAATTTTTTTTCACCCACAATTCATCATTAAATCTCATTGTGCATGTGTTTTTTTTTTAATTTTTAAAAAAAATTAATGCAAATGTTTCAGATTCTACATACTCCACAAGTCCAGCTGTCCATCCGTCTGTCTATCGTTCTATCTAAATATTTAAATTTGCCTCGAGTTCCTTTTGATTTCCCTTAACCACAGTTAAACATTAGGAAACTTTTTATGCAGTGTACATGTGTACAATATATGTACTGATTATAATTTAGAATTTGTAATTCTCCAGACTCCCTTTCTGAGGTTTCGATCCGGTTTCCATGAGTGTTCATTAGATACATACCCCGGTAGCTGTCTTTTCCCTTTTAGAGAACGTCTCCGCTGTAATGTCTAATGGTTAATTATGTGTTTATCCTATTTACAGCAAATTCTAAACGGGTTCCTGATGGACTTCCCGACCTCTGTACGTCAGTGTACAGAATCCATCGTCACCGCCGCCGTGGAAATCTACGGGAGAATGTACACCGATCTCCTCCCAACGCCGGCCAAATCTCACTATGTCTTCAATCTGCGAGATCTCTCTAAGTGTGTACAAGGTAGGTACTGACAGGACAACTGGAGGTTGCCACACAGTTTATTGCTCTCCCAATGCATTGGTTTGAAACCTTTATCAAAATTGAAAAAAAAAAAAAATATTAGCTAAAAAATGAATTTGACCATTATTTACCATAAAAGACTAAATGACCTTGACCTTTATTTACAGCGGAAGGATATTAAAATTGACCTTTGTTGACAGTGGAAGGTTAAAAGAACTTGAACTTTGTTTATGGTAGAATGTGAACTGACCTTGACCTTTGTTAACATTTTAATGTTAACTGACCTTGACCTTTGTTTACAGTAGATTAACTGACCTTGACCTTTGTTTAGAGTAGATTGTTTAATGACCTTGACCTTTGTTTACAGGTATACTCCAGGCTGATACTGGTGTAATAAGAGACAATAAACAGATGTTCCGCCTGTTCTGTCACGAGGCGATGCGTGTGTTCCATGACCGTCTTATCAATAACGAAGACAAACAGTACTTCTACACGATTCTGGCCGAGATGGCAAGCAAACACTTTGGAGAAGTAAGTACAAGTAATGTTTTAAAATCTACATCATGTAGATCTAAAAATAAAATTCCTACATTTCTATTGTTAATCCTTTATCATTATTTTAAACCAAAAATTCAGTTCGTATTGATTTTCAGCAGCTTCGATCAAAGAGCAGATTAGATTCTGTCATAATTATTTTGTCTTTTAAACTTATATGACAGTAAAAACAATTTTCAAAAAGTATCATTAGGGTATACATTTTATAAGTGTTGCCTGAACATGATAAACCGTATATGACCTAATAAGGGCGCCTGCCCAAATAAGGGCACCCAAGAAAAAAAAAGTGGAGGAGGAAGTGAGGGGAGGGAGGGCTGTGGGTATAGATAGAAATGATAAAAACATTACACCCATTTTAAACAATTTCTTTTTTTATCTAAGAATGTTGAGCCAGATTCCTTTTCCACCAATCCAATCCTGTTTGGTGACTACATAAAGATGGGTGCCGATCCTGCAGACCGTCTGTATGAGGAACTTGAATTGAAGAAAGTCAAAAATGTTCTGCAAGATGTAAGTTAGGTTTTCAAAATACTGATCCAATTTTTATTTTGACTTTTCAGACATGTATGTGTTTATTGTTGTTTTCTATTTATAGTTTTGTTTCCTTTTTTGACACACGTACAAAATGTTGACAAATTGACAAACACATGTAACGTTGTTGTCTCCCATATGTGTATTCGCTGACGCATGTCTTGTATAAAAAGATTTATTCATTGATTACTTGTCATTATTTCAATGTTCTAGTCTTCCAACAATTACCTGATTACCAATTACCTTGATGATTTCAGAATATCAAAACTTTGTTTTCCATCAGTACCTCAATGTTTTCAAAATGTTATAAATCTGTCTTGATTTTCCGAAAGTACCTCAAAAATTTCAAAATTTCATAAATCTGTCTTAATTTTCCGAAAGTACCTTGATGATTTCAAAGTGTCATAAATCTGTCTTAATTTTCCGAAAGTACATATATGTACCTTGATAATTTCGAAATGTCATTAATCTCTCTTAATTTTCCAACAGTACCTCGATGATTTCAACATGCAATCTTCCAAAGAAATGAAGCTGGTATTTTTCATGGACGCCATTGAGCATGTGTCACGTATTACCAGAATGATTCGTCAGGAACGAGGAAACGCACTTCTAGTCGGCGTCGGTGGAACGGGAAAACAATCCCTTACAAGGTATTCAGACTACAGACCATAATAGTCGAGTCTCCAGTTGATTATTCTGGAATTTTCTTTTTATATGTCCCTGCCATGAACTCCGGGGGGCAGGAGTGGTATACATTGTTACCCATGTCCGTCCTGTCACGTCCTAGCATGTCCCATCGCATTTCGTCATGTTGCATCATGTTGCATTCCATCCTCATCAAGAACTGCTGATGCGATTCTCACCATTCTGTGTCAAGTGGCATTTTATGTCTTACAGACTTTTTCTAGTTTATTTAATGTGTTTTTATTGAAGGGTAATTACCATGGCCGAAGTAAATCTTATCCTCAGTTTAGGCCATGAAAATATACCTCTTATACACGGCAATCTTATTATGACCAAAAAATTATCCACAGAAATATTCAGTCTTATGTCCACCAGCTAGGTCTTATTTGATCTGAAAAAAGAGGATCTCTGATTTTCTTGATTATTTTAAAATCAAATTGATTCTTATCTGATTGTGTTACAGACTTGCTGCTCATATCTGCGGATATAGGAATTTCCAGATAGAGTTAAGTCGAGGCTACGACTATAACGCGTTCCACGATGATTTGAAGAAGCTGTACCAGTCGGCAGGAGTGAAGAACGAACACACTGTCTTCTTATTTACAGACACACAGGTATGTAGCTTTAAAATAAATCACATTTATTGTACATGCTAGGTTTGGAAACAGACCCAAAGTTAGATATTTCATTAAAAAACACAGACAACCTACCTGCCAGGTTTGTAAAGAAATGAAATAATTGTAATAATGTTTTATATGATAGATGCAGGTTGAAAAAGAGGGATAATTGGAGTGTTGTTTTAGAGATTGTAAACAAAGAAAAAAATAACTGGGGAATATATTTTAAACATTGTAGACAAAAAAGGGAGATAACTTGGAATTTATTTTACAGATTGTAGACAAAGGAGGGAGATAATTGGGGTCTTGTTTTGCAGATTGTAGACAAAGGAGGGAGATAATTGGGGTATTTTTTTTTACAGATTGTAGACAAAGAAGGGAGATAATTGGGGTCTTGTTTTGCAGATTGTAGACAAAGGAGGGAGATAATTGGGGTATTTTTTTTACAGATTGTAGACAAAGAAGGGAGATAATTGGGGTCTTGATTTACAGATTGTAGAAGAAGGGAGATAACTTGGGTCTTGCTTTACATGTTGTAGACATAGAAGGGAGATAACTTGGGTCTTGTTTCACAGATCATAGTCAAAGAAGGGAGATAACTGGTGTCTTGTTTTACAGATTGTAGTTGAAGAGTTCCTTGAGGATATTAACAACATCCTGAACTCTGGTGAGGTGCCAAACTTGTTCGAGCCCGATGAATACGAGCAGCTTATCATTGGATGTCGCGCAGGGGCCAAGGAAGCAGGAATCCCCGAGGGCAACAGAGATGCTATTTATGAGTTCTGTATTAACAGAGTCAGGTTAGTAACTGTTTTCAAGGGGAGACAATCATATGTCCAAAGTAGCAGCATCCATGTGTTCATTAGACTTGTGAAATGCTATTTATAGAATTATGTGTATAAATCCATTAAATTTTTTCAAAGAGGTTTTCTCACAGTCTTGTACACTCTTGAGGAAAGTGTTATAAAGCATGCACTGTGTAGAAATGAATCTTCATCCAATATCTATCAATATTGCACATTTGAAAGAAGAAAGCTACTGTCAGATTGAGATGTAAATGAAGTAGGGCAAAACATTTTTAACAAAAGATAAGAAAATGAACAAAAAATCTCAAAGATAAAGAAATTTAATAATCATGTAAATATTTGATAGAATATTTCATCGATGACAAAGTTCAAAAATATTTTATTGAAAATGATTATATATTATCAAGTTTCTTTCCATTTCATTCCAGGAATAATTTGCACATTGTGTTGTGTATGAGTCCAGTGGGGAACGCATTCCGTACAAGATGTCGAATGTTTCCGTCCCTTGTAAACTGCTGTACTATCGACTGGTTCACGGAATGGCCACGTGAGGCTCTGCTTGGTGTCTCACGGTCCTTCTTTGAAAATGTTGACCTAGGAAAAGATGAACTCAGAGTAAGCATTTATCATTAAAAGTCATGATTTTTAACCATTTAAAAAGATATTGAGAATCAATTATGTTATGCTAGTTAAAATCTAATGGTTTTCATTAAAAAAAATTAATGGAATTTTAATGGTCTACATAATGTTTCAAAAAATATATTAATTGGATGCAGAATTTGTTTTAATTAAGTTTTAATGGTTTATGTAACTTTCTGATGAAATCCAGGAGTCTTAGCAGAAATTAAAAATATGTAATAAGTAAGTGAACAGTTTCATAGTGTTGAAGATCTTAATGGACTGTATATTCTAAAAATTTGTAAAATTTCTTCAAGTGAACTTGTATATGTTAAAATTCATGTTACATATTTACGGAGAATGATGAATTTGTCTCCCACAGACGGCCATCGCGGAGATGTGTGTGGAGATCCACACAAGTGTAAGCAGTATGGCAGAAACATTTTACGGGGAGCTGAAACGCCGCTATTACACGACGCCCACCAGTTACCTAGAGCTGATCAACCTTTACCTTAGCATGTTGGGCGAGAAAACAAAGTGAGTTATCTCAACTATTGGGGACTATATCTATCTGCAAATAAACCCTACCCACAAATAAGCCCTACCCACAAATAAGCCCTACCCACAAATTGGCAACATACCCACAAACAAGTCATACCCACAAACAAGCCCTACCCACAAACAAGTCATACCCACAAACAAGTCATACCCACAAATAATCCCCTACCCACAAATAGGTCATACCCACAAACAAGCCCTGCCCACAAACAAGCCCTACCCACAAACAAGCCCTACCCACAAATAAGTCCTACCCACAAACAAGCCCCTACCTACAAATAAGCCCTACCCACAAATAGGCCCTACCCACAAACAAGCCCTACCCACAAACAAGTCATACCCACAAACAAGTCATACCCACAAATAAGCCCCTACCCACAAACAAGCCCTACCCACAAACAAGTCCTACCCACAAATAAGCCCCTACCCACAAACAAGCCCTACCCACAAACAAGCCCCTACCCACAAATAAGTCCTACCCACAAACAAGCCCTACCCACAAACAAGCCCTACCCACAAATAAGTCCTACCCACAAACAAGCCCTACCCACAAATAAGCCCTACCCACAAACAAGTCATACCCACAAATAAGTCCTACCCACAAACAAGTCATACCCACAAACAAGTCATACCCACAAATAAGTCCTACCCACAAACAAGCCCTACCCACAAATAAGTCATACCCACAAACAAGTCATACCCACAAACAAGTCATACCCACAAACAAGTCATACCCACAAATAAGCCCTACCCACAAATAAGCCCTACCCACAAATAAGCCCTACTCACAAACAAGCCCTACCCACAAACAAGCCCTACTCACAAACAAGCCCTACCCACAAACAAGCCCTACTCACAAACAAGCCCTACCCACAAATAAGCCCTACCCACAAACAAGTCATACCCACAAATACCCTACCCACAAATAAGCCCTACCCACAAATAAATCCTACCCACAAATAATCCCTACCCACAAACAAGCCCTACCCACAAACAAGTCATACCCACAAACAAGCCCTACCCACAAACAAGCCCTACCCACAAACAAGTCATACCCACAAACAAGCCCTACCCACAAACAAGCCCTACTCACAAACAAGCCCTACCCGCAAACAAGCCCTACCCACAAACAAGTCATACCCACAAACAAGTCATACCCACAAACAAGCCCTACTCACAAACAAGTCATACTCACAAACAAGTCATACCCACAAATAAGCCTTATACACAAACAAGCCCTACTCACAAACAAGCCCTACCCACAAATAACCCCTACCCACAAATAAGCCCTACCCACAAATAAACCATTTCTTCATTTTTGCAGAGTTGTCTATTTCAAAAAGTAAGGGAAAGCTGGTTCACAATTAAGACCACCCCAAATTCTAATGCTGACCTTTCACAATAGGAGAGGGGGCTTATTTGAGGATGAATATGATACATTGAAATACAATGATTCTTACTGAACAATGAGATATTGGAAGGAAAGTTGATATTTATTGTCACATGAACATAGATACACAACAAAGTCAACATTTTTTGACAATACATTTTTGTCTTTTAATTATTATTTTAAACTGATTATTTCTAACTAAAAAATTTGAAAACTTTTTACTGAAAAAAGATCAGGCAAAACAAGAGTGTACCCAAAACGGCAGACATGTTGAATATGTGTTAATAAGCTCAATGCCAGTTTTGGGGTGGTAATTTTTCACTAGGTGCATGTATTGATAAGTGAATCTTAAGCATGAGAAATTGTTGTAATGGATCATGTAACAATGTTATATTGCTATGGAAGAAAATAAAAATGTTTAAAAAAAAAAAAAAAAAAAATTATACGTCTGTATGACGTAAAATATTAAAATTGTAGTTCTTTTTTTCAACCTTGCTAAGCAATACAATTATGTTTATCAAAATCACCAATCTTAATATGTCAGATTTCAGGTTTTTACTTGGTTATTGCCACAAAGTAAAACAGAAATTTTTGATAAATTACTTTCAGCATTTCTGAGTAAGTTGCCTTCACATACCATACTTTGTTCTGTACAGGTCACTGAAGAATGCTCGGGATCGCGTCCAGAACGGTTTAATCAAACTTCTTGAGACAAACGATTTGGTGGACAACATGAAGAAAGAGTTGGTGGCACTGGAGCCGGAGCTGAAGAAGAAGTCACAGGACACTAACGAATTGATGGAACGTCTTGTGGTGGACCAGGAGTCCGCTGACAAGGTAACTCTGGCTTCAAATATCTCTACACAACAATAGATAGACTGTTCTCATAGCACAAACATTCATTTTTTCATTCCTTTGTTCGTTCGTTTGTTCCTTTGTTCATTCGTTTGTTCGTTTATCTTCACACATACGTTTGTTCGTTCGTATCTTCACTTTCTTTCATCATTCTAGCCACTTAAATTTTAATTGAATTTAGATCAAACTTCATGGTTGAGTAAGAGAATATCACAAAAATAAAATCGTGTTTCAATATGTCAATGTCAAGGCAACAGTTTCTATCTGTAGAAAATCTTTGCATGACTCTATAGAAACTTCATATTAAAATACATTTTGATCAAGTTTCATATATCGCTAAAGTATGAAAATATTTCCAATGATTTCCTGTTCGCAAGTAAGAAAAATTCTGTTTATTTAGATTTATTTATTTTTTTTTTAATTTCTAAGGAACTTCCTCATCATCTATTGGTATACTGATGAAATCTTCTTTTTTTTTTTTCATGAAACATTTTGTTAATTTAGAAAGAAAACCCCTGCAATTGGCATGTACATGTATTTTGATTTTGCAATTTTTGTTCGTTTTTTATTGTTTTTTAATTAATTAATTTTTGAAGATTATTTAACAGTAATTCAGTTTTATCCTTAGTCTATGTTACTACGCTCTGTATATGTTCATTTGGAAAGAAAACCCCTGCAATTGACATGTATCTTGATTTTGCAATTTTTGTTCCTGTTTCATTGTTCTTTTTTATTTATTTATTTATTTTTGAAGATTATTTTAACAGTAATTCAGTTTTATCCTTTAGTCCATGTTTCTACGCTCTGTATATGTTGCTAATAAATGAAACAATATTCTATTTATTTATGCCGTTCTTATTCAAAACCGTAAAAATCTTGTTTTAGGTTCGTAAGGTCGTCATGGAAGATGAGGCCACAGCAAAGGCTAAAGCAGAGGAGACACAGGCCATCGCAGACGACGCCCAGAGAGACCTCGACCAAGCTCTCCCTGCTCTTGAGGCAGCTGTTAAGGTCAGAGGTCACCTGTGTTTACTCAGATTTTTTCAGAGTTTTCATCTTCAATGTGGATAAAACTTCTTAAATGTATAGTTTTTTAGATATGACATGACAAACTGTTGAACAATTAATGAAAAATTTTCACAATCACAGGTAAAAATAGTCCTTTTCAAGTAAATCAATCTTGATTGGTAGCTCAGAGGTCAATACTATAATTTTCCCTAAATAAGTTTAGTACCATATTTATCCTCAAATAACCCTCCTCCCCTAGTGTAAAAGTTTAGTACTGTATTTATTCTCAAACATTACCCCTCCCCTAGTGTTAAAGTTTAGTACCGTATTTATCCTCAAATAACCCTCCTCCCCTAGTGTAAAAGTTTAGTACCGTATTTATCCTCAAATAACCCTCCTCCCCTAGTGTAAAAGTTTAGTACCATATTTATCCTCAAATAACCCTCCTCCCCTAGTGTAAAAGTTTAGTACCGTATTTATCCTCAAATAACCCCCCTCCCCTAGTGTAAAAGTTTAGTACCATATTTATCCTCAAATAAGCCCTCTCACCTAGTGTAAAAGTTTAGTACCATATTTATCCTCAAACATTACCCCTCCCCTAGTGTAAAAGTTTAGTACCATATTTATCCTCAAACATTACCCCTCCCCTAGTGTAGATGTTAAGTACCATATTCGTCCTTAAATGACCCCTCCCCTAGTGTAAAAGTATAGTATTAAAGTTTATAAAGTTTGAGGAGAGCTCATTTATGACCCTTCTTTATTAAAATTAAACTGATGATTCTGCAAAAAAAAAAATAGAAGGGGCTTATTTGCAGATAAATATGGTAACTAGTCTCCAATACGGTAGTTGTATCTGAATGAATCCTAGCTATGATTGGTTAATTTTTGCTCTACAGGCACTTGATTCCCTCGACAAGAATGATATTTCTGAGATCCGTGTATTCTCAAAGCCCCCAGAGTTGGTGCAAACTGTTATGGAGGCTGTCTGTATTCTGATGGGATCCAAGTAAGTAACAAGGGCAGCAGTTGTGAAACTTGAGAAAATCTTTCAGAAATAAGTTTTTATGATTTAACATCCAATCAAAAACCAGGTAATTAACACAGAAATTTTCAAATTTGTAGTTCATGAAAATAACCCTGTTTAGATTTTTAAAGACACAGCTCAACATTATACAAGAGCAAAACACATACTTGCTAATACACATGTACTGCTAATATACTTTGGTGCTGTCTAGTTTTAATGCATTTCTGAATTCAAACAGATTAGCTTGATAATGAGTGAGAAGTTTAGCTTGATAATGAGTCAACAGATTAACTTGATAATGAGTCAACAGATTAACTCGATTATGAGTCAACATATTGGCTTGAAAATGAGTCAACGGATTAGCTCGATAGTGAGTCGCCAGATTAACTCTATAATGAGTCAACATATTAACTTGATAATGAGTCGACAGATTAGCTCGGTAATGAATTGATCAACAGATTAACTTGATAATGAGTCAACAGATTAACTTGATAATGAGTCAACAGATTAACTTGATAATGAGTCAACAGATTAGCTCGATAATGAGTCAACAGATTAGCTCAAAAGTGTAAAGAAATTGTTATCGTATCAAGAAGCACAACCATGATTTAGCAAATGCTTTCAGCACAAGAGTGCTAAAATAAGATTACCACTAAAATATTTACGTTTTTATATTTTGTTTAAAGGACAGACTGGGCTTCAGCCAAATCAGTGTTGGGTGACTCGAACTTCCTCAAAAACATGCTGAATTATGACAAAGACAGCATTTCAGAGACAACACTGAAGAAACTAAAGAAATATGTAGACAATCCAAAGTTTATCCCTGAGACCGTGGAGAAGGTGTCCAAGGTAAAAACCCTTGTACATTGTGTATATTTGTTAACACAAATTTATTCCAAATAGATTAAGATGCTTTATGTGTAGAATCTGTTTCCATAGCAACAAAAACTAATTAATTCCTGTGAAAAATTCCATGATAAAATAATTATCTTTTGGTGGTAAATTTGTTATTTGCTTATGAATTTCACCATTTGCAACAGAAACTCCATAAAATGCAGTGTTCTAAGTACAAAATTTGAATAAAGAAAATTAATACCAAAATATCAAATTTGACAATTTTATTCCTCCACTCTGCTTTACTCTGTTTTAGGCTTGTAAGTCGATGTGTATGTGGGTGCTGGCCATGGACTCTTACTCGCATGTATTTAAAACCGTGGAGCCAAAGAGGCAAAAGTAAGTGACTTATCATCCACTGAAATTATATATCATGTCTCCCAAAAATATTGTCAAAATTCAAAAAAAAAAAAAAAAAGTATTAATTACCATTTGATTTAAAATATCATATTTTTTGAAGAATTCATCTGAAGGAAGTTTATTGAATTTCTTTACACAGAAATCAATGACATAAAGATAAAATTCTGCTAGATGAATGTTAAATGATATCTCCATTTCCATTAAGGGTATCACAAAAGAATCATTAAGATTTAAAATTGACAGAAGTCCTGTTTTGTTTTAATATCTGTAAATTTGACTATGTGGACATTTCACTGGGAATCAAAAATCACAGATCTATACCTTAAGGAATATCCGACACCTTCAGTAACAATGTATCATTGTTTTGCAGGTTGGCTGCCGCTGAATCAGAACTCGAGACCGTCATGTCCCTGTTGAAGGAAAAACAGGACCAATTGGCGGCTGTTGAAGCAAAGATTGCAGAGCTTCAGAAAACATACGATGAAAGTGTTTCAGAAAAACAGAAGTTGGAACGCAACATTGCCCAGACAGCATCTCGTCTGAAGCGTGCCGCTAAGTTGACGACAGCTTTAGGTGACGAACAGATCCGATGGGATGAAACAGTCAAGGTATGTTGTAATGTTACGACTGTGTTCAAAATTGAATGTTCCTGCCAACTTGGAATGTTCTTATTGACAACAAAATTAGATGTTTAGCAGCTACTCGGCATCCAGTTGACCCTTGGTTTTTAGCAATTTCAGAATCACTATTTCTCAGAAATCTGAAGGATCAAAACATTAATTTAGTCAAATTGGCCTGTGTACCGTCAATTCCAAGAGTCCGATCTGAATTTGACGAATCTCAAACATGCTCTCAAGGGTCTAATGGATGCCCTGGTTTAGGTACTTAATGCAATTATTTTCAATCTCTCTGTAAAATCGGGGCCGCGGTGGCCGAGTGGTTAAGGTGTCCCGACACTTTATCACTAGCCCTCCACCTCTGGGTTGCGAGTTCGAAGCCTACGTGGGGCAGTTGCCAGGTACTGACCGTAGGCCGGTGGTTTTTTCTCCGGGTATTCCGGCTTTCCTCCACCTCCAAAACCTAGCTAGCACGTTCTTAAATTACCCTGGCTGTTAATAGGAGGTTAAACAAAAACAAACCAAGCTCTATGTAAAATCTGTTTCTCGAGGGATGAATCTGTAAACAACCAATTTTTAAGATCTAGGATTCAAGATGGCCACATCCAGCCAGCATTAGCCATTTTGCACATGAAATTAGCAGTTAGGTTTATAACATTCAGCCAACATTTGATCAACATCATTAAGTCAATGCCAACATATGGCAATCAAACAGCCCATTCTGGGACAACGTATGTCCTCAATGTGGGCAGAAGTCTGTGATTGGTTAAGACGATTTAAATAATAATTTAAGCTCTGATAGAGAATATTTTTGTCAGATTTAGAGGACATTTGAGACATTTCATACACGATTAATAAAGAAATATTAATTTACTGAGCATATTTTAATTGGTTACTATTGACAGGAATTTAACAAGCAGATCGGTAACGTTGTTGGTGATGTATTTGTGTCCGCGGCCTGTGTGGCGTACTATGGAGCGTTTACGGCAAAATATCGTCACGAACTGGTGACAGGATGGACGGAGCGTTGCCAGGAAATGGAAATCCCTGTCACTCATGGAATGACAATCATCTCCGTACTTGCGGACCCCTTTGAGATTCGGCAGTGGAATATGGATGGTCTGCCAAAGGATCAACTGTCCACGGAGAACGCCATCTTGGTGACACGGGGCCGGCGCTGGCCCCTTATGATAGACCCGCAGGAACAGGTACAGTGAACATGTAACCTTTTGGTTAAGGGGCCAACAGGTTTCCTGAGGGCCCTTATATAAAATCTAGTCATGTCAATGTTTTTGTTAAACAGCGATACTTATTTGTATGGGAGTCGATCAGTGCATTCATAGTTAATTTATGAAGAATATTCAATATCATAGACATTTTCTAGATGTACCAGAAGTTACCTTTTATAGTAATAGTGATATTTGTGTTTTTTTTTGGCCCAGCCAGGAAATGGATAGGGGGAGGGGGGGCATACATAATGTATATAGTGTTACCCATCCTATTGTGTTGTGTCGCATCCCGTCGCGTCCCGTCACGTCCCATCCCGTCCCAATGCAATGTAACGACTGTGTAGCTAATCTCATCAGGAACTGCGGATGCAATTCTCACAAAACTGTGTTTGCGACGTCAAGTGGCATCGGGGGAGTTTATGTCTTACAGACATTTTCTACTTAAATTGATGACTTTCTTACTTTTGATCAAAAATATTCTAACAGTAAATATCAAGGAATATCTAAAGTTATATATTTACACATGTGTTGATTGTATTTAAGGCTAACCGCTGGATAAGGAACAAGGAAGCTAAGAATGGCCTAAAGTTTATCAAGCTCACTGACAGTAATTTCCTACGGACCCTGGAAAACTGTATCCGAATCGGAATGCCAGTGTTGTGTGAGGACCTCGGAGAATCTCTGGACCCTGCCCTAGAACCAGTCCTCCTCAAACAGACATTTATGTCGGTAAGTCACCATTGAGCTCAAAACATGATGTTGACCTCAAAATTCAACATTGACCTGAAAACACAATGTTGACCTCAAAAGGCAACCTTGACCTCAAAATGAAAACCTTGACCTCAAAGTTCAACTTTGACCTCAAAATGCAACCTTGACCTCAAAATGCAACCTTGACCTCAAAATGCAACCTTGACCTCAAAATGCAACCTTGACCTCAAAATGCAACATTGACCTCAAAATGCAACATTAACCTCAAAATGCAACCTTGACCTCAAAGTTCAACATTGACCTCAAAATGCAACATTAACCTCAAAATGCAACATTGACCTCAAAATGTAATATTGACCTCAAAACATGACCTTGACCTTTGATATGTCTGTTTTAGGGTGGCCGTCTGCTGATCCGTCTTGGAGACAGTGACATCGACTACGATCGTAACTTCCGTTTCTTCATGACATCCAAGATGACCAACCCTCATTACCTCCCGGAAGTCTGTATTAAAGTAACCATTATCAACTTCACCGTGACCAAGCAGGGGTTGGAGGACCAGCTGTTGGGGTAAGTCTCCTTATTGATACAGATAGAAATTTACAGTAACTGGAGTTTGTCAACCTCACTCCAAATGTCAGCATACTGTATATTAGCTCAATTTTCATGAAACCATTAAAATGTAAGGTTTGCAGCTTTTGTATTTTCCAATTATTTGACATACATTGTATTGTACTATTGACATAATTTGAACTGATCAAATGACATTGAACTGTAACTGCAGAAATTGTTTTGCCAAACCCAGGGTTAGAGAAAATTCTGACAAATGGATTGTTTGCAATCCAATTTTGATATTTGCTACACTGGAATGTCAGTAAAAGTACTCCTTTAGGGGTAAATCTTATCTTGGCAGTTGATTGTGTTAATTACGCTTATTTTAACATTGATTCTTTAATACAAAGTAAATAATGTTGTGGTACCAATTTGTCATTGCAATTACTTCATAAAATTTGAATGCACTAAAATTCGATACTTTGACTGTTCTAAAATTTGAATGTACTAATATTTGAATGCACTAAAATTCGAAAATTCGAATATAAAATTTTATGCACTGAAATTTGAAACCTTGAATGCACAAAAATTGGATGTACTAAAATTTGAATGCACCAGAATTTGAATGCACTAAAATTTAAATGCACTAAAATGAACTACTTTTATAGTAACATGCAGTATTTTGTGTAGTAATCATTGATATCATGTGGTTGTAGTGATGTGGTCGGCCTGGAGAGACCGGATCTGGAGGAACAGAGGAATCAACTGATCATGAAGATTAACGCCGACAAAAACCAGTTAAAGGCCATCGAGGACAGGATTCTTAAGCTTTTGTTTGAATCAGAAGGCAACATTCTGGACAACGAGGAGCTCATTAACACTCTAAATGAGTCTAAGGTAAGGGTCGCATTAGGAGCTCATTAATATTTTCAATGAGTCCAATCAGAATTTAGTACAGTAGTTCACTATGTGGGTTTGAGTAATGATGAGCTAATTGACATGAACAAGTCAGAGTTAAGGGTCACCAATGAGTCAGGTCAAAGGTCAACATTTGTTCATGAGTCAAAGTTCATCAATATTTCAGGGTCAGAGGTTAACAATTGTTCAAGAGCTAAGGGACATCAGTTTGTCAGGATGAGGAGTCAATTATTTAAGAGTTAAGTGTCACCAATGAGTTCAGTCAGCGGTCAACAATTTTTTAACATCAAGTAGTCGGGTCAGAGGTCAACAAATGTTCAAGAGTTTAGGGTAATCAATTTGCTAGGGTTAGAGGTCAACGATTAATAAAGAGTTAAAGGTCACCAATGAGTCAAGTCAAAGGTCAGCTTTGTGAGTCAAAATGACTCTTGTGAGTCAACAACGAGTTATAGGTCAAAGGTCAGGATCATTTGCTACAGAGAATTGCAAGATATACAACTTTGAACTTTGACCTTTGTCAGGTGACCTCAGGTGTGATCAAGCAGCGCCTTGCTGAGGCTGAGGTTACGGAGGAGAAGATTAACACAGCTCGTGAGAAATACATCCCAGTGGCCGCTCGTGGATCTGTCATGTACTTTGTCGTGGCTGACATGGGGGAGGTGGACCCTATGTACCAGTTCTCACTGAAATACTTCAAACAGGTAAGGAAAAAGTGGAGATTAGCAGAACAGGTAAGGACAAATGGTGGGGATTAACAGAACTGGTAAAGGAAAAAGGTGGGGATTAATAGAACAGGTAAGGGGAAAAGGTGGAGATTAGCAGAACAGGTAAGGACAAATGGTGGGGATTAAAAGAACAGGTAAGGGAAAAAGGTGGAGATTAGCAGAACAGGTAAGGACAAATGGTGGGGATTAACAGAACAGGTGAGGGACAAATGGTGGTGATTAACAGAACAGGTAAGGGGAACAGGTGGGGATTAATAGAACAGGTGAGGGACAAATGGTGGGGATTAACAGAACAGGTAAGGGGGAAACAGGTGGGAATAACAGAACAGGTAAGGACAAATGGTGGGGATTAATAGAACAGGTAAGGACAAATGGTGGGGATTAACAGAACAGGTAAGGATAAAAGGTTGGAATTAACAGAACAGGTAAGGACAAATGGTGAGGATTAACAGAACAGGTAAGGACAAATGGTGGGGATTAACAGAACAGGTAAGGACAAATGGTGGGGATTAACAGAACAGGTAAGGGGGAAAAGGTGGAGATTAACAGAACAGGTAAGGGGGAAAAGGTGGAGATTAACAGAACAGGTAAGGGACAAAAGGTGGGGATTAACAGAACAGGTAAGGGACAAATGGTGAGGATTAACAGAACAGGTAAGGGACAAATGGTGAGGATTAACAGAACAGGTAAGGGACAAATGGTGGGGATTAACAGAACAGGTAAGGACAAATGGTTGGAATTAACAGAACAGGTAAGGACAAATGGTGGGGATTAACAGAACAGGTAAGGACAAAAGGTGGGGATTAACAGAACAGGTAAGGACAAATGGTGGGGATTAATAGAACAGGTACATGTAAGGGGAAAAGGTGGGGATTAACAGAACAGGTACATGTAAGGGGAAAAGGTGGGGATTAACAGAACAGGTAAGGGGAAAAGGTGGGGATTAACAGAACAGGTAAGGACAAATGGTGGGGATTAACAGAACAGGTAAGGGAAAAAGGTGGGGATTAACAATAATAACAGTATAAACAGTCTAAACCAGATAACATCTCAACCTAAATATTTGACTGGTTTATAAAAAAATTAATCAATACATTAAAGTTAAACTTATTGCAAACCAATGATATCACGGTATATAATTAGTTAGTTAAATCTAGTTCAAATAATACAAAACATTTCACACCCTCATCACCTAATGGAAGTAATTATGTTGAATATTCACAAATCAGGCAATATAGGATAAAATTGTTTAATACAAAATAGTGAAATGTTGGACTGGAATATATACACTGTTATGTGGTCAGTGTCCAATGAAATTCACTGTTGTATAACTATCATCCAATGAAATTCACTGTTATATTACTATTGTCCAATGAAATTCACTGTTGTATTACAATGTTCCAATGAAATCCACAGTTGTATTACAATTGTTCAATGAAATCAACTGTTGTATTACTATTGTCCAATGAAATCCACTGGTGTATCATAAATGTCCAATGAAATTAACTGTTGTATTACAATTGTCCAATGAAATCCACTGTTGTATTACAATTGTCCAATGAAATCTACTGTTGTGTTTCCAGCTCTTTAACACAACTATCTCAACGAGTGAGAAGAACCCAGACCTACAGAAGCGATTAAAAATCTGTCTGGCTGAAACAACAAGCGCCATCTACAAAAACGTGGCCAGGTAAGCCTTGACTAGGCTGTTACAAAAAATAATTCTACTCCCTGTTGTTGGCTTTAACAAGGCTGGTTCAACAACTAGCTCTATCCCCCATCATCTGTCTATTACAACGTTGTAACAACAACTTACTTTACCCCCTCCTTCATCTTTTGTCTTTCAAGTAGCTGTTACAGTAACTAAATTTACCCATCTATTGTCTATTATTAGGCTGTTACAACATCTAATCCCCCCCCCCCCCCCCAACATTCTAATTATTATGTGGCTGTTACAACAACTGTCTCTACCCCCTCTACTGTCTTTTATTAGGCTGTTGCAATATTTAACTTAACCCTCTCCCTGACTTTCTATCAATCATGAGGCTGTTACAACAACTGACTCTACCCCCTCTACTGTCTTTTATTAGGCTGTTGCAACATTTAACTTAACACCCTTTGTGACATTCTTTTATTATGGGGCTGTTACAACAACTGATTCTACCCCCTTACTGTGTTTTATTAGGCTGTTGCAGCATTTAACTTAACCCCCTCCCCCGACTTTCTATTTCTTATGAGGCTGTTACAACAACTGACTCTACCCCTCTTCTGTCTTTTATTAGGCTGTTGCAACATTTAACTTAACACCCTTTGTGACATTCTTTTATTATGGGGCTGTTACAACAACTAATTCTACCTTGACCACTTTGTTTTTTTACAGGGCACTGTTTGAGAAAGACAAACTCGTATTCTCTTTTATGTTGTGTGTCGAGATAATGAAACAAGAGAATAACATATCTATGCCTGAATGGAACTTCTTCCTGCGAGGAGCCACTGGTATGGACCGCCAACGAGCTCCGAAACCTGAGGTGAACTTCATCAAGAAACTGACATGGAACCAGGCATGCGATATCAACGACACCCTGCCTATATTTAGGGGTGTACATACTGATCTTCTGAAAACACCTGTCTGGGTCAAACTCGGAGAAACTGAGGTAAACTTGTGAAGATTGCAATTGAATGAGAACATTTTTGTAACAGAGTGCGTAATTGATTAGAATTAAATCACTGCCTCCGCTAGGGATCGAACCTGGGACCTCTGGCTTACTAGTCTTACGCTCAACCGATCGAGCTAAAGAGAAGATCTCTCTAGCCAAGCGGGATATTGCAGCTAGTATTAACCAGGGTTACATTTTGATTGAGAAATTTAGCACTTTTTTTGATAATCTGTAAAATATTTTACAAAATTGTTGTTTTACCAGCACATATATACCTTCCCCAATTTTTTTCCGGCAAAAGTGAGATTAGTTTTTATATATACATATAATTGTCCTTGATATCAAGTCAAAGTAATTAAACTGCTTTGAACTTTGTATTTTCTTAAACATAGATATGACACATTGAAATAAACAATTACTTGCAGTAGTGAATGTTCAGGAGTTTGACTATTAGGCGTATTCGTTGTAGATCCACGCAAACCCTGACGAATATGAAACATATGAGCCCCTCCCCCCAGAGCCAGAACCGTTGAAGGAAGGTCAGGAACAGGAGATCGAGGTCGATGATGGCACGATTAAAGGTCACTGGAATCTACGTCTTACAAGTTTCCAGAAACTCATGTTCATAAAAGTGTTTCAGGAAGAGAAGGTAACTCTTGCAGCTAAGGGGAGATAACTCTACTTCAGAGATAATGTTAAGAAGAAAATTACGCCGTTTGATTTTGTTGATAAATTTGCATCAATTTAACTTTGGGATGTATTTTAAGTGATTTTCTCTACTATCAAATCAACTAAATTGTGAATTATTTTGATCTACAGACAATTTTTGCGGTGACTGACTTTGTTCGTGAGAACCTTGGACAACAGTTTGTGGAGAGTCCTCCCGTCAGTTTACAGACCCTTTATGATGATATGAACAAAATTACGCCTCTTGTATTCGTACTGAGCACAGGTTCCGACCCAATGGGAGCTTTCCTGAGGTTTGCTCGGGACAAAGGCTACTCAGACAAGTATGTATACTTTACAATACTCAACATTTTAGGTTTACTGTTAAAATTCAATTTTGCATATTCAAATTTAAAACAAAGCCATCAATGTGATAAGTATTTGTCAGCTGGTCTTAATTATCTTATCTATTTTATAAAATAATCCCCTCCCCTTGTGTAAAAATTAAACATTTAATTTTTGGGGAGAGCTGAATATTTGTGAACCACTAAAATAATCCCCTCCCCTTGTGTAAAAATTAAACATTTAAGTTTTGGGGAGAGCTGAATATTTGTGAACCACTAAAATAATCCCCTCCCCTTGTGTAAAAATTAAACATTTAACTTTTGGGGAGAGCTGAATATTTGTGAACCACTAAAATAATCCCCTCCCCTTGTGTAAAAATTAAACATTTAATTTTTGGGGAGAGCTGAATATTTGTGAACCACTAAAATAATATCCTTCCTTTGTGTAAAAATTAAACATTGAAGTTTTGGGAAGAGCTCGATATTTGTGAACCACTAAAATAATCCCCCTCCCCTTGTGTAAAAATTAAACATTGAAGTTTTGGGGAAAGCTAAATATTTGTGAACCAATTTTGGAACTTCTAAAAAAATGAAGAAAGGGGTTATTTTGTGAGCAGGGGCTTATTCTCAGATAAATAGGGTAACTTTTAAAGTAAAAAAAAAATGAGGTGACCACGAAAATTATGAAAAACTTGTCAGCTTCCCAACTGATGTGTAGGATATCATTGATTTAAGAATTACTACCATGGGTAATCATGGGTAATCAGGTTTTGCTGAGAGTGAATTGTTTAATTATTTTGTCCGTAGGATCCAGTCGATCTCCCTCGGACAGGGACAGGGACCCGTGGCAGAAAAACTCATCTCCAGTGCAGTTAAAACAGGCGACTGGGTCATTTTACAGGTAAAAATAATATTCATTCAGGTAAAAACAAGTCATCAAAATAAAACATCAGAATCCATCAAATTAAATCAAAGTTCATTAAATTACATCAAGTTACATCAAAATACATCAAAGGTTTTTGATGTTTCATCTTATTTTCTAGTTGGTAAGTATATAAGTTTTATTTTCAAATTTAACTAAAATCTCATGTAGCTTGAACACTTTTGACTCATGATCTCACCTGAATTAATATCCTTTTTTTTCATGTTGGAAACCAGAAAATTAGGGTCTCAAGATTTGTAAAGAGTACATTGTTTACATGACACCATTTTGATTTTATAATAGAACTGTCACTTGGCTGCCTCCTGGATGTTGTCGATGGAGAACGTCGTAAAACAGATGGGAGAAGCCCCACAAGACATCCATGAGGATTTCCGTCTTTTCCTCAGCTCAATGCCTTCCAAGGCATTCCCCGTCAGTGTCCTTCAAAACAGTGTCAAGGTCACCAACGAACCTCCCAAGGGCCTACGTGCAAATATGAGGCGTGCGTTTGGCGAGATGACGCCTACATTCTTTGAGGAAAATGGTATGATATAATACTTGCTGGGTCGAGGGGTATTGAAATTCCTATATTATTATATCTACATGTCAAATTTATTATAAAGAGATATATTCTATTTCACAATAAGTTAATTTATATGTATCTAGTCACCAAGTGTATATTATTTTAAAAAAAAAAATAAAAAAAAAAAAAAAAAAATCCCCCCCCCCCCTCCCCCAGAATGGAAAACTTAGGTTGTTAATATTGAATGTAAAATGGAGAAAAGTGAGCAGCAGACCTCAATGGTTCATCTATCTATTAGTTTACCAGTTTCATCCGTGATTATGCTTCCTCAGGACATACAAAATACAGATTTTTGGCTTCTAAAGAACTAAAAATGAGGATATCAATTTGATTATTACCTATGATTTATGTTAAGTAAATTGTATTGTATTTCATGTTTCATACCCAGTATAGCTGTTAATGCTATATCACCTTTCTTTTTAACAGTACTGGGTGTCAAATGGAAGAGAATGATATTTGGACTCTGCTTCTTCCACGCCATTATTCTTGAGAGGAAGAAGTTCGGTCCACTCGGCTGGAATATCAGGGTAGGTATCTAGTGTGGAATATTAGGGTAGGTATCTAGTGTGGAATATCAGGGTAGGTATCTAGTGTGGAATATCAGGGTAGGTATCTAGTGTGGAATATTAGGGTAGGTATCTAGTGTGGAATATCAGGGTAGGTATCTAGTGTGGAATATCAGGGTAGGTATCTAGTGTGGAATATCAGGGTAGGTATCTAGTGTGGAATATTAGGGTAGGTATCTAGTGTGGAATATCAGGGTAGGTATCTAGTGTGGAATATCAGGGTAGGTATCTAGTGTGGAATATCAGGGTAGGTATCTAGTGTGGAATATCAGGGTAGGTATCTAGTGTGGGATATCAGGGTAGGTATCTGGTGTGGAATATCAGGGTAGGTATCTAGTGTGGAATATCAGGGTAGGTATCTAGTGTGGTCGAATTGTTTAAATGTCTGAGCACTGCAAATATCTCATTAAACCACGGTACCAACACATTAACTTTAATTAGGGCAGGGGAATATTAGGGTATGTATCTAGTGTGGTCGAATTGATTAAAATGTCTGAGCATTGTAATTATCTCATAAACCCATGGTACCAACACATTAACTTGTCAAAAGTAGGGGAGGCGAATATTGTAGGATGATAAGATAATATTTGCTTATTATCAAAAATGAGCTTATTACTAGATATGGCAGACATGGGCTTATTATCAAACATGGGCTTATTGTTGTTACGTATCAGATTTACATTGGATGTGTTTGTATCGAATGATTTTACTTGGCCAAGATTTTTGCCGATATTGACTCAGATAGTTCGAACTCACACTTATTTTCTGAAGTATAATTTCAAATAATTCGAACAGGTTCAAGGTTTACCGTAATTTTTTTTTCTTTTATGTTACAGTACGAGTTTAGCGACAGTGATCGGGAATGCGCTCTACTCAACCTTCAGATGTTCTGTAAGGACGGGACGATTCCATGGGACGCCCTGATCTACATTTCAAGGGAGGTAAGTCATGACAACTCCGTATTTGAGGACACTTTTTATATATTATGCAAACAATAATTATTTAACATATTTCAACTTAGTAGTCAGTCAAATTCATGTACAATTTCCACCCATTTACCGAAAATGCAATATGTGATCATCAGGGGCAAAGTTGCTGTTTTAGAGTTTTTCGTGAGAATTATTTATTGATTTAGTTTTAGATCTTTATTTTAGATCAACTAACGCGCCTAGTTTTCAGTTTTACAATGAATCCCTTCTTCTGAAAATAAATATATTTTAATATAATAGCCGGTCAAGTTTGTGTGCGAATTCCACACAATGATCAAAGCTGCATAATCCTATTATCAGAAGCATATCCGCCGGTTCAGAGTTTGTGGTCAAAATTTTTTATTTGTTTTAATTTCAGATTTTATCTTTAAATTAACGTCAGCTCCTATATTTTCCTTCACTCAAAATCCAGATCTTCAGTTATCCCCAAGCCTGGTGATTACTGATTTCTTCCGAAAATAAAAAAAGAAATATTTTCAAAATGTACTATAATGTCAATTTTGACGGTTATCTCCTTGCTGAGCCTTCTAATATCATACCTATATTGTAGATCACTTACGGAGGACGTGTCACTGATGTCCAGGATAAGAGATGCCTTGGTACCATACTCAAAACATTCTTCTACCCAGAGACGCTTGATCCAGATTACAAGTACTCGCCCTCTGGTAAGTCAACTTATACCTATACAGTATCCGTCCTCAAATAAGCCCCTCCCCTAGTTAAAGATACTAAAGTTTGGTGAGGACAGCTTATTTTTGAACCACTGTAAGGTTACTGTTTTAAACTTGATGATTCTGCAAAATTGAATCAGGGGGCGTATTTGTGAACAGGGGCTTATTTGTGTGAAAGGGCTTAGTTGTGGGGAATGGGCTTACTGTGGATATGGGGCTTATTCATGGGAAAGGGCTTAATTATGGGTATGGTGCTCATTTGTTGGTATTGGGCTTATTTGTGTGTAAGGACTTATTATAGAGTAGGGGCTTATTTCCATCACAAAAATAAATGATGTGCTTGTGATTGATTTGTCATTTCGATGATTTTCCTTGGAGTTATGTCCCTTTATTGATTGCTTTGAGCAATATTTTATGTGTGAATGACGTACAATATTAGTTTGGTATGATTGACAGGTATATACTACGCCCCCGATCTGGAGGAGCTCCATCAGTACAGAGACTACATTGAGTCTTTACCACAAATTGAGGAACCGGAAATATTCGGCATGCACGAAAACGCCAACATAGCGTTCCAGGTAATTTATTGTGTGTATACTGTCCTAGGGATAATTTCGTATGTTCCAAAAATATTTTTTCTCTGTCACTGTACTCTTCAACACCTGATAATTCAAAACAGAAAGATTTCTCAAACATATAAAATCAGCTCAATGAATTATTATTCAAGAAAAATATTTCAGAAAAAAAAATTACAAGAAAAAATCTAAATCTAAAAAGTCTGAAAATTAGGATATTTTATTGGGCTACACAAATCAGTATCGTGAATTTTATGTAAATCCATAGAATATGTTACCAATTGATGGAGTAGATGAGAATCTTAATCTTCCACCTCCAGTTTCATCAGTATATTCAAACAAAGGAAACTGAAACAAAATTACAGATTTTAAGGAAATGGCCAGTAGTACTTTTCTATGGACAACTCTAAGTTAAATAATATCTGTAGCACTCGTGAGGAAACCGTTTTTCATTTTGTCTTCTTTGGGATGCCCTTGCTAAATTTAGTTACCTTTTTTTTTTAAATACAATGTATAGAGACATATTGTAAATGTGTTTTAATCTGTCGCATACATAAATGGTATCATTTAATTAGGCAGTTTACACGCAGAGAAAAGATGAGAAATTTGAGATAATGTCGTTTGTTGTCATTGAGAATGAAGATGTACTTCATAGGATCCTTGTTATGAAGAAGCTTGATTTAACGAAAATTAATTACTTAATTTATTAATCATTATGATGGTTATTTTGGACAGAACCAAGAGACCACCTCCCTAGTTACGACTATACTTGATGTACAACCGCGTATGTCTTCCGGCGGTACCGGTAAGTCAAATGACGAAATCGTCTACGAGCTGGCCGAGAGTATTCTGGAGAAAGTGACGGATAAACTGGACATCGACGAGGCTAACCAGGAGATGTTTGCGCTGGACGCTAAGGGTCGTCTCAACTCCTTGACCACTGTGCTCACACAGGAGGTTGACCGCTTCAATAACCTTCTGGGAGTCATCAAGGTAAGTTATTTCTACCAAGGGGGATAACTCTAAATCTATTGAGCATCCGGATCATTCGGGGGGAGAGTATATTTACACCTCTTCCTTCTTCAGCTTAGTGAACTCTGACTGCGAATAAATTAGCGTATACGCAGTGAAAAAAGGCTCAGAGGATTAATAGGGGCAGGAATAGGTAACATAATTATGACTTCGTCTATTTGTGACGTTACCGGACCGTCAACTTGATATCGCCATTTTGAAAAGACTGATTAACATAATTTTAGCATTTTCTCCTGTCACTCGATGAAGGATTAAATTGAAGGTTAACAACCCAACAAAAATAGCAACCTCTACCAGGCTACCAAGGGAGATAACTCCAGAAAATAAAGCAAAAAAATTGTCATCAAAGGAAACAACTCTAAGTTCACTCCTATCACTTTGATAGTTATATCCTTTCTCTGTAGTCATACAAATACATATTATTAGACAAAATCAGATTTGTAGCAACCATCTTATTTTCATTGATTTAATTTTTGGAGATGCATTTGTTTATTACGTAACAGACACCATTGAAAATAACTACAATATTAATCAATAACATGTATCAGTATTGTCTGGTGACCTAGATTTGAACCTCAGTTTCTGAATCAATGAACCATCTGTTGACTTTTGTCATTGTTGTTTATTTTCTCCAAAGTATCAGTTTTAACTTTGTGTTTCAGAACTCTCTGCTGACACTGCAGAAAGCCATCAAAGGGATGGTGGTGATGAGTGAGGCCCTAGAAGGGGTCTACAACGCATTCCTCAACAAACAGGTGCCAACTATGTGGGCCAACGCAGCCTACCCCTCCCTCAAGCCCCTCGGCTCCTGGGTGGAGGATTTGACCTACCGTACAGCGTTTATTGACAATTGGATCAGACACGGACTTCCCAAGTCTTTCTGGATGTCTGGGTTCTTCTTCCCACAAGGTCAGAAACAATCACTTTGTAGGATTATCTATAACTTTTCATTCCAGAAAAATCAAAATGAATATAGAACTTGTTTGGTCTTGAAATTGGAAAAAAAAATTGATTTAGTTAGGTATGCTCCATTACTGATAATGAAAATCAATATAGAACTTGTTTTTTTCTTGAAATTAAAAAAAAAAAGAAAGAAGATTTTATTTAGTTATCTATGCTCCATTACTAATAATCAAAATTGATCCCATTACCAGCCACAATAAAATCTTCTGAAAAACTTTAGATATCTTTTTTTAAATGAAAAAAGAAATATTCATTTAAGATTGTATGCTAAATCATTTTTTTTTCAAATATTCAAGAAAACAAAATCACTAAAATTTTATTTCAATTTTGAAATTCAAATTCTATTTTCCTGAACCATTTTTGTCTAAAAATCAAAGTTGATTTGACAATAGAATACTAACTTGACCTCTTTTTGTCCTTGTCAGGCTTTCCTCACTGGGTCACTACAGAATTACGCTCGTAAATACAACCTTCCCATCGATCACCTGTCATTCCACTTCCATCCGATGAAGCTTTTCCGGGACCAGAAGGAAGTAACAAAACAGATGGCAGAGCTTAAATTTGGAGAGGAGATTGAGCTTGACAAAGAGGTAAGATGGAATGGATTTCTGTGTTTTCTTACACCATAATATTTTATGAATGTTTATGTGAATGATAAGTTCGAATATCGAAAACCAATTTTTTAAAAATTTTGGTTAGTATAAGGAGCCGCATGTGGTGCAGGAAATGGTTTCTTTCACACCAGATATAAGGAATGGGACAACTGGTTTGCCCCTTGTCAGTATAATGTGACCGGGTGGGGTGTCCTGCTAGGTGTCTCCGGCAGTATAATCGGCAAAAGTTCCGGCCTATCCCAAGGGGACTTAACACGAACATACCGCAGCCTCCCAAAACACACACACACTCACCAGACGCATGCACAACGCACGCACAGGAGGCCGTCCTTAAATGATCTTAGCTGTTAATAGGACATTAAACAAAATAAACCAAACCAAACTGTCTGATTTTCTGTCATGTGACCTGGCTTCCTTGTTACTGTGTGATAAATTGCTAATCTACTCATCTTAAGTTGATGTTCTTTCTCCCATTTGATGACTTATACAATTTACCCTCCTCCATATTCTTGATTTGCTAAAATAGTTTTTAGAAATTTTCAGAATTTGCACTCATTGTGAGGTCTAATTTTGGTTTAAAAGTGAATACATTTTAAAAAGAATTCCCAAGAGTCCCCCCTCCCCATCCTCCCTATTGTACATGTATGTTTTGGTTGTCATTCATGGTTACCATGGTTAAGAAATGTTCATGTCTCCCTCAAAAAGGTCAGTAACTGTACATTGTATCTGTATGTGTTATGACAGATATCATATATGATTCGTGTTACAGATTGTACTACCTGATGATGGTGTACTCGTACACGGGATGTTCATGGACGGATGTCGCTGGGACACTGAAGACATGGTGGTTGTTGACTCCATCCCTGGCATTATGAACGGCGTTCTTCCTGTTATTCACATGGAGCCTAAGATGGACTTCTCTCCTGACCCGGAGGATTATCGAGCTCCACTCTACAAAACATCAGCTCGTGCAGGTGTTCTCTCCACCACAGGTAGGTCAAGGTCACAGGTGTTCTGCCCACCACATTTAGGTCAAGGTCACAGGTGTTCTTCTCACCACAGGTAGGTCAAGGTCAGATTTCTCCATCACAGGTTGGTGAAGATCATAGATGACCTCTACACCACAGGAAGGTCAAGGTCAAAGGTGATCTCTCCATCACAGGGAGTTGAAGGTAACAGGTGATTTTCATCACAGGTAGATCAAGGTCACAAGTGACCTCTCCACCACAGGTACGTCAAGGTCACAGGTGCTCTCTCCACCACATGTAAGTCAGGGACACAGGTGATTTCTCCACCACAAGTAGGTCAAGGTCATAGGTGATCTCTCCATCACAGGTAGGTCAAGGTCACAGTTGATAATTGTCTCTGCGATACTGGGTAGGTATATAGAGTAAAAGAAAACCAAAATTTATTTTCATGTTTATTCTGAAGGAGAGAAAATCAGATTCAAATATTAAATCAGATAATCTTGAGGTAATGCTTTGTTGTAGCTCTTTTTCCCAAGTTGAAATCCTTGGGAACATATTGATAGAAATAATGTTTTGAAAAATTATACAACATATTTTTTTTTTACATTTTGTATTGCTAGGGAAATAAGTACGAATTGATTACTTTGAAAATCTTTAGTAAGATTTTTGTAATTTAGCAAAGACTAAGTTTTTTGATTGGGTTCTTTACAAATATGTTACTGTAAGTTATGATGACATGTATCAGGATTTTTTCGGACGATGACCGCAGGCGTCCTTTCACGTTTCCCAGTATGTATATTTCTGATGTCTATTTCAGGTCATTCTACAAACTTTGTTGTGATGACACATCTACCGTCCAAGTTCTCCAACGACTACTGGATCGCCAAGGGCGCCGCCCTGTTGTGCCAGCTTAATGAATAACAAGGGACATAACTCTGTCATAGAGAACTGGCTCATCAAAAATCATCATGTTGTGAAAAAAAAAAACATTTTCTGACCCGCTTAATGGGGAAATTTAATGTGCTATTTGTGGTAAATGGTATTTGCTACAATTTGTGTAAAAACTTTTTTCATGGAGTAAAATTATTTTTGTATTAAACATTTGAAAGAAGTTTAATAATATGAAGGACTTTGAAATGTCTATGTATATGGTACATTCCGTTTGTAAATAAAAGCAATTGTTTCATGTGTAAATAAAATATAATGTTATTCACTCATTAGTAACTCTGTTAGCTTGAAGACATTTAGAAAATCTTAAGACATATTTGGAAAATCTTAGAACATATTTAGAAAATCTAAGACACATTTAGAAAATCCTAAAAGAAAATCTTAAGACATATTTGGAAAATCTTCAGACATATTTAGAAAATCTTATGCCAAATTAAGAAAATCTTAAGACATATTTGAAAAATCAGAAATGTTAAAATGAAAAAAATACAAAAAAAACCCTAAATATTTTTCTAATGGAATAATTCAACAACAAAAACTTCAGTCTATAAAAAAACAATGAAAGATTACAGGAATACAAATATTTTTGTAAAAGTCACTAAACATTAGATTTGGAAACTTCAGGTATTTTTTCAAAGCTGACTGTCCTGAGAACAGATCTCTGAGTGTCCTGTGCCTGTTTTTCTTTAGTGTCTTAAATTGCTATCATCTTCAAAATGTGCCTTGTTTAAATCATACATGTAGCTGAAAACATTCGTTTATTTTCTAAATCCTATATATTTATTTGCCTTATATTATTATTTTTTCCACGATTCATTTTACATTTGTTTTAAGATGTATTTTTTCCCTGTTGATTCCGTCCGTTTGACTGTGATATAAACTCTGAATCAATATCAGGGTTCAGCCTTTAACTAAATCTAATTTATTAATATCTGTGTCCAAGACTGCACACAGTTATGAGTGATAATTAAATGACTATGTGATACAGTTTGTACAGTGTTATAGTATATAAAAGATTTACACTGATGTACTTTTTGTTGATATCCTTAAATTATGTGTCTAGTTTGAGGTATATTATATAATTATAATATTTATATAATATTCAAAAATAAATTTACAAAAGTAGTGATAGGTTTAGATGGGGTCACATGGATGTCCTGTGACACAGTGAGATCACATGATGTGTCATGTGACATGATGGGATCACATGTCTGTCATGTGAACTGTGATAAGAAACAGCCTTCACACAACTTACTTTATCTGTGTTAAGTTTTTGTTGTGTGCTCATCACAATTAAAAATGAACAATTAAGAATTTCTTGGTCTTTGTTTTTATTTACAAGTTGCAAATAAAACTGAAAATATGATAAAACTATCTTAGAATATCTGACTTCATATTTCTCACTCATACCAACTCGGTTATTTTGGCAAAGTTTGGTTGAAATTCTATCAACAGTTTTTGAGAAGAAGTTTAAAATGCGGAATTCCTGACATTTGACAAAAAGCATAGGATTATTATCCATCACTTTAATTTACATTTTGTGCTAAAATTGAGAGCAAAGAATGTAACAAATATTTAAAGCAAAGCAAACAAAATGTGAGAGACGAGAAAAAATTCCAGTTGGGAGAAATTCTTTATTCATTTATTTATTTCCAATTCAACAGACCCGAGGGTCCACTTACAGAATGGATAACAATTACAACATAAGTTTAAAATATCACAGTTCGTTATGAATGTAACACAGACATATATGTACAAAAGTATTGAACTAGTGGAAAAAAATATGTTGTAATCGAACTTTGAACCCAGTGAGAGACAAATAAAACATATCACAGTCTGTAGCAAGATCAAAAGAATTAAAATTACATTGAATCCTGTTTAAAACACTATACTTTCTAATATTTATGCGACTTTTCTGACAGTAAAACTGAATAAAACGGGATGATCGTAGATTACGTCCAGGTACTATACTCAACTAAATAAGGACAGTCAAATACACTATTTACACATTTGAAAAGAAAAACACTAAATATGCTCGCCTTTGTTTGAGGCT
Source organism: Pecten maximus (assembly GCF_902652985.1). Lineage (NCBI taxonomy): Eukaryota > Metazoa > Mollusca > Bivalvia > Pectinida > Pectinidae > Pecten > Pecten maximus. The sequence continues at coordinate 5,032,388 of NC_047031.1, read as the reverse complement.
TGGAAGTTTGAAATACTTACATGTTTCAGCATAAGACATAGAATTAAAATCGGCGTGTGCCTTGAAACACAAAAATTTCAAAAATTTGCGCTGAGCAACTTCAATCTGGTGGATAGGAGAGGTTTTGTGAGGAGACCAGATCTTCACGAGACTTCCATCAAAAAAAACATTAATTCTGTCAGTTAATCCAAAGATACACTAAACCTGTCAGTCAATACAAACATACCTTAAACCTGTCAGTCAATCCAAAGATACACTAAACCTTTCAGTCAATCCAAAGATACACTAAACCTGTCAGTCAATACAAAGATACACTAAGCCTGTCAGTCAATCCAAAGATACACTAAACCTGTCAGTCAATACAAACATACCTTAAACCTGTCAGTCAATCCAAAGATATACTAAACCTGTCAGTCAATACAAAGATACCCTAAACCTGTCAGTCAATACAAAGATACACTAAACCTGTCAGTCAATATAAAGATACACGAAACCGGTCAGTCAATCCAAAGATACACTAAACCTGTCAGTCAATACAAAGATACACTAAACCTGTCAGTCAATAAAAAGATACACTCAACCTGTCAGTCAATACAAAGATACACTTAATCTGTCAGTTAATACAAAGATACACAAAATTTGTCAGTCAATACAAAGATACACTAAACCTGTCAGTCAATCCAAAGATTCACTTTACCAGTCAGTCAATACAAAGATACACTAAACCAGTCAGTCAATACAAAGATATACTAAACCTATCAGTCAATATAAAGATATACTAAACCTATCAGTCAATATAAAGATACACTAAATCTATCAGTCCATCCAAACATACCTTAAACCTGTCAGTCAATCCAAAGATACACTTAATCTGTCAGTTAATACAAAGATACACAAAATTTGTCAGTCAATCCAAAGATACACTAAACCTGTCAGTCAATACAAAGATACACTAAACCTGTCTGTCAATACAAAGATACACTAAACCTGTCAGTCAAGACAAAGATATACTAAACCTGTCAGTCAATACATAGATACACTAAACCTGTCTGTCAATACAAAGATATACTAAACCTGTCAGTCAATCCAAAGATACACTAAACCTGTCAGTCAATACAAAGATATACTAAACCTGTCAGTCAATCCAAAGATACACTAAACCTGTCAGTCAATCCAAAGATACACTAAACCGGTCAGTCAATACAAATATACACTAAACCCGTCAATCAATGCAAAGATATACTAAACCTGTCAGTCAATCAAAAGATATACTAAACCTGTCGGTCAATCGAAATATACACTAAACCTGTCAGTCAATACAAAGATACACTAAACCTGTCAGTCAATCCAAAGATACACTAAACCTGTCAGTCAATACAAAGATACACTAAACCTGTCAGTCAATACAAAGATACACTAAACCTGTCAGTCAATCCAAAGATACACTAAACCTGTCAGTCAATACAAACATACCTTAAACCTGTCAGTCAATCCAAAGATATACTAAACCTGTCAGTCAATACAAAGATATACTAAACCTGTCAGTCAATACAAAGATATACTAAACCTGTCGGTCAATACAAAGATATACTAAACCTATCAGTCAATATAAAGATATACTAAATCTATCAGTCCATCCAAACATACCTTAAACCTGTCAGTCAATCCAAAGATACACAAAATTTGTCAGTCAATCCAAAGATATACTAAACCTGTCAGTCAATACAAAGATATACTAAACCTGTCAGTCAATCCAAAGATACACTAAGCCTGTCAGTCAATACAAACATACCTTAAACCTGTCAGTCAATCCAAAGATATACTAAACCTGTCAGTCAATACAAAGATATACTAAACCTGTCAGTCAATACAAAGATATACTAAACCTGTCGGTCAATACAAAGATATACTAAACCTATCAGTCAATATAAAGATATACTAAATCTATCAGTCCATCCAAACATACCTTAAACCTGTCAGTCAATCCAAAGATACTAAACCTGTCAGTCAATACAAAGATATACTAAACCTGTCAGTCAATCAAAAGATACACTAAACCTGTCAGTCAATCCAAAGATACACTAAACCTGTCAGTCAATACAAACATACCTTAAACCTGTCAGTCAATCCAAAGATATACTAAACCTGTCAGTCAATACAAAGATACACTAAACCTGTCAGTCAATACAAAGATATACTAAACCTGTCAGTCAATACAAACATACCTTAAACCTGTCAGTCAATCCAAAGATACACTAAACCTGTCAGTCAATACAAAGATACACTAAACCTGTCAGTCAATACAAAGATATACTAAACCTGTCAGTTAATATAAAGATACACAAAATTTGTCAGTCAATCCAAAGATATACTAAACCTGTCAGTCAATACAAAGATATACTAAACCTGTCAGTCAATACAAAGATATACTAAACCTGTCAGTCAATACAAAGATATACTAAACCTGTCAGTCATTACAAAGATACACTAAACCTGTCAGTCAATACAAAGATATACTAAACCTGTCAGTTAATTCAAAGAAACACTAAACCTGTCAGTCAAACAAAGATATACCAAACCTGTCAGTCAATACAAAGATATACTAAACCTGTCAGTCAATACAAAGATATACTAAACCTGTCGGTCAATACAAAGATATACTAAACCTATCAGTCAATATAAAGATATACTAAATCTATCAGTCCATCCAAACATACCTTAAACCTGTCAGTCAATCCAAAGATACACTTAATCTGTCAGTTAATACAAAGATACACTAAACCTGTCAGTCAAACAAAGATATACCAAACCTGTCAGTCAATACAAAGATATACTAAACCTGTCAGTCAATACAAAGAAACACTAAACCTGTCAGTCAAACAAAGATATACCAAACCTGTCAGTCAATACAAAGATATACTAAACCTGTCAGTCAATACAAAGATATACTAAACCTGTCGGTCAATACAAAGATATACTAAACCTATCAGTCAATATAAAGATATACTAAATCTATCAGTCCATCCAAACATACCTTAAACCTGTCAGTCAATCCAAAGATATACTAAACCTGTCAGTCAATACAAAGATACACTAAACCTGTCAGTCAATCCAAAGATACACTAAACCTGTCAGTCAATACAAACATACCTTAAACCTGTCAGTCAATCCAAAGATATACTAAACCTGTCAGTCAATACAAAGATATACCAAACCTGTCAGTCAATACAAAGATATACTAAACCTGTCAATCAATACAAAGATATACTAAACCTGTCAGTCAATACAAAGAAACACTAAACCTGTCAGTCAATACAAAGATATACCAAACCTTTCAGTCAATACAAAGATACACTAAACCTGTCAGTCAATACAAAGATACACTAAACCTATCAGTCAATACAAAGATATACTAAACCTGTCAGCCAATCCAAAGATACTAAACCTGTCAGTCAATCCAAAGATATACTTAACCTGTCAGTCAATACAAAGATATACTAAACCTGTCAGTCAATACAAAGATACACTAAACCTTTCAGTCATTCCAAAGTTTCACTAAACCTGTCAGTCAATCCTAAGATACACTAAACCTGTCAGTTAATCCAAAGAAACACTAAACCTGTCAGTTAATCCAAAGAAACACTCAACCTGTCAGTCAATACAAAGATACACTAAACCTGTCAGTCAATACAAAGATACACAAAACCTGTTAGTCAAGCCATAGATACACTAAACCTATCGGTCAATATAAAGATATACTAAACCTGTCAGTTAATACAAAGATACACTAAACCTGTCAGTTAATCCAAAGATATACTAAACCTGTCAGTCAATCCAAAGATACACTATACCAGTCAGTCAATACAAAGATACACTAAACCTGTCAGTCAATACAAAGATATACTAAACCTTTCAGTCAATATAAAGATTCACTAAACCTGTCAGTTAATACAAAGATACACTAAACCTGTCAGTTAATCCAAAGATATACTAAACCTGTCAGTCAATCCAAAGATACACTATACCAGTCAGTCAATACAAAGATACACTAAACCTGTCAGTCAATACAAAGATATACTAAACCTGTCAGTCAAACCAAAAATATACTCAACCTGTCAGTTAATACAAAGATACATTAAAACTGTCAGTCAATACAAAGATACACTAAACCGGTCGGTCAATAAAAAGATATACTAAACCTGTCAGTTAATTCAAAGAAGCACTAAACCTGTCAGTCATTCCAAAGATATACTAAACCTGTCAGTTAATCCAAAGAAACACTAAACTTGTCAGTCAATACAAACATACACTAAACCTGTTAGTCAATAAAAAGATACACTAAACCTGTTAGTCAATACAAAGATATACTAAACCTGTTAGTCAATCCAAAGATATACTAAACCTATCAGTCAATACAAAGATACACTAAACCTATCAGTCAATACAAAGATATACTAAACCTGTCAGTCAATACAAAGATACACTAAACCTTTCAGTCATTCCAAAGTTTCACTAAACCTGTCAGTCAATCCAAAGATACACTTAACCTGTCAGTCAATCCAAAGATACACTAAACCTGTCAGTCAATCCAAAGATACACTAAACCTGTCAGTCAATCCAAAGATACAGCTAAACCTGTCAGTCAATCCAAAGATACACTAAACCTGTCAGTCAATACAAACATACCTTAAACCTGTCAGTCAATCCAAAGATATACTAAACCTGTCAGTTAATATAAAGATACACAAAATTTGTCAGTCAATCCAAAGATATACTAAACCTGTCAGTCAATACAAAGATACACTAAACCTGTCAATCAATACAAAGATATACTAAACCTGTCAGTCAATACAAAGATACACTAAACCTGTCAGTCAATACAAAGATATACCAAACCTGTCAGTCAATACAAAGATACACTAAACCTGTCAGTCAATACAAAGATACACTAAACCTATCAGTCAATACAACGATATACTAAACCTGTCAGCCAATCCAAAGATACTAAACCTGTCAGTTAATCCAAAGATATACTTAACCTGTCAGTCAATACAAAGATATACTAAACCTGTCAGTCAATACAAAGATACACTAAACCTTTCAGTCATTCCAAAGTTTCACTAAACCTGTCAGTCAATCCAAAGATACACTAAACCTGTCAGTTAATCCAAAGAAACACTAAACCTGTCAGTTAATCCAAAGAAACACTAAACCTGTCAGTCAATACAAAGATATACTAAACCTGTCAGTCAATACAAAGATACACAAAACCTGTTAGTCAATCCATAGATGTACTATAAACCTGTCAGTCAATACAAAGATTCACTAAACCTGTCAGTTAATACAAAGATACACTAAACCTGTCAGTTAATCCAAAGATATACTAAACCTGTCAGTCAATCCAAAGATACACTATACCAGTCAGTCAATACAAAGATACACTAAACCTGTCAGTCAATACAAAGATATACTAAACCTGTCAGTCAAACCAAAAATATACTCAACCTGTCAGTTAATACAAAGATACATTAAAACTGTCAGTCAATACAAAGATACACTAAACCGGTCAGTCAATACAAAGATATACTAAACCTGTCAGTTAATTCAAAGAAGGACTAAACCTGTCAGTCATTCCAAAGATATACTAAACCTGTCAGTTAATCCAAAGAAACACTAAACCGGTCAGTCAATACAAAGATACACTAAACCTGTAAGTCAATAAAAAGATACACTAAACCTGTTAGTCAATACAAAGATATACTAAACCTGTTAGTCAATCCAAAGATATACTAAACCTATCAGTCAATACAAAGATACACTAAACCTATCAGTCAATACAAAGATATACTAAACCTGTCAGTCAATACAAAGATACACTAAACCTTTCAGTCATTCCAAAGTTTCACTAAACCTGTCAGTCAATCCAAAGATACACTTAACCTGTCAGTCAATCCAAAGATACACTAAACCTTTCAGTTAATCCAAAGAAACACTAAACCTGTCAGTCAATACAAAGATATACTAAACCTGTCTGTCAATACAAAGATACACTAAACCTGTCAGTCATTCCAAAGATACACTAAACCTGTCAGTCAATACAAATATACACTAAACCTGTCAGTCAATACAAAGATATACTAAATCTGTCAGTCAATACAAAGATACACTAAACCTGTCAGTCAATACAAAGATATACTAAACCTCTCTGTCAATACAAAGATACACTAAACCTGTCAGTCAATACAAAGATACACTAAACCTGTCAGTCAATACAAATATACACTAAACCTGTCAGTCAATACAAAGATATACTAAACCTGTCTGTCAATACAAAGATACACTAAACCTGTCAGCCATTCCAAAGATACACTAAACCTGTCAGTCAATACAAAGATACACTAAACCTGTCAGTCAATACAAAGATATACTAAACCTGTCAGTCAATCCAAAGATACACTAAACCTGTCAGTCAATACCAAGGATACACTAAACCTGTCAGTCAATACAAAGATACACTAAACCTTCCAGTCAATACAAAGATATACTAAACCTGTCAGTCAATCCAAAGTTACACTAAACCTGTCAGTCAATACAAAGATATACTAAACCTGTCAGTCAATCCAAAGATACACTAAACCTGTCAGTCAATACAAAGATATACTAAACCTGTCAGTCAATACAAAAATACACTAAACCTGTCAGTCATTTGAAAGATATACTAAACCTGTCAGTCAATACAAAGATACACTAAACCTGTCAGTCAATACAAAGATATACTAAACCTGTCAGTCAATGTAAAGATATACTAAACCTGTCAGTCAATCTTAAGATATACTAAACCTGTCAGTCAATACAAAGATACACTAAACCTGTCAGTCAATACAAATATATACTAAACCTGTCAGTCAATCTTAAGATATACTAAACCTGTCAGTCGATACAAAGATATACTAGACCTGTCAGTCAATACAAAGATACACTAAACCTGTCAGTCAATACAAAGATACCCTAAACCTGTCATTACAAAGATACACTAAACTTGTCAATACAAATATACACTAAACCTGTCAGTCAATCAAAAGATACTCTTAACTTGTCAGTCAATCAATTATTAACACTGACTAAAGTAGCAAAATTTTATTGACAGGATTTCAAATATTTAGAAGCAAAGATACCACACTAAAATTACATCATCTCACGATTTATCTTCCAAGATGGCGGCGACCATGTTTTAAGTGTGCGAGTGATGAGTTTCACTAGAGAAGGATTTATAACACATACATGCACATGTTTGTGTCATCGTGTTTGAGAAAACTTAAAAACTTGCTTATTTTTTGTTTTATTCTCCCGGTTTACTCGATTTACATATAACGGAATACGATCTTCTTAGAAGGCTTCTCTTCTTAGAAGAGTGCAAATCGAACGGGGCTCCGGCATTCCATAGTTAGAGGTTAAATCTCATGAAGCATAGAGCATATAACATTTCGGAAACGGACTATAGGCTAGTTCGATGACCTTGACCCTTAATTAAACGACCGGTCTAGAGAGAACCCGAAGTTCCCAGACGTCATACATGTGTTTACATCAACAACGATAAGGAGTGCGAAAAAATTCCTGCTTGGATTTTGGAATTTATGTTAACAAGAAAGACAGAAAACCAAAGGAGATAGGTGAGTTTTTTTCTCGATGGAAGACGAATAAGATGATGTGTGGATATTTATCAATTTTGATGGTAACATGTTCCGTGTTCCGGAAACATTTCTCGAAAATCAAGGTTACGTTGGTATTATGTTTCGCCATGCTTCGGTGCATGAGTGAAATGCAAACTTACATAAAATATTACTTGTTTACCATCGTGCTTATATAATCCAATTTAGACTAGTAGCTTTTTTCTCTAAAAGCATGTATAAAGTCTAGATACGCATGGTTTATGTTAGCGATCCCCTACAACTTTATCTTCAGCGCCAGACATGGGTATCACTATCTGACATTATGACCTCACATCATGTCATGAACGATTCTCATGATATACATCTCGAACACTAGGCCAGTATGCAGATTGGTGATCTATTTTGGTATACGTAGTGAGCGTGACCCATATCTGCCTTGGGAACAGTTTTTCTCTTTTGACGATTCGAGATTAGCCTTTCCTGAGACTAGCCATGGTCTTCCTAAAATAAGATGTGATTCTTTTTGTTTTAAAATTGGCGGGATAAGTCACAATATATGTGTTTTGAAGATTAAGATTTCCCTACAAAAAAGATGATTTGACTTTTGAAATTATTATAATTAAATGTATGTTGGTATCATTTGTAATGTGTTAGTTATCGCTGATTCAAAGGGTTCAAAATCGCTGTTCTTCAGAAGGTGTTAAAACCAAGAAATTTGTCAAAAAAAAAACAGCTATTCAATTCAAACAAAGGTTGTTTTTACGACTAAGCAAAAGAGGTAACGTTATAGTTTTCAATTAAATATTCAACATCAAAAATTTAAAGTTTTATAGAGTTAGAATCTCTGCAGTGCTTTTTCTCACTGATTTGGTACGGGGCCTTTTTGTCTCATTTTGGGAAGAAAATTGGTGAATTGGGAAAGATTTGTTCATGAGTAAACTGCAAATTTTGGGAATTTGGCTGTCAAATAAAATACACGTAATTCCAATTGGGAATGGGGCCCATTAACGACCCCGAAAAGTCCCAAGAAAAAACCCTGCTCTGGTAGGGTGCACTTAGTCATAATGCTCTTGCCTTTCAAAATGAAGATTTTATAATAATAATATAATAATAATATAAAATACCATAATCTATTGAATATTTGGTTATTGCATTTTTGCCAGGGAAATTTATTGAACTGGAAAAACTTTTGTTTTCGCTCACTGCAGTGGTGATCATGCATGAACAGTGAAAATACATGTATCAGATTTTGCAGCAAAAATATAAAAGATACAATCTGATTAAAATCAGCTGTTACATGGCTAGGTTTACTACCTACTATATGTCTGAGTGAACATCTGAAGGTGCTCCGATCAGGGTCATTCATGTTCAGGTGATCACCCCCTCAACAATGAAAGCTCATTCATATAAGCTATTCATAGATAAGCTTTCCAAAGGCTTTGGTTACATTTTGGTTAGCAAAAAGATGCGACAAAGATATGGCAGATTTAAATGAAGTGATAAAGACAGTTCTGAAGTTTTTCGAGTAGGTCATAAAACGTTTGAACTGACGTTACATCTGCATGTGTCAATGATTAACCAAAGGCAAAACGGCATGGTAATTACACAAATTACAAAATCTGTTTGATTTTTCTGGGCGTCAGGATCAACGCCATATTGTTTTACATCTGTTTGATTATTTGGATTTTATTATGACTAAGTGTACCGTCAAGAGGCCTAGGAATATTGAAGTGCTGGACAGATCTTGCCAGCAGCAATGTGATAATTAGCTATTATATTATTGAAAGGTCACCTGATCGTACATGATCCTGATAGGAGCACCTTCAGATTCTCAGACATAGTATACATATATGTAGTAAACTTAGCCATTTTAATCAGATTGTGAAAATATAAGTTTTTCGTTTTTGACAAGTCAGAGCAAAAACCTTTGTATTCACCTCATTGAAACTTGCTGATTTTTCCAGTTGAAGTGAAGATAGATAAATGGGTTATTATGCAGTAGTTCTGAAATATTCAGTTTAGTTTTTGACAAAATCCTCACTTGACATTAGCTTTTCATACACTGATTCTCCGATAACAGCAGAAACGCTTAAACTGCATTGACCAGTCCTTTTAAGTTGACGTGGTGTAACGGCACAAATGGGTTGACATTATGAATTATGTTACTGATTTCCGCACTTTTTGACATTATTAATTTTTCGGTGTTTTTAATTTCACTTTTGTTCACATCAAAATGCAAAAAAAAGAAAATTGATTCGTTTCCTATGGAATGTAATACAGATGTATAACATATTTCACACATCACACATGACAGAATATTTTGATATTTTGTCATACAAGCCATTCAATTTCTATATATTTTTCTTACATCTGATTCCTATTTTAGTACGAACTATTCATGTAAAATGTCCAGTTCCGGTGCTTATTAGCTAGCTAGACCTCACGATATTAAGGCTGTCTGGAGCTCGTTCAAACTCTTTGGTGAAAAATTCCTCTTTATTTTTTCAACTTGAAATTTTCATCAGCCTTAATTTCATATCAAGAAAGATTCTAAAAAAAAAATCATAATCGCTTTGGCCAATAAACACATTCATTATAATCTAATTACAGACAGTTGTATACAGTCGCTCTTTAGAAGCCACAATACGAAGGAATCCGGTCACCATGGAAACCGACACAATGGAATCACGGTTCTGTGATACCACTAAGATTGACGTCCCGCGTACTCTGGAAGACCTCATCAAAGCACTACACAAAGTATTTGAAGATGACAAGGTCAATGTGGAGTATGTGAAAGAGCTGATGACCTCGTATGAAAGCAACAGAGCCGACTGGAAGAAATACGCCAAATTTGACCTTCACAGGTAAGAATTTGCATTTAAAATTGTTTTTAAGTCTAAAATCCTAAAGGCCTATCATGTTATTAACCTGCCTATATATATATAGGTCACCTGGATACTATAGACTTGTCTATAAAGGTCACCTTTGTAATGTAAACCTGCCTAAAAAGGTCACATATAATGTTAACCTGTATATAAAATTTAAAGGTCACCTATATAATATAAACCTGTATATAAAGGTCACCTATATAATATAAACCTGTATATAAAGGTCACCTATATAATATAAACCTGTATATAAAGGTCACCTATATAATATAAACCTGTATATAAAGGTCACCTATATAATATAAACCTGTATATGTATAAAGGTCACCTATATAATATAAACCTGTATATAAAGGTCACCTATATAATATAAACCTGTCATTAACTCATACATGCCTTTCCAGTAAGCTTTGTTTGTTCTTGAGCTTAATATATATATATATATTTTCGCAATCGGTGAACAGCAATGGCCAATTTGAGCTTGACCTTGAGCTCCTTGTGCAGCGATCAAGTGCCCAATTTTTCAGTGAATCGATGCACCATTTATATAAAGTATTGGCCTTGTATAAAAAACTGATTTGCCAACAAGATAATCAACAGAAAACATGATGCAGCTTTTTAATAACTTTGTTGTCCGGCACCTGGTGTTTGATTATGTCATCAATTCATCATCTATCATAGATCAGAGACAGTGTCAATACTATGTAGTCAGGGATCACTAGGGATTTTTTACTACCGTTTATGGGTAGTTTCCCCTTAGAATTTTGTTCCATTTTTCCCCTCAGACTTCTGTTAAATTCACTGAAATATTGTATTTTCCCTCATTTTCATGGCAATAATATTCCCAAATACTCCAGATTTGCTTTCCTAATTAATTAATTGCTGTTTTTACTTGGAAAATGTGTTATTAAAGCAAAAAACTGAAACTTTGTGATGTTTAAATTTCCCCTTTTCAGAACTGATTTTCCCCTCTAGCTATTGTCCAAAAAGGGTAGTTTCCCCTAAATTCTAGATTAATCCCTGGTAGCTATATATGTATCCACTATGATTTGAAATGATAAGACAATTTAATACATATGCTCGGTGTACAATATTTCAATGGTTTGAAAATGTTGTAAAAAGCCTTGATAGATACACAGCTTACACACAGAACAGCTATTGGCAGTTATATATGCATGCTGTATTTTTTCAGGCGGTTTCAGGAGTCTGAATATTTTTTTAAAACATGGTCACTAGACAAAGGATCAGTGACATGAACTTGTCCAAATCATCAATTAACCCGTCTTAATCAGTATTTTTTTCTACCATTTACTTAAGGTCAATGATTTTAAGAGAAGTTTGTACGTGCAGTAACTTGAATATCGGATATAAATGAAATTACTCAAAACAACACACTTCACTGTTTTAAATTTTGAGGTAATTATGTCCCCCAAACGAAGTGGGGGGACATATTGTTTTTGCTCCGTTTCTTCTTCTTATTATTATTATTACTAATGCACCAGCAACCAGATAGCTCAGTGGTAAAGTGTACGTCTAGAGTTTGCAGGGTCTCGGGTTCGAACCCCTGTCTGGCTACTATCTTTCTCCAGTTACATATTTAGCGAGCTTGCAAATCCTTGTTTAAAGCATTGGGAGGATGCTAAAGCAACAGGATATCCGAACCTGTTGTCTTTGGGAGGTGAAGATTTGATAAAAGGAGGGAGGAATGTTGCGGAACTGGACTGGGTTGATCATCGGCGACCAGGTACATGTAGCTCAGTGTTAGAGTGCACGTGTCTGTCTAGTATTTGGAGGGTGCTGGGTTTGAACCCTGGTCTCACTACTAAGTTTTCTCTTTCTCCTGTTACATGTCTGTTTACCTCTGACTTATAACCTGTGACACACTTGATACATGTACATGTATGTCTGTTTTTTAATACCCAGTAACTCATTCCCAGTTAACCTGTGACAGGTTATGAGTCATAGAGTACAAAGACAGGTTACAATAAATTGTATGAGCTAGAGTCATAGGGTTCCCCCCCCCCCCCCCCCCTTCGAATTCTGACCACTGGGGATGTCATTTTTGCCAAATTTTAATCTAGCCCCCCAAAACGTGGGGGGGGTGGGGTTGTTCAAATACATGTAGACTGTAACTAATTATCAAGTCCCTGTGGGTAAACAGAATTATGAAGTCAATACAGGGGGGTACCCCGGTGGAGACACAACGTCCCAGAAGCAGAGACGTGTATATCATATACACGTCTCTGCCAGTAGGTAGACATTTGTAGTAATACAGACGAATCTGCCGTAGATACAGATATTTATTATGAAGTGTTTACAAAGGGATACGATACTCGATAGTAACGTGACCCTGGGGTCAGGGTCAGCTGAGGGTAGTCAGATCAGACCTGCAGACCAGTCAATTTTAAACAAAGATGCACTGTACATGAGAAGTACAAATATTCTTAATAGAAAAATCCCGCGGATAAGCAATTAGATCGACTATGGTTGAGAAGATGAATTATTTATACGACCATATCTGTAAACTGTAAAACGAAAGTAGGTCTAGCCCAACTAGGTGAAGCACATGCTGCTATTTACGCAATAACTGTTCGTTTTACTTGATACGATATATAGCTATGAACAAAATCAGTGTTACCTTCCGTTGTATTTTAGCACATTGGTGTCTCAAAAAATGCGAAAATAATCCGGTATAATGTTCAATCATCTTCTGTTTTTATTATCGTCATGCATGTTTTCCGGGTCACGTTCTAATAGCATGTGGGCTTCCGGTTACGTCATAAAATTCATTTCCCGCGAATTTATTGGGAAATCTAAATCAACACTTGAAATGAAATGAAATGGAAGAAATAAAAAAATGTCTAAATAAAAATATTGTGATCAGTATTTAGTGCAACATTAAAGTTTCATCGTAAATAATTGCTACGATTTGCTAACCTAAAGCATAAGTAATTGAAATCAAATTATTCTAAAATTCACATTTCTTTTCTATTATAATCTTAAAATTTTTATCACAAGATCGTTTAGAAGCTTTGCAGTACTGACTCTTTCAAACGCCCAGATGCTTTGATTTGAGCAAAGATGGCGACCTGAAGCTGTGTGGCGGTTTGGATTGGAATTAAATTGCGTATATTTCGGCAAGTAAACATCGTACAAGGTTCCCGTGTGGTCAGATCATCTAATTTTGTCTATATGTATTCAGAACAGTTGTTGTTTAGTCGCTACCGTCATTAACATAAAAATTCGGATTATTATATAAATACTTATTTAATTATTCTTATTTCTTCCACTTTCTTCCGCCGCGGAGGTTTCCAACAATTTTCTCATGGACTACTGGGCGGATCATCATCAACCTTTACAGACATACTCGTTAGTGTATGGGGGTGTGCAACCAGGTGTTTTTTTTGCGATCGTACATCCAAGATGGCCGCCAGAGCCCACTTCCTGTTTTTAGATTTCGGTCTCTGATTTCAGTGAAAATTGGTGTATATAGGGGTTTTTAGGGATGCCGAATAACGTGGTAACATTTCCGAAAAGATTTGTTGCCATGGTAATGAAATGGTGGCCTGTCATTGGTCGAAATTTAGATGTTGTCGGATTAAGCTGAAAATTGGTACATAGGGGTATTGAGGGAAGGCGAACACAAAGGTACCACTTACGAAACCGTCCGTTGCCATGGAAACGAAATTGAGGCTTCTGATTTGTACAAATTTAGATATTGTCAGATTTTAATGAAATTTGGTATGTAGGTACATCATGGGACATCAGTGACTCCCGTAACCTCACTTCCACATTTTAACAAAATGGCCGCCATTTCCTGGCCACTGATTGGTCCAAATTTAGATATTGTCTGATTTTAATGAAAGTTGGTATGTAGGTACATCATGGGACATCAGTGACTCCCTTAGCCTCACTTCCACATTTTAACAAAATGGCCGCCATTTCCTGGCCTCTGATTGGTCTAAATTTACATATTGTCTGATTTTGATGAAATTTGGTACGTAGGTACATCATGGGACACCAGTCACTCCCTTAGCCTCACTTCCACATTTTAACAAAATGGCCGCCATTTCCTGGCCTCTGATTGGTCTAAATTTACATATTGTCTGATTTTGATGAAATTTGGTACGTAGGTACATCATGGGACACTGGTCAATCTTGTAACCTCACTTTCACTTTTTAATGAAATGGCCGCCATTTCCTGACCTCTGATAGGTCTAAATTAAGATGTTGTTCGATTTCAATGAAATTTGGTATATAGGAATTTTGTGGGATGCCGAACATAATTGTGCGACTGCGGAGGCGTTTGGGGGGACATCTGTAATGGTTTCCCATTACAATTAGTACTTGTTATTACATGTATATATGTAGTTCTTTATATGATTGTTCACAATGTATATGTACAAAGTGCATATATATATATATACATGAGTTTATGTAGCGGTAGTCCAAGTCCAAATCTTCTGACAATTTTGCCCAAAGTCATTAACATTTGATCTAAATTACAAAAAAAATGGCATATTTTTCTTCAGATTTTAATGTACATGTATTTGTTGTTGTTTTTTCATTAACCTTAATTACTTGTGATTATCACTGATATTAACAGTAAGAGTACTCGGGACGAGTAGCTAACTAACGCACTAACTTTCACTAACCTGAACCAATATTCACTCGTCCCTGAGTGTCCCCTGCACAGTGGTCTAGTGGTAGGAAGCAGGGTCGCTGAAGCTCTTAGTCCGGGCATATTAGTACTGTGTTGTATCCTTGAACAAGATACTTTACTCCGTTGTATTCCAGCTGGCAAATCGGCTGTAAATGAGTATGTGGTAGGGCAGGATATAAGTGCAAGAAATGACATGTCTAAGATGTTAACGCTAAGAAATTTACATTAGCTCCGCATTTCCCATTTGACACAATGCTAAGAGGCAGTTGCCACCATACGCCTATAACACCCAGTGCCTCAGGCTATAACACCCAGTGGGTAATGTGACATTAAAAAAGGCGGGATTTTTTTTTGTGTTGGTTTAGTTTTTTCAAAGTTGACGAAAATGGTAAGACAATGTAAATATAAGTATTGAACAGTGGTTTTAATGTTGTTATAGTCGAAATGGCAGCAAGATGTATGGTGGGCAAATGGCATGGGAACCCGTTAGGGTTCCATGCTACATTTGCCCACCATACATCTTGCTGGGTTCCCATGCCATTTGCCCACCATACATCTTGCTGCCATATCGACAATAACAACATTAAAACCACTGTTCATTGCTTAAATGGCAGCTCCGGCTGCATGCTCTCCATGGAGTCATTAAAGGCATTTGCTGGTTGCTAAAGGTCCAGTAAGCCCGAATAATGATTTGTGAACCATTTTGTGACAGCTGTGTAGCCATATATATAAAAATAAAAATGATCATAAGGCTGTTTAAATTTGTTTTCATGGTTGTTTTCTGCTTTTTTGACTTTGTTCTACAATTTCTGTTGTTGAAATTTAATAGATTGATATATGATACAAATCCAGTTTAGAGAAGTCTTTTATAATCAGTCTTTGATCACATGGGGCGCACCTAAAATGACTGATGTATACCGTAGAAGTCAAGGCTGTTCAAATCTTTTGTTGTTTTATTTTGTTTACAATCAATTTTGGACTTTAAGCTTATATCAAGCCTAATGATTTTTGACTTTCTTCCAAATGTCGTAATCCTTCATATATAGATTCAAGGAGAAACCTGGTCGAGAGCCAAATAAGATTTCAAGAAGTATATTTTAGGAATTGTTTTGACAACAGGCAAGGTCACGATGTTCCCTGGTATATAATTAAAATAAACCTTACAGCGTTGTTATCAGGATTAGATAGTTTATTCAGTCAAATTCGAAAAAAAACATTTTCAGAGAATTTTGGTTTGTTAAGGGAAACCAGCTGATACACAGGCAGGGTTCACCCTGGACCCAAAAATCTTGGGCCATTTTGACAAAATTTCAGAAATCGCATGGGCAAAAAGATAGACAATTGAAAAAATATGTGAAATTTGGTGGGCCATTTTGGAAAATATGGGGCAAATGGCCCCCTCCAGAGTTATCCCTCCAGGGGTTCACACACACTTATTCACCTCGACAGACTGCCTGGCTGCTAGAGTTTGAAATGAGGCAACCTGGGCTGCCAATGGTGAAGCCCCTCCTGGGGGATATGGGGGCATTGTCCCACCAGCCCCTTACCCCAACACTAAGGAAAAAATTGAATATTCTAGATGCAGTTTCCTGCATTTTAGTTCATTTTGAGCATAAAAATATTTGATATTACACCAAACGGTTTTATGAGGAAAATTTTGATGATAAAATTATTGAAGTAAATGAACAGTCTGGAATCTGGTAGCGCTGCCAGAATGTCCAGATTCCAGACTGCCCAGGGCTGCCGGCCTACTGTTAGTGACGATCCCTTGATATGTGGTTTGAACTCAAGGCTGTTACTAAGTTTAAAGAGGATTGTTTTGACGACAGGGGAGTCACTCGGCTTGGTGATACACGGCCAATAAACAGGGAGATAAATTGACCTTGTTGTTATACCTAATGCTGATAAACAATAAAATAATTTACATGTTTTTATCGGCGAAGTTTTGCGTCTGGCGTCAATACAAGATAGGTTAAAGATTATACATACATGTATCTGTCAAATGCCAGAGTCTTTGATATATCAATTTATTTTTTTTTTTTTTAAATATAATATTTACTGCATTCAAGACACCCATTGTACAGATGATTAAGAAAATGTCATTCATTCTAACTGGGGATTGGATAATATTTTTAACTCTTGTAATTCCAACTCGAGGAGGACTCCTTCGAATATTCTCTAATAATTATGTTTTAATACAAAGTCTTACAGATAAGAAGAGATGATAATGGTAATATGCTAGCTTTAGATATATAAATTCAGGAGGAGAAACTAACTTTGACAACACTGTATGGACCCAACACTGACAAATCGTCTTTTTTTGAACAACTATTAAATATCATAGAAAACATTAGAAACAAATATGTGTTATGTGGCAATTTTAAAGCGATTTATTATTTTTATTTCGTATGAAAGATGTCTTAAATTACAGGCAATGAACAAATCCATAAAATTATAGGAAATAAAAAAAAAATGAAAACAGTAAAATTAACGGAAATTAAAAAACATACAGTTACAGTAAATAAAAAAAAATACAAATGACTGGAAATTAAAAAACGTAAAATTACAGAAAATAAAAAAAAGCATCACGTATCAGAAAATTAAAAAAAAATCAAATTACAGGAAATGAAAAACACACCCATAGCATTATAGGAAATAAGAAAAAAACAAAATTACAGGAAATGAAAAACACACCCATAGCATTATAGGAAATAAGAAAAAACCAAAATTACAGGAAATAAAAAAACAACACCTATGATATTACAGAAATAAAAACCCATCAAATTACAAGAAATAGAAATAAAAATCTGGAAATAAAAATAAAAATTTTATTACAGGAAATTTTAAAACCATGGAATAAAAGAACATTTTAAAAAATCATAAAATAAAAGGAAATTAAAAAAAAAATTAGGAAATATAAAAAAAAAAAAAAAAAATCAAAAGCAATAAAAATATGTAAAATTACAGGAAATAGAAAAAATCCATAATATTACAGGAAATAAAAAAAAAATATTGAAATTACAGGAAATAATAATAAATGAAAAACAAAAAACAACAGAAAAAAACATGAATTTACAATAAATGAAAAACACCCATAACATTACAGGAAATAAGAAAAAACCAAAATTACAGGAAGTGAAAAAACTCATCAAATTACAGGAAATAAAGAACATGAAATTTGATAACAGGAAATATACGAAGCTACCGTTACAGGAAATCAAAAAAAACTTCAATAACAGGAAATTAAAAAAACAAAAATAAAGAAGTGAAATAATGCATAAAAATACAGAAAATAAACACACCCACCAAATTAAAGGGATACAAATATGTAAAATTACAAAAATTAAAATAAATGAAAAACAAGAAATTACAGGAAATTAAGAAAGAATAAATAAAACTACAACCATAAAAAAGCAGAATGAGAGGGATAATGAAAAAGCAAAAAATAATGAAAATTAAAAAAAAACAACATAACATTACTGTAAACAAAAAACCCATAAAATTGCAGGAAATCAAAAAATACCTCATAAGATTACATGAAATAAAAACAAAACGTAAAATTACATGAAATGAAAAAAAAAAAAAAAAAAAACTATAATTACGATAAACAAAAAAAAACCATATGTCAGGAAGTTAAAAAAAAACATAAAATAACTGGAGATATGATTTGTTCAAGGGCAAAATGGAAAAGGGAGGGAGAAAAACTACTGAATATATGCAACAAATATGATATGGTTTGACAATATTTGACCAAAAAGAAGTTTTAAAAGAAGCGGAATTTTTTTACAGAACTTTATAAAAAGAAAACCATTTTTGGAAAAAAGAAAAGAAGTTGCGCAACACCTTGACAGGCCCGCACTGAATTATCTGTACTATCGGGATGCCTTATTGAAACGTAAGATGAAATTGTACAGAGAAAAGGCCTCTCCTAATTATGGAAAACATTTGGTTATTTTCTGGTCACGCATAAGGCGAATAATTGAGGATTACTCACCAAGAAACGATCTCAGCCATATTTTTTTCAAATTTTGCGCTAAAAATATTTACTGCGGTGATGATACTTTCGGTGTAAATCGGGACTTTACGTATCTTTTGTTGCTATTGTGCAGCGCCTTCCGAAAGTTGTTGCGCAACTTCCGGTCGATATCATCACTTTTTTGGAGGGAACATTGAAAACTGTCATCAAAATTCTTCAAAATGGAGAGAACGAGAACAGATGGTCCAATAAGAATGATATATGTGATAACTATAGCTAATAACGAAATGATAGCAGCAATTCTCGTGAAAAAAGAATGAAAATAAGTGTTTTTAATTTTTATTTGAAATTTGCGCCCCCGGAATTCCAGAATCGGAGCTTGATCCCTTGTGCTATATGTTTATACTGACCCACATATATTTTTTATCATTTCATGTATACGTTATTATTGTAAAGTGCCCCAGTGGTATACTGAAGACAGACATGAGGGGTAAAAAATTATAACATATTTTATGGTATCAATTGAGAACTCTATCTACAAATTACCAACTTATTTTGGTAATTTTTAATCATATCAAAAGTGCGGACAGCACATTCTAAAGTTCAAATATTTTATAGAATTTTATTGATTGTTGGGGCTTAACAACTTTGTTCCAGTTATAACTGAGCTTATATTAGGACACTGTATTTCATAGGAATTCAAGTTTTAGACTTTTATTGAGAACCACAGTGACTATTGGGTATAGGTTTATGGCCTGGTAAAGTTAATCATGTGAGAATTACCTAGAATGACCGATATATCATAGAAGTCAAGGCTGTTCAAATATTTCATCATCTCTTATTTTGTTTACGACCAGTTTTGTACTTTAAGCTTAATTAGCCAACTATTTTTTTATTTCTTTCAAATGTTATAATACTTCATATATAGATTCAAGGAGAAACCTAGCTGAGTGCCAATGTCAGATTCCAAGAAGCATGTTTTAAAAGGAATTGTTTTGACAACAGGGGAGATCACTCTACAGTCTGAGTTGAATGCCAGAAGATGATGTATATATAGAGAATACATGGTCAGTGTCTTAAAATAAAAGCTGTATTTTGGCGAGGGTAAAGAAAGTGTCTTTCTGTCCCGAGCCAAAATACAGCTTATATTTTAAGACACTGACCATGTATTCAATTTATCCTGCAACAATAAAAAAAATAATCATCAAAAATAATCATTTTGAAGTGAAACAGTGTCAAAAATGACAGAAATATGTTCGCCTTTTAAACGTTATTTCACTTTTAAGTAGGTCAGTCGAACTGACGCACGTGCTAAGATTCCAAAATACAGCTGTTTTCCGTCACTGCCGTATACAGCAAAAATATATACGGTGGGTGTATTCCGACAATGCGGTGGTAGTTGCAGGATAAATATATATATATATAGACCTTAAAGTTATGATATCGGGATTAGGATTACTTTGTTTGGTCAAATTCCCCAAAAAAAAAAAAAACATTGAGATATTAAGTTTTGTTTGTTTGCTAATGAAGACCAATGGATAGGTGGTTTAGATTTAGACTGTTTTTTCACTATGCCAAATTTTTTCGCAGATTAATCATTTAATATTGATTGTCCCATTACTTATGATAAAAGTCCTGGTTCTCATCGTTTAATTAGGTTAACTAAAAAAAAAAAAAATTGGAGACAGGTCAGTTTATTTCAAGATCATTTAATCATAGTTACAGTATACCTGGGCCCAGTTGTTCAGAAGGTGATTAGGCTAATCACATTTATCAATTTCTTTTATTATTTTGGGTTACCAAATGCATGAGTCATTTTCAAGACAAAGAAATATCTGTAATATAATTCTTGGGCCATTTATAGGAATTTAAAGGATTTTTCTGAATCATGAGGGTCATACAGGAAAATTGTGGGCCAATGACCCCAGGGCCCCCTCGTAAATGATTAAAATGATCCCCGAACTTCCTGGTAGAATCATAGAGGAAAGCACACGTTTAATTTATATATAATGCAGTATATACTGAAGACAGACATGAGGGGTGAAAATTATAACATATTTTATGGTATCAATTGAGAACTCTGTCTACAGATTTACCAACTTATTTTGGTAATTTTTAATCATATAAAAGATGAGGACAGCACATTCTAAAGTTCGAATATTTTGTAGGATTTTATTGATTGTTGGGGCTTAACAACTTTGTTCCAGTTATAACTGAGCTTATATTAGGACACTGTATTTCATAGGAATTCAAGTTTTAGACTTTTATTGAGAACCACAGTGACTATTGGGTATAGGTTTATGGCCTGAGCCCCACTCGATTTGCACTCTTCTCCTTCTAGCATATATCTTCCGGCCACTCGATTTGAAGCTCTTCTGCTTCTGGAAGATCTTCTACCTCTTCTGTCTCGAAGCCGGAATATTTCTCTTCCAACATGGCGGCGACCATGTTTTAAGTGTGCGAGTGATGAGTTTCACTAAAGAAGGATTTATGACACATACATGCATGTGTTTGTGTCATAGTGTTTGAAAAAACTTTAAAACTTGTTTATTTTGGGTTATATTCTACCGGTTAACTCGATTTACATATAACGGAATACAATCTTCTTAGAAGGCTTCTCTTCTGAGAAGAGTGCAAATCGAGTGGGGCTCTGGTAAAGTTAATCATGTGAGAATTACCTAGAATTACCGATATATCATAGAAGTCAAGGCTGATCAAATATTTCATCATCTCTTATTTTGTTTACGACCAGTTTTGTACTTTAAGCTTAATTAGCCAACTATTTTTTTTATTTCTTTCAAATGTTGTAATCCTTCATATATAGATTCAAGGAGAAACCCAGCTGAGTGCCAATGTCAGATTCCAAGAAGGAATATGTTTTAAAAGGAATTGTTTTGACAACAGGGGAGATCACTCTACAGTCTGAGTTGAATGCCAGTAGATGATGTATATATATATATAGACCTTAAAGCTATGATATCAGGATAAGGATTACTTTATTTGGTCAAATTTAAAAAAAAAAAAAAAAAATTCAGACATTTTGTTTGTTTGTGAATGAAGACCAATGGATAGGTGGTTTAAATTTAGACTGTTATACAAAAGAATTGTTTTGACAACAGAATTGGGGGGTTGGGTTCACTTAATGCCTTCAGAAGTGAACACCAGTAGAATGAATATTTCCAGGCTGTAATAAGTTTAATAGATCAAATTAAATTTTGTTATTTGTTGATATGTTTACATGTTCCTAAGAACAAGAACCCACGGCCAAACCAATTATTTAGTTATATATGGCTGTCTGTCTATATATATATATATATACATTCATTGGTATATACAGGCCTTGTTTGGGGTTATAGTATGGCTAAATACAAAGAAAAAACAAAAAAGATTTCAAACTTTTTCTGGAATTTTGTCAAAAGCAAGGAATAACCATTATGTAATAGTCTGATACTGGTCAAACTTCCTGTTAGTCTCCTGGCAGCTGTCACTGGTAACCAGAATAATACTAATCTTCTCGCGAGAAGCCTAATTATTAGGCCTACTTGAATATATTTGGTCTCTTGTTAGGAAATTAGAACTATTTTGTTAACTATTTTGAGGAAATTAGAACTGTTTTGTTAACTATTTAGAAGAAATTAGAACTGTTTTGAGGAAATTAGAACTGTTTTGAGGAAATTAGAACTATTTTGTTAACTATTTTGAGGAAATTAGAACTGTTTTGTTAACTATTTAGAAGAAATTAGAACTGTTTTGAGGAAATTAGAACTGTTTTGAGGAAATTAGAACTATTTTGTTAACTATTTTGATGAAATCGATTAGAATTGTTAATTTGAGGAAGTTATAACGTTTTGAGGAAACTAGGCATAAGTTAGGAATTCAGGCTTATTTACACTCAAGAATGTCTAATAATTAGGCCTCTCACGAGGAAATTAGTACTATTCTGGTTACCAGTGTGTAAATATAATCATGTTGGTCTAGACCCAGTTTGTCGGTCACAATCTTTTTATATACCATTATAATAATAATACTTGATTTTCTGAGAGTGACATATTTAGCTTTAGCTAATCATCCATATGGCCCTCTATAACAACATACAAAACATGTTATTCATTAATCAACAGATACCATGATATCTTGAAATATATACAATATAGTTGAGTAATTGGATACAAGTTTTAAGCATTGAACGTCTTTCAGTTGGCATTCATAGTCAAGATGAATGCCAACTGGACAGAGGCAAATTCAACATGAAGCGCTATATTTACCATCTGCGATTTTTTATTTGTCGTGCGATTTTTTTGTTGAAATTTTCAAATTCAAATTTCAGTTGGCAGTTCATACGCTGGTGAACTCGCAACTGAATTGGTAGGGTTATATATAGTTGCAGTGCCATACAATGGTAAATATATAGTAATGAACATACAGGTACTCATAGAACAATCGTATACAGTTACATGTTTCATTCTGAAGAACATGAATTTCTTTATAAATCAACAGATCATAATACGCATGCTTTCTTAATAATGTAGTTTCGCTTGAATCGGAAGAACTGAAATTTATGACTTTAAGCTTGAGAGAAAATGCATATTTTTTGTTTGAAAGTTGTAAGAGATGTTATATATTTAAGATCTAGTGGAAGGTTATTCCATGACAATACTCCAGAGTAGGTGAATGGTTTTCGCATTTTTTCTGATTCTGTTTGGGCAAAAGAAGTTTGTTCTCTGTTGTTGACCTCACGTTATAGAAGTACGAATTTTGACAAATTTCAATTAATGAGCGTATATAATCAGGTGTCATATTATGCGAGGCTTTATAGACTAATACAGTTGTATGGTATTTTATTCTTAAATGTTCAAATGGTAGGACTTTGGCTTCTTTAAAAAGAGATAGACTACATTAATTGGAGTAGTTAGGTTTAAACAAAAACTGTATTATTAGCCCAAAGTGCAAGTGAACTTATACTGGCATACATCCATCCAGTTGGCCGTTTTTGTAAAGTTTGTAGGGCAGTTTCAAATTAATCAAATCAACTTCAATCTTGTTTTCTTGATTTATTCCCTTTGAATAATATCTTGGCAGTAACCAATTTGCAAGAGGCCCAGAGACCTGATATTGCCATGCGCCTGTATACGTAGCAAGCTGGAATAAAGAGCTAGCAAATTTGTTCAAATGAATGACCTTGACCCACATTCAAGGTCACAGGGTTTAAATAGGTTAAAGTATTTCAACAACTTCTTCTCAGTAGTCAAGAGGCCCAGAGATTTAATATTGACCCAGTAGCATTTTTGTGTAGGGTTCCCAAGTTTGTTCAAATTAATGATCTTGATTTACATTCAAGGTCACAGAGGTCAAATATCAAAATATCAAATATCTTTGAATGAGAATTTCTCGATGACCAAGAGACACTGAGACTATGTATGCTGAAATAATGGGCTAATGTCAATATAAATGAATGACCTTGACCTATACATTCAAAGTCACAGGGGCCAAATATACAAAAATCTTAAATGCTTCCCTTTCAAGCTTCCATACTAGGAAAATGATTTGGTCATTGACTAATTACGTGGTAAATTTTATGTGGAAAAAAATACCTATGAGGGCATTACCGATTCAATACATTGCAAGCTCCAGCATGAACATAGCAGAGATGTGCTCACAGCTTCTGTTATCAAGTCTCATTTACGATCTGTTTAGGACTTGAAAATGGCATCAGAAAATAAATATACATGTATTTTTATTATTCATGAAAAATCTATTTCTAACACACATAAAAAATGACGGGACATTTTAATTTCGAACAAATGTTGAATTTTTCATTATGCACTTGTCAATAAAATATCCAGATCATGAAACGGTCGACTCTGCCTCTGTTGTAGTAAGTAATTGAATAGCTGAAATGTACATTTTCTTTGTTTTAAATTTAAGTCAAAACCCATTTCACAGCTGTTGATTATTACAGACCTCTATAAACCAGATACTTGTGTAAACCGACCAAATTGTCTGGTCCCTGTGACGTCCAGTTTAGACAGGTTTTCCTGCCTGCCATGTCTAGTTTGTAGTGCGACTATTTAATACGATACTGTATAACAATTCTACGTAATCTGAATTAAAACATCTGCTATAATGTTAATTAACAATGCTATAGTATATATAACACTATATACTTGACTACATATATATATGTTGTGCCTACTTGAAATATTTTAAGAGGAAACTGTATATCATTGTGTTGAGATATACAGAACTTAAAAAATGCAAATGTTTGTCATCATTCATGAAATGAAATCATTACCATATTTTGTGATATTATTGTGTTTGTTACTGAAAGCCAAGCAATGGTTGTTAGAAAATGAAAAAAAAATCCAGTTTAATTTATGAAAGATAAGTGGATATCTTGTAGGCCGTATCATATTATATTCAGGTTGGCAATTCTGTAGACAGACAATTTTTCACCTCAGTTATATAATTTGTATTCAGATTTCAGGTATACAGTATAATATTCCACCATATATGTATCAACTCTCGCCTTGATGTTGCTAGTTTTCTTCCTGTTTTCCACAAAACAAATATATTGCTGTAGAAATGTTTGACGAATTTGCTTTATATATTGTGAGAAAATGGCTGTGAAATGCATTATGATTAATTAATTAATTAGTGTTAATTAATAATTATAAATTTGTGGTGTTAAGTAAGATTATATAAGCACGTATATGAGAGAGAGACAGACAGAGAGAGACAGACAGAGAGAGAGCGAGAGAGAGAGTGAGAGAGAGAGAGAGACAGAGATAGTGAGAGACAGAGAGGGAGACAGAGACAGAGATTATTACTTTCGAGGATGAAATTATGAACACCACGTTTGTATGATATGTATAACGAGAAATGTAAAAGTATGGTAATGAAATATGAATGAGAAGTTGGACTATATACATGTATGAGCCTATATCTGAGCATAAAAAAAAATATAAAAAAATAATATATTTTGTTTTCAAATACTGAGCAGTGTTTTATTGAGCAGAGAGAAGGCTTGTTTGATAACAATACAATTATTTCTTAATTCGTCTCTAATTATCATATTCAGAATAAGTTATTTCGGAACAGTCATATGCATTCATTAATTTCACTATTCTGTGGAGATGTTTCACTGCTAATTGGTGAGGGAAGTTTTCAATTTTTCGTATATATTATAGCTAACAGTGACTGTGTATAATGATTTTGATATTATTGATAATATTGCTGACTCCAAATTGTCAGGAATTGAAACATTTACAACAATTAGTGTTTGTTTCTGATCACACGAGGTTGTAGGGGATTAGAAATAGTCAGACCAGGGTCTGGGGACAGATTTGAAGTGACATTTGTACTATAAGGATCGAGAGTTTGGGGGGAAAGGCCGCATATGGGAGATTTGCGGACAGGATGTACGTACGATAGAAGTTATCCGACACTTTTTGGTTTGTTTTGTTTAACAACGAGTGGTTGTTGGATATGAAATTTATTTTTTTTTATTTTTTTAAAGTTACAAAAGAATAATATATGAGCATGAAACAAATTCCATATTAAAAAAATCACGAGTCATGTGACCTGTTTCTACCACAATGATATCGGCTTGAATCAAAGGGGAACGTGGCCAAGTATAATTTCGTGTATATGCAAATAAGGTGTACAAGTGACAGCCAGGACACGGTGATATGACGTAATTCGATTGTTGGTGGCATTAATAACAATGGCTGTTTGGGTCAAATGTCACCGTGTCAACCAATCAAAACGCATTTAAGAGTTTATTCCTCATGTGGTATAAACTGAATGTTATTCAACAGTTGTAATGATTATTTCATGCCTAGGGAGTTAAATAACCCCCTCCTATTGTGTTAGATGTTTTATTGGTTTTACATTTTGAATTATGTTTTTGTTTTTGTTAAGAAATAGAAATAAAACTTAATACTGTAAATCACTTATATTTCATGTGTACTTAAGGGTCATCTATATAGCAGAATAGTGTTGAATTTCAAACATGAATAAATACCTTAAGATTTGCACAAAAAATGTCATGTAATATACCAAAATGTTTGTTTGGACATGTAGCTTCTTACAATCACCAATAATATGCTATAGATGCTACCAGTTTCTTCTGTAGAGTAACTTTGTGGTAAGATTTGGCATGGAATAATTCTAAGTCACGCAAATGATCAAACCTGAAAAATAGCCATGCTGTTATGTTCACAAGTGTCTATAGCACAGGGTAGGAGCATTTGTTTGACCGGATTTTACTGTATGTACGTATAAACACTTATTTTGTTTTGACCTTGAAATGCAAATGG
Source organism: Pecten maximus (assembly GCF_902652985.1). Lineage (NCBI taxonomy): Eukaryota > Metazoa > Mollusca > Bivalvia > Pectinida > Pectinidae > Pecten > Pecten maximus. Next base: position 5,004,873 of record NC_047031.1, on the reverse strand, counting down.
CAGCTGAGAATAATATTACACAAATATGGCTTAAAGGAGGCATTTCAGTTAATAACAAAACTCCTATATCGTACTTTTAAGACATCTCATCATAGTAACATGAACATTTGAATGTCAATTTGTGAAAATGGCGAGTTTGCAGCCTTTTTCAGAAATTGGCATATTTTACCCCAAACTCAACGGTTGAACATTTTTTCATAAAAGCAGTCTTCTTGCCACTTCAAGAATACTTTATATTGTCTAATAAGAGCATTTTTGATGTTTTAAATACCTCCTCATATGCCATATTTGTGTGATATCATTCACGACCGCCATTTGCAATTCAAGGTCAAAATAAAAACAGCGTTTATACATATAATAACGTCAAAGCTGGTCAAACCAATGCTCCTATTTTGTGCTTTAGACACTTGTGAGCAAAACGACATGGCAAGTTTGTTTAATATATGGGATACAAATGAGTTAATTATGTCCCCCCTAAACATGCATTTTTCTTACGTTTTGTTGAAATTTACAAACAGCTTAACAAATTACATGTCAACAGCAAGACCCAGGGTTTGCCATGATACATACTAAAAGTTCATCATGTTACTTCTGTGACATTGCACCATAATAGGGATTTATAGGCCTGTAAAATATCAATGTTTTGACTGGATTTGCTGTTTAGATGCCCCTTAATTTCGGGAACTCACCTAATTTGACTTATTCACAAATACATAATTTCGCGAATTCTGATCTCATAATGACTTTAAATTTGCGAATGACGTTAACAGATGGGAGATTTTTTCATGTTGGTAGCCATTTTGTTTATGAAAGTCATGTGACGGTACAAGAGAAGTCATGTGATTCAATCATGTGATATCGGTGTCTGGACATACTGAATTGTATTTACCGTACCTGTATACATGCTAAATAGCTTACAAAGGCGATGTCAGACATTGAACAAAACCCACAGCTCATTAAGAATGCCTGGAAGATGATGGGACTACAATAGGTTGTGAGTTAACGTACATTGTAATTAACGTACGTGTGTATACAGTGATACCGATGAACAGTTCTCGGGACAGACTATTGCGAATGATTTATACTCCAGGCAATTATTTGCTCTGAATGTTTGAATGAAATAAATAATTTGTTTGATTTCAACTTTGTTATGGTAAATATCTTTTCGAGAATCAAGCGATGTGAAGTGCTATATATACGTGTAACCTAACATAACTTACAACAGCGTGGGTAATAAAGTAGGACGTATTCCGGGTGACCATCTGGGATCCTCAGGATCCTCAGGACGTGTGTATTGTACATAAATTAACTACATGTAAAACGTTGTCTAGAAGTTAATTAAGTCCGAGTTCAACCACAATATCAGTGTTCATTGGGGGTTTTTTTTGTGTGTGAAATTTTAGCGTTTTGTTATATAAAAACTTACTCTGATATGTTATATAATCTATCATTCTATTATTACTTTAACGGCGATGTTTACTCACTAACTAAAGATTACGGTAGATTCAAAATGGATGCCACTTAGTGTTCTTGTCATTCTTATATAAATATTCGCGAGGGATTTGAATTCGCATTTGACTCTCCTCGCGAATTAACGCGAAATAAATCCCACACGAAATATAAGTGATTTACAGTAGATATAAACAGGTTTTAGGTGACCATAAAGCCCTATCGGGCCTCTTGTTATACATTTGTTTGACAAATTGTCACCTAGGGGACATTATAAACATTTTCAGATGTGGCTGTAAAACAATTTCCCTTCCAAGTGATCAAATTGAAATATTTACACAATTGATGATATATATACGTTTCTGGTAGATAAATTGATCCGTATCTTAATGTCGAGGACCAGATGTTCTAACATCTTATATCTGAGCAACGTTCAATCAATTGTCAGCTTTTCCCAGGCTTTCGATTGATCCGGTTGTTTTGTTGACAGAGCTATCGTTTTGTTGTACATGTACCATAAAACTCCATATCATATGTGTTTTTTTGTTTTTTTTTAACTTTGAAGTTTTGGGTGGGCAAATTACATACATACATGTATATATATATATGTATAATTGTCAAGTAGTAATAACGACAGTACAGACAAGTAAATTGTCGAATTTTCGAGGCAATTTACCCCTTTATCAAGACACAGGTAAATTACATACGATCACATATAGACATAGAACATGGAACAGTTACACAAATATAGTAGGTATAAACAACAATAAATATCGTTATGTTGTGAAAACGATCCCCCTCGGCCGATAATTAATTTGCCGAGGGCCTGTTATAATTAATTAGAAAACATCTTAGGTGCTGTACAGATGGTAAAAGTAAATAAATAGATAAATAATATAACTAAAAGGTTTAACAAAATAACATCGCGAGTCAAATCTTTGTGATGGCAGCATGTGCTATGTAGTGAATGTTTTTGTTTATATATATACATATATGTATAGATGTATTCTAGTTACATATATGGGTGTATATATAAAGCTCTCTGTATTGATCCTGAATTCAGTATTTTGGAAAGTTATCTGGGTTTAATATATATGCTAATGTTAGATTTTGCAAAAATAGGTATTCAAATATTTCGAGATTCTAAAATTTTCATCCATTTTATATAAACCTACTCCATGGAACTTTTTTTCAAAGTTAACGAAAAATTTACAGATTTTATGTACCGGAATATAATGCTCTTTGTACATTTTTGCTTAAATGGAATCCTAAAAAAAAAAGCTTGCCTTAATATGCTGATACATCCTTGAATTAATCGGATAAAAATTAAGCCATAATTTTATGGAGCATTATTTTTCAAATGTGTATAGTAACATTTCTTGGTATTAAAAAATTAGATGTAATATTATTTTGGATGGGGTACCGTATTTTTAACAGCATCAAACGTATTAATGATTTAATCAAAATGGAGTCATTTTTTAAAATTTTATATGCAGTAAAATACCAGATTATAAATCAATTTATTGAAGTAAGACCGCTTGTGGGCTACATAAAGCTGGTATATGTCTCGGTATATGTCTTGTAAGAAATTCTGTGACATAATTAACAACGTTATCAGAATTTAGGCAGTAAAATATATGCCATTGATAAAGATATAATTTTCAGCCTCTACAGAAATTTTCAGTTTAAGCTAACAATGCTTTAAGAATATGTTAAATAAATATTTTTATATAATTAAATTTTGTGACATTATCTTGTCATTCTTGTGGTGTCGAACTAGTAACATCCAGAAATAGATTGGGAGAATCGACAGCTGGGATATGAATTCATGCATTGTACATGCATTCTCCCAAGCACAGTGTCTGGCAAGATTCCAAATTTATCAACCAAACAAAATGCCTGCATTGTACACACCCACAAGACATATGTATGAAAGGTGAAGGTCGCAGTATAGTCTGTTTCAAATTTCTATTCTGCAGTGTGTTCCTCAGTGTATTTTTCATTGTCAGAGATGTCGACTGTCCCAGATATGTTAATAGATATGTATTAAATGTTTGTAGGCCAATTTTCTACTGTATAAAGGTCTTTAAGTTATTTTCCGGTTAAGGGAGAGTGTCCCAACACTTTTCTACATCTCTGGTTTTGTTGACAGATAAATTCCAGGTAAACTGATACAGGAGAGAAACAGAAAGTCTTATGTTAATATTTTAAATTTTTGTTTGTTCTTTTTTTGTTTTGTTGATAGATATAATTACAGCCTGGTTGAGGAGAGGAAGACAAACATAATTTTCAGTTATATTTTTTGGGTTGATTTAGGAACAGAAAATTGAATCTATTCACCTTTTTTTGACAGATATACTCGGAACCTTGTTGACGAGGTGAAGGGAAAAATAGATTTCATCTACATTTTCTTAGTGCACCTGGACCGAAGGTCTGGTGAGCTAATGTTGTGGTATGACATCCGTTGTCCGTCTGTCAACTTTTTCATAACTTGCTACTTGTCCTGAATGTTTAGATGGATTTTGATGAAATTTAGTCTGGAGCATAATTGGGTAAAGGGGATCAAGCTTTGTATAACTGGAGGGTGTGGCTCCCCTAGGGCCAGAGGGGCGAGATCCAATAGGGGGGAAATTGAGGTTAATCTTTTAAATCCTACTTGTCCTAAATGCTTGAATGGATTTTGATGAAATTTAGTCTGTAGCATTATTGGGCAAAGGGGATTAAACAGTGTATAAACGGAGGGTGTGGCCCCCCTAGGGCCAGAGGGGCGAGACCCAATAGGGGGGAAATTGAGGTTAAACTTTTAAATCCTACTAATCCTGAATGTTTGAATGGATTTTGATGAAACATAGTCTGTAGCATTATTGGGCATATGGGATCAAATGTATAAACGGAGGGTGATGCTCCTGTGGGGCTGGAGAATTGGGGCCCGATAGGGGAAATTGAGGTGAATCCTTCAAACTGCTACTTGTCCTGAATGCCTGAATGGATTTTGATGAAATTTAGTCTGGAGCATAATTGGGCAAAGGGGATTAAATGTTGTATAAAAGGAGGGTTTGACTTTCCTAGGGGGCCTAAAGGGTGGGGCCCAATAGGGGAAATCAAGGTTAATCCTTTAAATCCCTACATGTCCTGAATGCCTAGATGGATTTTGTTTAAATTTGGTCTGGAGCATTATTGGACAAAGGAGATCAAATGTTGTATAAACAGAGGCTGTGGCTCCCCTGGGGCTGGGCACAGTAGGGGAAATTGAGGTAAATCCTTTAAAACGCTAATAGTTCTGAGCTCCTGAATGCCAGGATTTTGATGAAATTTGGTCTGGAGCACCATTTGGTAAATGTGATCTAATGTTGTGTAAATGGAGGGTGTGGCTCCCGAGGGATGGGATATTGAGCTAAATCCTTTAAATTGCTACTAGTTTAAACCCATGAGATCCCCATCCCATAACCATATATAGCATTGTTGGGCATAAAGAGATATACACAATCTTGATCTAAAAATAGGCAACAGGGTCTTTCCCCACCTTTAGGGACCTAGTTTCTTTGAAACCATTGAGATCCCAACCCTATAACTATATATATCTGGAACCCAGCGATGAAACAAAGCACATTTTTGAACTCTGCAGGACGTTGGTTCTTGGAGAATTTCTCCTTAGGGAGAATTTTCTTTTCTGATTTTATGTATAGCATTGTTGGGCAAAAAGAGATAAACATAATCATGTTCTAAAAATATACCCTTGGGTCCTTCCCCACCCCTACGGACTTAGTTTCTTGGTTATATTTTTGAAACCTTTGAGATTCCAACCCCATAACCATAAATAGCATTATTTGACATCAACAAATATTAATACAATGTATTAACAAATTGAACATGGAACATTTTCATTGATGTTTGCATGGTCATATCCAACCAGGTGAGCAATACAGGCCCTCTTGGCCTCTTGTTGTTGATTTAGTGACCAGGAAATCAAATTTTATTTTTTCACTTTTTTTTTTCTGTTGACAGATATACTCGGAACCTGGTCGACGAAGGAAATGGGAAATTCAACCTAATGTTGCTCTGTTGGAATGAGTCACAGGGAAGCAGTATACACTCTCATGCTAACTCTCACTGTTTTATGAAGATCCTTGACGGCGGTGTCCAGGAGGAACGGTTTGAGTGGCCGGATGAATCGGCTGATAACCCCGAGCAGATGAAGCACATCGACACAAAAGGGTTTAAAAAAAATGAAACTGCCTACATCTGTGGTAAGTTTGATGACAGTCTGGCTTTGGTTAGGTTTTATTTTTGTTTAATGTCCTATTAGCAGCCAGGGTCATTTAAGGAGGTGCCAGGTTTCGGAGGTGGAGAAAAGCCGGAGTACCTGGAGAAAAAACACCGGCCTACAATCAGGACCTGGCACCTGCCCCACGTAGGTTTCGAACTCGCAACCCAGAGGTGGAGGGCTAGTGTTAAAGTGTCGGAACACCTTAACTTCTCGGCCACCGCGGCCTCATGTCATACTTAAACGACATTTTTGACGGGACAACACATTTTCTTGTGCATTGGTCTGAAATTGGGAAACTACTGACTAAATCGGGAAAGTTGGCAAGACTGGGATTTGATTATAGTTGGGTCTGTTCTATGGACAAGTTTACTCGTTTGATATCTGCCAGTAGTTAAATTAGAATGGTAATTTGATATTCTCAAACTTAATTCGCGAAGGTTCCATGCATCAAAAGCTAGTAACAATGATGTTGATGAATGATACCGCCATCTTGTCAAAATTCACACAGAGAATTGGATTAAGGATTATAGATCATCCTTAGATTAGCCCCTATGTCTGAAATTTTAAAATTATCAATAAAATTAAGCTTTGTAATTTTGCTGTCTTGTATATATGTCTGCTTCTAGATCATAAGTTTCAAACTACAGAGTGATGCTTATAAGCTTATAGTTTAATCTTGCTTCTAACAAGCATTTTCATTGGCTTATAAATATATATGTTATCAATTCAATTCATTTCATTTTATTGACTTAAAGCTCATAAGTATTCATAACACTTCATACATTATAGCAATGTAGTATCAATATATATAGGGAATTGACAAATTTTAGAAATGATATATTTTCCTTAATTATGCGTTATCAGCCCCTTATGTAAAAAATGATGTTGCTGTTTGTAACATCGCTTCGGATTGGCTGAAACAGTGGCGTAATAATTTCTAAGGAAAAATAGTTCATCAATAAAAGTGTATTTGTAAGTGATTGTGTATTGTTAATTAAATTATAAGGATTAACTTGAATGTGATTATTGATGTTAAGAAGCTATAACACGAAAAAGGGAAGTTTATACTCATCATCAATTGCTTATGGTTTATTTAGAGTTCAACTCTCTTTACAAAAACCTAGCAGATAGCCATACATGTGTTTACAGCGTCAACGTGACATGTGACATTATGTTATAGATGAGCTTGGACTCCACCGCGTACTAAACCCGAGCCACTCCGACAAAGCTGTGTCTCTCCATCTCTACAGTCCGCCATTTGATGAGTGTCGATGTTTTGACCAGAACACGGGCCATAGTTTTCCAGGAAAGGTCACCTTCTGGAGCAAATTTGGGGAGCGAACCCCTTGTGTATGTAGAAATAATTTTCTTGCCATAACTTCATAATTTTCTGTGTATTACAAACTCCAAGGGAAAGCCTGAAGTAGTAGAATGTAAAAAAAATTGCAATTTGTAAAATATAATTCAAGATAACCTGCTGGTTCATATCTAATACATACTCTGAATTCTACAAAAGTGACAATTTAAACAATTTTGGCGATCATTATTTGTATCCAAAATTACCTACTTTGAATTCCCCGTAATAATGTCCCTTGGACACCCAGTCATTTCCTATTTTACTCTCAGTTATCTTCCCTTGGTTATTTCCCTTCGGACACCAGGTTATCTCCCTTGAGTTATTTGCCAGTGTACATCTAGTTATCTCCCCTTAGTAATTTTCGATTACACTCTCAGTTATCTCCCCTTAGTAATTTCCCATTGAACTCTCAGTTATCTCCCCTTAGTAATTTCCCATTGTACTCTCAGCTGTCTCCCCTTAGTAATTTTCCATTGAACATCCCGTTATTGTGTTGAGCTACCTCTTCTGGACAAGTTGTCTCCCTTTGAAAACTGTTAAAACAAATGTCTTCACCATTATACATGTTTGGTTTTGTACTTTCAGGGCAAGCCTAATGAATGTGCAGCATATTGTAAAGAATCTGCTGAAAATAACTAGAGACCTGAGAAAGAAATTCCTGCTGAGAAAGAAATTCCTATGGAGTATAATGGCTCTTGGGTCAGAAGGCTTGTTGATACTGTATCAGAAGGAAGACAAAACCCTCAATATACCATGTGTCACAGCTCGCCTGTTTCACATGTTGGATTCCCATCTTGTTTCACATGTTTGATTCCCATCTTGTTTCAAATGTTGGATTCCCATCTTGTTTCACATGTTGGATTCCCATCTTGTTTCACATGTTGGATTCCCGTCTTGTTTCACATATTGGATTCCCATTTTGTTTCAAAAGTTGGATTCCCATCTTGTGTGCTTTAAATCACATATAATCCGAAAGTGATCATTTTCCAAACACACCTTCACAGGAAATATTATCTGGAATTCACAAACGATGTTTGATATGAAGTCATTATACATGTGTTAATATTGAAGTCAGGTTCATCTAAATTTAAAACATATTGCACTAAAGTGTTAGCTGTATGATCAGTAAAATAATTAAGTTAAAAAAAGATTCCTGCAGCTTGTGACCTGTTTGATTTTGGTCTCATCTAAAGGTCGTGACCTGTACAGTAGTTAATGAAAATGCCCGTAATGATTAAACTCTCGTGTAAAGGTCGTGACCTGTATATTAACCAATGAAAATACCAGGAATTATTATACCCTGATACTAATATATAATAAAGGTCGTGACCTGTATATTAGCCAATGAAAATGCCAGGAATGATTATACTCTGATACTAATAAATAATAAAGGTCGTGCCTGTATATTAGCCAATGAAAATGCCAGGAATTATGATACCCTGATACTAAGGTTGTGACTTGTATATGCGTGAGTATAGAGAAATCTTTGATAAGGAATATGAGAAGAGAATTATGTTGAATGATGTCTGCGTATGTGATCACTAAACTTCTATATTAAATTGTCTTCATAATTTTCTGCAGGATCTTACCCAAAGATAAAGTATTGGAAACTCAAAACTTGAAAGAAAGAAAACTTTTCCAGCTTGTTTTAATCAAGAAGACTGTTAAAAACCTATGTACAATCTGAAGATCAGAGATAAATTTGCTCCGGAAAACATTAAATTGAAATCCATGATCTACAAAATAAGTTTAAAGTTAATTATGTTTACCATTACTACAGTTTTACAGTATATGAATAAGAAATATAATTTATAGATGTGAGTGGTAAATGTGTAAATGTAACTGCACGAGCTGAAGTGTTTATTTTGATTATTTCTTTTTTAATTTCTATTTTTTGAAAAAAAATTAATACCTGAATAAAATCTAATTTTCATCCATATTGATTTATATTAACCATAATGAGTACACACACAAAAAAACAAATAGGCAGATTAAAACATCAAACAGATAGCTATCCACATAAGGGAGATGATTCACATAAAAACACATAGGTGTCATGTATCATTCAAGGGAGATAATCAAAATATCAGATAACTATATGTAAGGGAGACAATTCACATAAACTATATAGCCTGTCATAGATGTCATGTATCCTTCAAGGGAGATAATCAAAACATAGCAAACAGATAACTCTATGTAAGGGAGACAATTCACATAAACCACATGGCACATGTATCATTCAAGGGAGATAATTCACATAAACCACATGGCACATGTATCCTTCAAGGGAGATAATTAAAACTTATCAAACAGATGGACTCTGTATGTTAATCAAATAATGTGTAAGATGATATATAGCTGTATTTGGTATTTTTCGTAAAATAGGGAAAAGTTTTTCGACCAGAAAAAAAAAGAAAAAAAAATCAGCCTGTATTATATCAGAATATCTTGCATAGTAGTTTCAAAACCCTCATTACATTGATTGTAAGCTTTAATCCAAATCATCATAAAATATAGCTGGTATCCCGTAGTGACCTACAGTTGTCCCTTGACATTAAACTCTATCATAATCTATATTGAGGTATAGTTCTTTTTCACCCAAAAATGATAAAAATTTCTAATTATAGAATCCATATTCATGAATAGCCATAAAGATATTGCTATGGATTTTGGTGAAAGAGATAGTTGTTTAAAAAATGGTTGATTTCTTAAAATTTAAAATACAATGTGGAGAAGTGTAGTTTATTATGACAAAATTAGTTGGGCTTTCTAAACATTGATGTTATCATTCCAGATTTTGATGCCAGTATTTGTGTCCTTTTTACTATAACAGCCCTTAGTTTTTACGTGTCAAAATTTCACTGGAACATTACGGTATACCATTGTTGTCTTGTAAAATCTTTGTGCAGAGATCTTCTCAATCTTCTCGCCGCGATAGCTCAGTTGGTTAGAGCGCCATGTAACCTCTGGTGAAAGTTCAAGGTGTGTTGTATGATGTTCCCTATCCGTGTCAGTTTGTGTTTTTCGGAAAGCTGAGAAACGGGTCGATCTGTGCTATCATGGTTGTTACCTTGAGCAAGACATTTTAACTAAATTGTTCTTGGTGGCATATGACAGACCTCCCGTATGTTGTTCTGTGAAGTAGTCACCAACTACTACAAGGAGACTCTGCCTCAAAATAAACATGGCTGCTCGCAGGGCAATAAACCAGCAAAAAAAAAACAAAAACAAACAAACAAACAAACAAACAAAAACAAACAAAAAATCTCATTCAGTTTTAAACTGTTTGAAACTTGGTTGGTTATGATAATTTTGTTATGTAGTTTTGTTTTCATTGTTATGATTCCAATGGATAAAAAGTTTGCAGTTAAAATCCTAATTGTTGATCCAGGATTTGGTGCAAATTTGATTTAAGTCACAGGGACTTCACGCAATTTCCAAGTCCATTGGTCCATAAATGTATTTTATGTATCAATTTGTGTCAAGTCCCTGTGATAATTTACTATTGCTTTAAACAACAATTAATGTATGAATTGATTCAGTTATTACCGTAATTCTTGCAAAAAAAAAAAAAAAATTTGTTGTTGATAAAAGTAAATGAATGATATGATAAACCTCGTTATTTCTGCAAGTGTTAAATTTTGTGAATTCAACAGATAAACTAACACATGAGGGTTGTTTCTGCGAGTGTTAAACTTCGTGATTTTGACTGATAAACTCATGTATGAGGGTTGTTTTTGAGAATGGTAATTTTGCAATTTCGATATACACATGAGGGTTAATTTTTTCACTTTTTCCATCAATACATACCACATACATCACAAATAATTTGCGTGAGTAAATTTTTTGCAGCCCAATTGCATTTGCATATTTTGCTTAAATATACCCTTTGCGTAAATAACCATCTTTACAGTAACGTAGATAAATCTATGTGGTTGTTATTTGTTAATTCTAGCAAGTTGTTGAATTTTAGAAAAGGGAATACTCAACTGTAAAAAGGCTAAATGAAATCAATTATTTGGTTCTCAGGCCAATTTTTCTAAAAATGAGGAAGGAAGTCGCACTGTTTGTATCATTTAATTAGTGAAAACAGATGATCGCAATTACCTTTTCTTTTTATCTTTTTAACCAATCATCCATTTTCATATTAACTGCTTCAAAATGAGGGAAACAATGATCATTGTTCTTTGTCTTTGTTTCAAATTAATGAATAAATATAATGGATATTACAGGAGGGAGGTTTGTCGGTGATGAGTTTTTCCAAACATTCTTCTCTCGAAGAATAATATTAGGGACATTTTTTTTATTACTAACCAAGGAAATATATGAGTTGATTGGTTTTTTTTTTTAATTCAGAGCAGATGAGGGCCTGAGAACCGCATACTAGTTTTTTGGCCTTATCATTCAGCTATATTTTATATAATTTTATACAGCTGGTCGCTAACAGCTATTCGACCTTTTGTTAGTTTTGTTGTAGTATGTTTAACATACATGTTGTTATGATTTGTATGAGGAGGTTGAATTATATCAAAATATTTTTGTTATGTTTTAAATTGATAGCTGTATTGTTATCAGTAAATATTACGAAAAAAAAAAAAATATTAATCAAGAATCTCTTGAGCATATTCTACCAAAAAATATTTCAGTATTGGGATGTCGGAAAATTTTCTTTTTATATCACACCACTCTGCTTAATATCATATCAGTTAATATCATATTGTTCAATATCATTTTTCTGTTATTGTCATGTTTGACTTAAAACAGATGTTTTCTAGTTTGCTTTATATCAAGCTTCTTTGTTTGTTGTTGTGGAATATTTTCCAAATATAGCTTATTAATACATAAACGTAAAATATATACTTTTTTATTTTACAATTACGAAACAAGTCATATCAACTTATGACAATCACGCTTGGAAGTGTGGGAGGGGTCTGACTGTGGGAACCCCGGCCGCCGAGGTGAAAGGCAAGTGTGTTACCACTGGGCCTCCCACCATCCTATTAACATACAACGCATACAAAAATATCCGATAATTTATATAATTACTGTACAACATGAAATATTTGTGGGTAATTTTTTTGGTGGTTTTAGAAATATTTTAATAGGTAGGTGGTATGAATTGTCATGGGTATCTTATTTTAACAAAGGTAGTCTAGTAATAAATTTCAATATAAATTACAAGGTTTGGGAGTTTTATTCCGTTTGACTCTATCAGGTCCCGACGTGTGATCAGACCTTTAATTGATAGTAGTAAGATAAACATCTATTAATGACGACGTGTATGTCACTTAGGAGTCATCTAAAAATGATCATACATGAACTTTTTTTTATTCTTTTTTCTGAAGAAAAAAATAACTTTAATCCTTTCACCCCTACTGGCCATATTGGACTTCAAGTGATGAATGAATGGCAGGGTCCACTAATGTTTCTTAGGGTTGAAAGGGTTAATTTATTTTTAGTATTACTTGGTTTATTTGGTGCCTGTTAGCTTTTCCTAATAATCTGCAGTTCTAGTATTTATCGCCTTATTTCTTACTAATTAACTTTAAAACATGAAATTCAAATATAGAGATATATGGTCAGGGACATGTATATTAGTGTACATCCCTGAGTCGGGGACATATATATTGGTGTACGTCCCCAAATCAGGGACATGTTTATTAATATACGTTCCCGAATCAGGGACATGTTTATTAATATACGTCCCCGAATAATGGACAAATATATTGTGTACGTCCCTGTGTCAGGGACATATAGGGATATGTATATTGGTGTACGTCCCTGAATCAGAGACATGTATATCAGTGGTCGTCCCTGAATCAGGGACATGTATATTTGTGTACGTCCCTGGAGCAGGGACATGTATATTTGTGTACGTCCCTGGAGCAGCGACATGTATATTTGTGTACGTCCCTGGAGCAGGGACATGTATATTTGTGTACGTCCCTGGAGCAGGGACATGTATATTTGTGTACGTCCCTGGAGCAGGGATATATATATTGGTGTACCTATGTCCCTGAATCAAGGACATGTATAGTCTGGTACGTCCCGGAATCAGATGCAGTATCGTATTCATGATTGATTATTTTTTTATTTGAAATTGTGTTCATATATTCTGAAATTCTAAAAATAAAATTTGGTGCACTGTGAAAGTTTTACGTTTTATTTGTTTTTAAAATGACATCAGAAAATATTTATAGATTTGTATATTTTTCTGCGACCATATGTAACTGAAACATACTGCTACTGATAGCAACATGTTTGTTTGAACAAAAGATTTTTTCTCCTATCAGTTTCTGTGCCTGTACATTACATACTGCATGGCTGTAGAAGGGAGAATGGGGCAGCGGTGGCCGAGTGGTTAAGGTGTCCCGACACTTTATCACTAGCCCTCCACCTCTGGGTTGCGAGTTCGAAACCTACGTGGGGCAGTTGCCAGGTACTGATCATAGGCCGGTGGTTTTTCTCTGGGTACTCCGGCTTTCCTCTACCTCCAAAACTTGGCACGTCCTTAAATGACCCTGGCTGTTAATAGGACATTAAACAAAATAAACGGAACCAAACTGTAGAAGGAAACAAGATTCAGATCATAGGAAATTGTCGTGAAATCAAAATATCAAATATTTGAATCTAGAAAGATAACTTATAGTTGAAGTAAAGTGTTTACTACAATGTGTGAACATGAGTGACAGATCCAATATTAGGAAATTATTTGTGATTTAATTACCTTGAGTGTTTAGGTTTTGTCATAATCACTAAAATATCCCAGTGGGTGATACAGGACATTTGGGCCTCTTGTTGAAATTGCAAGGTTTCTGTGCCTTTGCGTGGCTTACTGCATAACAGTAGATCTTGTGACTGTGACAAACAACATATTAAACGAAAGGTCTTCACTTATTTATTTTGTCTACAAATGAAAAGGAAATCATTATTTGTAAATTTATTTATTTTACAACAATTGCAAAACAAGTTAAATTAACTTATATTAATCATGCTTGTTGGCCCGGATGGAAGCACGTGAGGGGTCTTACTGTGGGAGGAAACCGGAGTACCCGGGGAAAACCCACGTGGTCGGGCAGGTGACCCCATACCTTTTCACGTCTGATGGGGGAATCGAACCCCGGCAGCCTAGGTGAAAGGCAAGTGTGTAATCACTGTGCCACCCGGAAATCATTAAAACTGTTTTGTTTACTGAGGACATATTGCCTATGTCATTGATTTTAACTTTTAGAGATATTTTGATTCCTCTAATAGTGCCAGTCTGCTGGTGATCGAAGGAGAAACTTAACATATGATATGTACATTTTATGTATCTTTTCAGCAGAGATATCAGACGAGTGAGAGTATTACATCCTCTACGATATTACAGGATGTCCTTAAAGTCAGGTGTCAGTAAAGGCAGGTTTTACTGTATATTACAGGATATCAATAAAGTCAGGTGTCAGTAAAGTCAGGTTTTACTGTATATTACAGGATGTCATTAAAGTCAGAGGTCGGTAAAGTCAGGTTTTACTGTATATTACAGGATGTCATTAAAGTCAGAGGTCGGTAAAGTCAGGTTTTACTGTATATTACAGGATGTCATTAAAGTCAGAGGTCGGTAAAGTCAGGTTTTACTGTATATTACAGGGTGTCATTAAAGACAGGTGTCAGTAAAGTAAGGTTTTACTGTATATTACAGGATGTCAGTAAAGTCAGGTTTTACTGTATATTACAGGATGTCAGTAAAGTCAGGTTTTACTGTATATTACAGGATGTCAGTAAAGTCAGGTTTTACTGTATATTACAGGATGTCAGTAAAGTCAGGTGTCAGTAAAGTCAGGTTTTACTGTATATTACAGGATATCCGTAAATTCAGGTGTCAGTAAAGTCAGGTTTTACTGTACATTACAGGATGTCATCAAAGTCAGTCGTCAGTAAAGTCAGGTTTTACTGTATTTTACAGGATGTCATTAAAGACAGGTGTCAGTAAAGTCAGGTTTTACTGTATATTACAAGATGTCATTAAAGTCAGGTGTCAATAAAGTCAGGCTTTACTGTATATTACAGGATGTCCTTCAAGTCAGGTGTCAGAAAAGTCAAGTTTTACTGTATATTACAGGATGTCAGTAAAGTCAGGTTTTACTGTATATTACAGGATGTCATTAAAGTCAGGTGTCGGTAAAGTCAGGTGTCAGTAAAGTCAGGTTTTACTGTACATGAAAAACATCGTTCAAAGGGAGATAACTTAAATGAAGTAGAAGTCTTGAACAGGACCCTATGTGGTACAAGACTCCATTTGGTACACGACCCGAAATATATTTATTCTAGCCCAGAGATCTCTGTACCACGATAATGTGATTATATTACATTAAATCTGACATAAAATACGTAAGCCCAAAATGTTTGAAAATATATTTTACCCAAAAATCGGTACGTATGTATGTACGTATGTAGCGGGACTGGACTGGGTCGATCATCGGTGACCAGGTAGCTCAATTGGTAGAGCATCCGGCTAGTGTTCGGAGGTCCCGGGTTCGAACCCCGGTCTGGCCGCTACATTTTCTCCTCTCCTGTTACAAAATTGGCGCCCAACTAAAATACCCACGGTGGTGGTATAAGGGTCTCGTGTGTCTTCGAGGGCGAAGACTTGAAAAAAGGAGGGAGGTGTGTAGCGGAACTGGACTGGGTCGATCATCGGTGACCAGGTAGCTCAATTGGTAGAGCATCCGGCTAGTGTTCGGAGGTCCCGGGTTCGAACGCCGGTCTGGCCGCTACATTTTCTCCTCTCCTGTTACACGTATACACTCACAAATTATGTACAGCTCACGTGTTCTGCGTCATTTAGTTAGAACGTTTTCAGGAATGACGACATCTGTCCTCATGCAGTTTGATCAATATTCCCTTAACTTTTAATTAATCATAAAAAAGTATCACAGAAGTTAGTTAGTTCCAAATTCCGTGATAATGGAGTTAAAAAAACGTCCGTAAGTTAAGGAATATTGATAAAACTAGCCCCAGCTTAGATTTTGTACAAAATGGTTTTACACGAAATACACAAGATACGTGTTTTAATAGCACCTACCAGTAAGTTCAGAATTAGATACATTCGAGTCAAAAAGGAATTAAAATTCCGTTTCGCCCTTCTAGGGCTCGTCAGTGTTGCAAGGGACACCATACAGCTGTTCTGTCCATCTAAGACTCGTCAGTGATGTGAGGGACATCATACAGCTGTTCCGTCCTTGTAGGACTCGTCAGTGATGTGAGGGACATCATACAGCTGTTCCGTCCTTCTAGGACTCGTCAGTGATGTGAGGGACATCATACAGCTGTTCCGTCCTTCTAGGACACGTCAGTGATGTTAAGGACATCATACAGCTGGTCCGTCCTTCTAGGAATCGCCATTGATGTTAGGGACATCATACAACTGTTTCGTCCTTCTAGGACTCGTTCTTGATGTTAGGGACATCGTACAACTGTTTCGTCCTTCTAGAACTCGTCATTGATGTTAGGGACATCATACAGCTGTTCCGTCCTTCTAGGACTCGTCAGTGATGTTAGGTACATCATACAGCTGTTCCGTCATTTTAGAACTCGCCAGTGATGCTATGGACATGATACATCTGTTTCCAGGAACATCATACAACTGCGTCGTCCTTCTATGAATCGTCAGTGATGTTAGGGACACCATACAGCTGTTCCGTCCTTCTACGACTCGACAGTGATGTTAGGGACATCATACAGCTGTTCCGTCCTTCTAGGACTCGTCAGTGATGTTAGGGACATCATACAGCTGTTCCGTCCTTCTAGGAATCGTCATTGATGTTAGGGACATCAAACAGCTGTCCCGTCCTTCTAGGACTCGTCAGTGATGTTAGGGACATCATACAGCTGTTCCGTCCTTCTAGGACTCGTCAGTGATGTTAGGGACATCATACAGCTGTTCCGTCCTTCTAGGAATCGCCATTGATGTTAGGGACATCATACAGCTGTTCCGTCCTTCTAGGACTCGTCAGTGATGTTAGGGACATCATACAGCTGTTCCGTCCTTCTAGGAATCGCCATTGATGTTAGGGACATCATACAGCTGTTCCGTCCTTCTAGGAATCGCCATTGATGTTAGGTACATCATACAGCTGTTCCGTCATTTTAGAACTCGCCAGTGATGTTAGGGACATGATACAGCTGTTTCCAGGAACATCATACAACTGCTTCGTCCTTCTATGAATAGTCAGTGATGTTAGGGACACCATACAGCTGTTCCGTCCTTCTAGAAATCGTAAAAGTGATGGTAAGAGCCTAAAGCCAGCGAAGTAATATAGTTAGAAAGAAATATCAAAATCTGGCGGGGATTTTAAAATTCAATAATTAAGAAAAAACAAAAACAAAAACAAACAAACAACTTAAAGCACATGATAATAGTGGACACAATAAGATATAATTACATATGTATAGACTATGACTTTATATGACTTAATTATTCAACGTGAAATAATTCCACGACCTTCCAAACCACAGCCCCATTTTGAGATTCTACCGTTCGGACATCTACATATATGTTGCTGTATATCTCACGGTAACTTGAGAATTAGTTACAATCGACATGTATTTGGACCTTCAGTAGTGTGTACAGCACAGTCATTTTTACCAAATTTTAATCTAGCCCCCCCCCCAAAACGTCTCAAAATATGCTAAATACACTACTGAAGGTCCAAATACATGTCAACTGTATCTTGAATTCAAGGCGGAAGGTGGAGAATCGCATAATGTCCCATATCTAATGCGAACTGACATGCGTCCATTTATGTGCAATTAAGATCGTTATAAACAATAAGATAATGATGCTGTACCTGGTGTGGAATGGTTAGCGACATCACGTGGGCTCAAGTGAGAATTCCCCGGATTTTTAGTCTATCTTTAGAATTAGCATGAACTTCGGTTGTTATTTTATTTTATCAGCCATATCTTAACGTTGTTTTCAAATAAACAATAAACGCAAGTGAAGACAATTACTTCCTCGAATTTGCGAATATGCTTGATAGCAAAATATGTCATCTGAACCTACAAGTATCTGTAAGTGATAAGTGAACATTGGTATACTATAATCTATATATGTATATATAAAGGGGGGAAACAGATATAATAGTGAGAATTGAGCTTTGTATATTTGGATTTACCTCTTCATTCAAGCAAAATGTGGTAATTTTAAATCAGTGTAAGAATTAATTGTAAGCAGATCTTTAATTAGCAATGCCGAACCAATCTTTTAAAATATATATTCAAGAATTAATTTTGAGTAATTTTCTTGAAGAGTATCACCACCTGATTGCAAAGCAGCAAATATCAGAACAAGTTTATCATTTAAATCAGAGACATAATAATTATATACTCTGTTTAAATTGTTTTTTTTGTGAATTTTTGAAATATGGAAATTTTGATCATCAAAACACCACTTCTCCGAAAAATCAACAAAAAGCGTACACTATCAATATAGTAACATATAGTTTTGATAGATCCGACTCCAGACGTATCCCAAATACACGTGTACCACATACGCCGATACAAGACGTGCTATTATTTACATGTACATTGTATGTGTGTAGCGCGCGCTGTATATATACATACTACTTCTCGTCCGAACCACGTGACCGGTTATATCGATCCGTTATATTGATCTGAACTCACAATGTCGGCGCTTCACAGAAATTCCCTTCGGGAGCCCCACACGCTGAATGCAACACGATCAGCATCCAAAACAAAATCTATTTATAGACAATTTTCCAAGCCTCGATATTTATGAATTTAAACGGGAAGCCCAAAAAAAATAATTTAGAATTTACAGAAACCACAAGACAAATTGTGTTGATGAAACTAATGTTTAGCATGGCGCGACACAAAATATTGATCGCCATACATTATCATTGATTATGCTAAACACTACCGCTCGCAATGGCGTAAATCGACCAAGCCAAGATGGAGTCACATTGCGGAGGTATTTGTAGGATTAAACCGTGACCAAGGAATTTATACAACACGAAAATGTAGAGAAACACTAAATTACGTGAGTATCCGGTCGGGCGGGCGGGGATGACCCTTGGGGGCCGGACTGACGGGGGCGGGAGGCGTGTATGACGACAGATTCGCGAGATGTCGGATAACCATCTTGTTTAGAAAGTGAATCGCGATCAACCACATTGACAGCACACACACTGTATTACAATGTATTATTGTACACGTATTGTACTGTATGTATGATGGAATACATAATTAAGGTAATGTAAATCTAAAGGAGTTTTATCATGGTATTGACGATTGTTATAGAACCAGTTCATTGTCACAGATCAGAGACCTATATAGGTCTCTGCACAGATTGAATATAAAATTATATATTTCATACATTTATATAGTGATTATGATCATTTCATCATGATTTACAGCATTTTAAATGTGCATACACAATATATATATTGATATGTATTTATAAAAAAATGTGTTATATAATGATTATAAATACATTATAATTTTGACATATAAATGTGAAACAAATGTGAAACAGGAAAACGAGCCGTGCATGCATGTGCCTTCAATGAAGATTGAACCCACGACCCTTGGCATACTGGTCGGTTGCTTTACTGACAAAAGGGAAACTCCCTCTTGTGCAAAATCCTCCGTAGTTGAAGGGAAATTCCCCCTAGCGTGTATCTGGAGGGCGATATCACTACTATAGACTTTTTACAATCAAAACTTACAAATGTTTTCATTTAAATATTGTGAACTTAATTGTGACATTTACAAGTTGATTTCTAATAATGATTTAATTATCGTATCATTCCCCCATATCATGTGTTTTGATGTGACTGACATGATATTGTCACACGATTCAGGTTCTGCCAGCAGGGCCACGGTGGCCGAGTGGTTAAGGTGTCCCGAGTGGTTAAGGTGTCCCGACACTTTATCACTAGCCCTCCACCTCTGGGTTGCGAGTTCGAAACCTACGTGGGGCAGTTAACAGGTACTGACCATAGGCCGGTGGTTTTTTCTGCGGGTACTCCAACTTTCCTCCACCAAGAAAACCTGGCACCTCCTTAAATGACCCTGGCTGTTAATAGGACGTTAATTATAAAGAAAAACAAACCAAACCAAACTTTTCAGCTAAAAAGCAAAAAATCTATTATGTCAGAACGGAATTAAAAGTTTTTCACATATTTTCTCTTTGATATGATAAACAGATTATTGCACTTTGTCAAGGAATTATGGGACATATAAAAAATTTCGAATAAATTCAATATGTCATTATCCTTAGGATTATGTGCCATATTATTAAACTTATTTATAAATTCTATATCACAGTAACACTTGTGTAAAATCCTCTATTTTGATGATATTTGAGAAACAATGGGAAAATAAAATATTGAAATATGATTATAAATCTGAAAACTGTCAATGATAATATCTTATTTTTGTGATTAATAATCGAGTCTGGTGAAAAAGTTTTTTTTAAAGCCTGTCATTGAAAAAACTTTATATAAAAAACATGTACACATTATTTAAGAACATGTATTAAGAACATGTGTTTAAGAAGTTCTTGTAATTTAAAAATTCCATTAAATTCCATATTTGTGTCTTACGAGGTAAATGTACATTTCCTGAAAAGAAAAAAAAAATAATTCAGCATCATTGGTCTCCATGGGCAAGTTTTGGTTCATAAGTACTTACCCAAAGGTGAAAAATAGCAGTCAAATGAAACTGAATTAATAGTATCTTAAATTACTCTAAGGAAAAGGAAAATTTTGCAAATTTTTTTTGAAATATTATGTTTAATAAAGTTTCTAAAGATGCAGAATGTTGAAAACCGTTGGAAAGTTTAATTTACCGTCAACATCATGATCTTGTTTGGAAATATCCTAATTTCAATGTGCGATATATGAAGACAAACATGCCCGGTGATGGTTGATATACTATTACCAACCACCGTTGCCACTATCACCAACCACCATTTCCACTATTACCAACCACCGATGGGGCCGCGGTGGCCGAGTGGTTAAGGTGTCCCGACACTTTAACACTAGCCCTCCACCTCTGGGTTGCGAGTTTGAATCCCATGTGGGGCAGTTGCCAGGTACTGATCGTTGGCTCGTGGTTTTTCTCCGGGTACTCCAGCTTTCCTCCACCTCCAAAACCTGGCACTTCCTTAAATGACCCTGGCTGTTAATAGGATGTTAAACAAAATAAATCAAACCAAACCAACCACCATTGCCACTATTACCAACCATTTTCTCATTTAAAGTTTGACTCTATTGAAATCTGACTTCGTGAATCAACCCTATTCAAATCTGACTTCGTGAATTAACCCTCAGTGGCCGGTTGGTTAAGGTGTCCTGAAACTTCATAACTAGCCCTCCACCTCTGGGTTGCGAGTTCGAAACCCACATATTTTGAATGTGGATTTAGATTTCTCTTACCCTGAACAGGGATATCCACTGTTTTATCGGGATGATATATTTTGATCTCACCCTAGGGAAAAGAAAGCTACACATGCCCTTTTCACGTTCTCAACAATTGTATTTCGTCTAGTCAACAATACCATGACATCACGGCAACAGTACAATGATGTCACATTGACAATTCACGTCAACATTTCCTTGCATTGATGTAATGTCAATATTAGATACATAAGAGGGTGAACAGGGTAAGTTAAAAATAATCATTCACCCCCTGGACTGGAAGTGAGACAGGGGAATCTCAACCCTCGGGGAAGATTCTTAAGTTGCCAAACACGAGGCTTCCCCTCGGGTTGAGATTCCCCTGCCTCACCCCCAAGGGGGTGAAAGATTCTATTATTTCCCCTCTGTCTGTCTTGTACATATGTATATAACACCAAGTTTGTCAGCGCTGTAGTGGTTTCATTCCTTGAGGGTCAAAGCCACTGTTACCATATATTTAGCGAGGGTCGGTAGGGGGACATGTATTGCTCGTAATTCCTGGAGTATTTTAAGGTGTTCATTTCAATCTATAATTTTTGTTTATATTTTTCCGTCATTTTATTGACTGAGTTATTTTCATGGTTATTTTATCATTATGTTCGTCTATTCCCTGTTGTCTAGGGTGGCCGAGTGGTTAAGGTGTCCTGACACTTTATCACTAGCCATCCACCTCTGGGTTGCGAGTTCGAAACCTATCTGGAGCAGTTGCCAGGTACTGACTGTAGGCCGGTGGTTTTTCTCCGGGTACTCCGGCTTTCCACCACCTCCAAAACCTGGCACGTCCTTAAATGACCCTGGCTGTTAATAGGACGTTAAACCAAAACAAACAAACAAACCCTGTTGTCTATCTTGGCTAAAAGAAATGAAATTTTTTATTGATGTTCGCAGTGGACAATTTAGCACTATGAACGGTTTTAAATGAAGCCGGAAGAAGTTGTAATATTTGTCTGGCCACGAAAGTGTGTTTGAAAACACATTTGCCCACCCATATCTATTGCTGTTCAGTAAAATTACCAACAAATGTAATTTCATTGTCCTGTAATAAACCCATCCATATCTATTGCTGTACAGTAAAATGACCAAGAAATGTAATTTCATTGTCTTGTAATAAGCCCACCCATATCTATTGCTCAGAGTGGGGGGAGGGGGTTTCAGACTTGGAATTAATAATATTCGAGGAAACGTTATCATTTCAAGCATGGAAAATATATCCGAGACAAACAAAATTCTGCCAAATAGTCATTTCAAGAACCTTCACAATTTGCGGAGGCTGGGAAGTGCTTGTTTGACACAATGTAGATTTTATTGGTGTGTAGTTCTGGCCGAGTCTGACAGCACTAACATCAATACTACGGGATACAGCAGTAGGTAGCTTCATCACAGATATAGAGGTCTGCCAAGAAATATTGAATGTGACTCGTCAGCTGATGCAATTGGATTCATGCAAGTTTGATGGTGTCAAAGTGTTGGTTCTACCTGTACAGAGGATCCAATTCTTGTTGGAATACAAACAAGTTTCTTACCACTTATTAATGAGTAAGGTAATGATGTTTGTGTATCTGGAAAGACAGACCTTTGTGTAGAACTGGGGCAGTAAGGTTAGAGGATACACAGACTGCATGGGTTTGGTGGGGTACTCGGGTTAGAGGATACAGAGACTGCTGGGGTGTGGTAAGGCAGTAGGGATGAAGGATACACTGACTGCTAGGGTGAGGTGGGGCAGTAGGGTTAGAGGATACACTGGATGCTGGGGTGTGGTGGGGCAGTAGGGTTATAGGATACACAGACTGCTGGTTGTAGTGAGGCAGTAGGGTTAGAGGATACACAGACTGCTGGGTTGTAGTGAGGCAGTAGGGTTAGGGGATACACTGATGACTGCAGGGTTGTAGTGAGGCAGTAGGGTTAGGGGATACACTGATGACTGCTGGGTTGTAGTGAGGCAGTAGGGGGTTAGGGAGATAAGCGACTGATGACTGCTGGTGTAATGTAGTGAGGTGCAGTTAGGTGATTTAGAGGAATACACAGACTGCATGGGTTTGGTGAGGCAGTAGGGTTAGAGGATACACAGACTGCTGGGGTGTGGTGGGGCAGTAGGGTTAAAGGATACACAGACTGCTGGGGTGTGATGCGGCAGTGGGATTGGAAGATACACAGACTGCTTGGGTGTGGTGGGGTAGTAGGGTTAGAGGATACACTTTAGTTTAATAAAGTTTAATACCTTATTTATCCTCAAATAAGCCCCCTCCCAAAGTGTTGAAGTTTAGTACCGTATTTATCCTCAAATAAGCCCCCTACCCTAGTATTAGAGTTTAGTACCATATCTATCCTCAAACAAGCCCTTTCCTTATTGTTTGGGGAAAGCTTAGTTGTGAAAGACTTTGCTATTCTAAAATTCATGATTCTGGAAATAGATGAAGAGGGCTTGATTATCGGCAGGAGCTTATTTATGGATGAATATGGTGTGTGGGATAGTAATTGTCTGGGATGGAGTGACCTTGATGTGGGAATAGCTAGGGATTGTTGTCCATATAGTGATAGATCCAAAATAAACTCTTGTACAGTGATATTGGGATTGGGATTAAGGATTCATTTCTATCAAATCCCACAATTTCCAGTTGATATTATTGTCTCTGAAGACTCCTTTGTTTCCTGTAGAACAACTCTGTACACAACTACACACAAACTGGTATTGATCCCTGCACTTCAGTAGTAATGATAACTTGTGTATCTGCTTGTGCTTACGTCAAGATTTTGTTGGCATTTAGTTGTAATTGGAAATTTTGTTGACATTCATTTTCTGTTGACTTTCATTTTCGTTGACATTCATTTTTTTTGGCTTTCATGTTTTTGTTGACTTTCATTTTTGTTGACTTTCATTTTTGTTGACATTCATTTTCTGTTGTCTTCGTTTTCTTTGACATTCATTTTTGTTGACTTTCATTTTCGTTGACATTCATTTTTGTTGACTTTCATTTTCATTGATTTCAGTTTTTGTTGTTATTTCAGGTTGTGGTGGTTTCTCCTCCGCTCTGACAGCGTTTCTGTAGAGGAGCGCCACCTAGCGGGGATATGGATTACAACGATAATACAGAAGGAATTGACGTGATAACAAACCAGGTAAGGTTACTTTGATACTTGAGTCTGTAACTAAATTATATCACGGTGTCAGACGGGTTATTAGCTGAAAGATTATTTCTGTGACTGTGTCTGATGTAGGGGTGACCTGATATGGAATGTCTAGTGGGATATGGAAAAGGATGTTAGATAATTTCTGTGACTGTGTCTGATGTAGGAGTGACCTGATATGGAATGTCTAGTGGGATATGGAAAAGGATGTAAGATAATTTCTGTGACTGTGACTGATGTAGGGGTGACCTGATATGGAATGTCTAGTGGGATATGGAAAAGGATGTAAGATAATATCTGTGACTGATAAAGGCCTTAAGGGTGAACTGATATGAGTTGTCTGGCAGGATATGGAAAAGGTTAAATGATAATTTTTGTGACGGATACAGGGGTGACCTGATACAGGAGTGACCTGATACAGGGGTGACATGATACAGGGGTGACCTGATACAGTAGTGACCTGATACAGAGGTGACATGATACAGGGGTGACATGATACAGGGGTGACATGATACAGTAGTGACATGATACAGTAGTGACATGATACAGGGGTGACATGATACAGTAGTGACATGATACAGGGGTGACATGATACAGGGGTGACATGATACAGGAGTGACATGATACAGGAGTGACATGATACAGTAGTGACATGATACAGTAGTGACATGATACAGGGGTGACATGATACAGGAGTGACATGATACAGGAGTGACATGATACAGGGGTGACCTGATACAGGGGTGACCTGATACAGGGGTGACATGATACAGGAATGACATGATACAGGGGTGACCTGACACAGGGGTGACCTGACACAGGAGTGACATGATACAGGAGTGACCTGATACAGGAGTGACATGATACAGGGGTGACATGATACAGGGGTGACATGATACAGGAGTGACATGATACAGGGGTGACCTGATACAGGGGTGACCTGATACAGGGGTGACCTGATACAGGGGTGACATGATACAGGGGTGACATGATACAGGAGTGACATGATACAGGGGTGACATGATACAGGAGTGACATGATACAGGGGTGACATGATACAGGGGTGACCTGATACAGGAGTGACATGATACAGGGGTGACCTGATACAGGGGTGACATGATACAGGAGTGACATGATACAGGGGTGACCTGATACAGGGGTGACATGATACAGGAGTGACCTGATACAGGGGTGACCTGATTCAGGGGTGACCTGATACAGGAGTGACATGATACAGGAGTGACCTGTTACAGGGGTGACATGATACAGGGGTGACATGATAAGGAGTGACCAGATACAGGGGTGACATGATACAGGAGTGACATGATACAGGAGTGACCTGATACAGGGGTGACCTGATACAGGGGTGACCTGATACAGGGGTGACATGATACAGGAATGACCTGATACAGGGGTGACATGATACAGGGGTGACCTGATACAGGGGTGACATGATACAGGGGTGATACAGGGGTGACATGATACAGGGGTGACATGATACAGGGGTGACCTGATACAGGAGTGACCTGATACAGGGGTGACCTGATACAGGGGTGACCTGATACAGTAGTGACATGATACAGTAGTGACATGATACAGGGGTGACCTGATACAGGGGTGACATGATACAGTAGTGACACGATACAGGGGTGACCTGATACAGGAGTGACATGATACAGGGGTGACATGATACAGGGGTGACCTGATACAGGGGTGACATGATACAGGGGTGACCTGATACAGGAGTGACATGATACAGGGGTGACATGATACAGGGGTGACCTGATACAGGAGTGACATGATACAGTAGTGACATGATACAGGGGTGACCTGATACAGGGGTGACATGATACAGTAGTGACATGATACAGGAGTGACCTGATACAGGAGTGACCTGATACAGGGGTGACATGATACAGGAGTGACCTGATACAGGAGTGACATGATACAGGGGTGACATGATACAGGAGTGACCTGATACAGGGGTGACATGATACAGGGGTGACATGATACAGGGGTGATACAGGGGTGACATGATACAGGGGTGACATGATACAGGGGTGACCTGATACAGTAGTGACATGATACAGGGGTGACATGATACAGGGGTGACCTGATACAGGGGTGACCTGCTACAGGAGTGACATGATACAGGAATGACATGATACAGGGGTGATACAGGGGTGACATGATACAGGGGTGACATGATACAGGGGTGACATGATACAGGGGTGACATGATACAGGGGTGACCTGATACAGGAGTGACATGATACAGGAATGACATGATACAGGGGTGATACAGGGGTGACATGATACAGGAGTGACATGATACAGGGGTGACATGATACAGGGGTGATACAGGAGTGACATGATACAGGAGTGACCTGATACAGGGGTGACATGATACAGGGGTGACCTGATACAGGGGTGACATGATACAGGGGTGACATGATACAGGGATGACATGATACAGGGGTGACATGATACAGGGGTGACATGATACAGGGGTGACATGATACAGGGATGACATGATACAGGGGTGACATGATACAGGGGTGACATGATACAGGGGTGACCTGATACAGGAGTGACATGATACAGGAGTGACATGATACAGGGGTGACCTGATACAGGATTGACATGATACAGGAGTGACATGATACAGGGGTGACATAATACAGGGGTGACATGATACAGGGGTGACCTGATGCAGGAGTGACATGATACAGGAGTGACATTATACAGGGGTCACATGATACAGGGGTGACCTGATACAGGAGTGACATGATACAGGGGTGACCTGATACAGGGGTGACCTGATACAGGAGTGACCTGATACAGGAGTGACATGATACAGGGGTGACATGATACAGGGGTGACCTGATACAGGGGTGACATGATACAGGAGTGACATGATACAGGAGTGACATGATACAGGGGTGACCTGATACAGGGGTGACCTGATACAGGAGTGACATGATACAGGAGTGACCTGATACAGGGGTGACATGATACAGGTGTGACCTGATACAGGGGTGACATGATACAGGGGTGACATGATACAGGGGTGACCTGATACAGGAGTGACCTGATACATTGGTGACCTGATACAGGGGTGACATGATACAGGAGTGACCTGATACAGGAGTGACCTGATACAGGAGTGACATGATACAGGGGTGACCTGATACAGGGGTGACATGATACAGGAGTGACCTGATACAGGGGTGACCTGATACAGGGGTGACATGATACAGGGGTGACATGATACAGGGGTGACATGATACAGGGGTGACATGATACAGGAGTGACATGATACAGGGGTGACCTGATACAGGAGTGACCTGATACAGGGGTGACCTGATACAGGAGTGACATGATACAGGAGTGACCTGATACAGGAGTGACCTGATACAGGAGTGACATGATACAGGGGTGACATGATACAGGGGTGACCTGATACAGGAGTGACCTGATACAGGGGTGACATGATACAGGAGTGACCTGATACAGTAGTGACATGATACAGGGGTGACATGATACAGGAGTGACCTGATACAGGGGTGACATGATACAGGGGTGACCTGATACAGGAGTGACATGATACAGGAGTGACATGATACAGGGGTGACATGATACAGGAGTGACATGATACAGGGGTGACCTGATACAGGGGTGACCTGATACACGGGTGACATGATACAGGAGTGACATGATACAGGGGTGACCTGATACAGGGGTGACATGATACAGGGGTGACCTGATACAGGAGTGACATGATACAGTAGTGACATGATACAGGGGTGACATGATACAGGGGTGACATAATACAGGGGTGACATGATACAGGAGTGACCTGATACAGGGGTGACATGATACAGGAGTGACATGATACAGGGGTGACATGATACAGGGGTGACATGATACAGGGGTGACCTGATACAGGGGTGACCTGATACAGGGGTGACATGATACAGGAGTGACCTGATACAGGGGTGACATGATACAGGAGTGACATGATACAGGAGTGACCTGATACAGGGGTGACCTGATACAGGGGTGACATGATACAGGGGTGACCTGATACAGGGGTGACATGATACAGGGGTGACATGATACAGGGGTGACATGATACAGGGGTGACCTGATACAGGAGTGACATGATACAGGGGTGACCTGATACAGGGTTGACATGATACAGGGGTGATACAGGAATGATATGTTACATGAGTGACCTGATATGTACACCTTATGCAGACTTTTACACAATGAAGTCACTAATAGAATTGAATTACTAATTTTGTTGGGCCTATTTTTGTCCTTATAAAAATAAAATTGTAGATTTTTTTTCAAAATTTTGATAATCATATTGATTTGTTGGGCCAATAACACAACAACATACACAAAAACTAGCCTGGATCCATGAAATTTAGTGTTTAAAATGTCTGCATGGTTGGTCCACTTGTCAGGCTAACATCCTGTCCTGGTGATAGCCAGAGGGGCAATGGTACTGGCCCCTCAACAGAAAATCCACTACAGCACTAACAAATCATGTGACATAGATCCTCCACTGTCATTGGTCAGGTCTACTGATTAACCTGATCACCCCCTATAGCCACGATAGACTAGACTGTTATTGATCCGGCATTCTTAAGGATCTGTCCATTGTGTGAAACAGGGGTGTTAAGATGTCATAACACTGTAATATGAAGACCAAACAAACCCATTGATTTTCTGGGTTTTCTGCATCTGAGCTTCAAATTATTCTCTGCTTCTGTTTCTGATGTAAGCTCAGGGCTGGAACTGCATTTGCAGCCATGATAAGGCGTATCAATATATTGACTTGAAAACATTGTATTGCCTCTGTTTTTCTAGGGACAATCTTCAAATAGTGACCACTCTATAAATTTGTTTTTGTATTGTTTAACATCCTATCAACAGTTATGGTAATTAAGGAGGAATAGTGTTCCAGTTATAAGGTGACATCATACTTGTCAGCATCTGAAACCTCCAATGAGGGAAATCTCCCTCATTCCACATCCCCCCCCCCCCCCCCTCCCACACACACACACAAAAAAAAATAAAATTGTGGTGCTTTTTATTATATGTGTTAATTTTCTCAGGTCATTAATAAGAAGATGCATGAATTGATATTAAAATTTAATAAGTTGAAAAAATGACTGATATTCTGTTACCCCATAATCCAGACACTGAGACAGTGAGTCAGAATCTCTTATTATTAAGTATATTCATATTTCAGTTTCCCCTGGAACCCCAGTTTTCTCCAATAATTTATTTCTTTAACAATTGATTATATTCATAATGAAAAATATAAATACAAATTAAAACTGCATGCTGATATAAAAATTTAAGAGTTGATTAACTTGTTTGGATTCTGGTTAAATACACATTTTTTTTCCTTTCACGTTTCTTTTTCTATATCATATGGCAAAGAAAATTGATATACATATGTGGGATGTTAAATTATCAGGGATAATGAATTCTTAGGAAAATAAAAACAGTTTAGTAAAATGTGATTAATATGGTTATAAACTAGAGTGTGTCATCTAGAGATGCTAGATTATAGATTTTGAATATCAGTGTTGGTTTTGTAAATAATGAAATCTTAAGATGATTGAGAAACACAGTACTGGGGATTCAGAGGTCAACCTGTAGATTGATAGCTATAGGTGGCCTTAGGGGGTGACTTCTCTGAGGTTCAGATGGATTCAGAGGTCAACCTGTGGACTGGCAGGTGGCCTTAGGGGGTGACTCTTCTGAGGTTCAGAGAATCATTATATGTATATCAGAAGTATGTGCGAATATGGCATAAAAGAGAGAAAAAAATAAGGAGAAAAGAGAGAGAAAAGGAAGAACAGGAAGAAAAGAGAGAGAAAAGGAAGAACATTAAGAACAGATAGAGAGATAAAAAGAACAGAGCTATAATATAAGAGATACAGAAATAGAGAGGAGACTTGAAAGGAGAACATTGTGTAAATTGGATATGTATGTTTGGATGATTAGAAAGTAAAGAAGAAAAACATGAAATAGGAATTGGACTTGTTGAAACATGCGCTAAAACAATTTCTATTATAAATGTTAATGTTGTAATAACAAAGCTTGGTTGTAGTACAAACACCACTTGAGAAATGCTTTGTCTATGTTTATAGATGAAATACCAAAAATAAATGAAGAATTAGATAGGAAAAATGATTTTAATAAATAAAATAAAATAAAAATAATTGTCACTAAAATGTATTACATGTAAAATATTTGATACCTTACAACGAAATGTTATAAAATCACTAATTACTAAACTTATACCTGTTATAGAGAAGAATTTTTAGGAAAACATGATATTAACAGAAACATGACATTAACCAACATGATAATAAACATTGTGATATTAAGCAGTACAACATTTTTTGTGGTATTTGATAGAGTGAATAACGTGAATAATAACTGGGTGATATTAATTGAATCCCTTAAATTATATCAAGTGTTGATGTGAATAGACTTAGGTAATAATATCACAGCCAGTGTATAATTTGACAGTGATTTGATTACTCTAGTCACAATCATCAAATTAAGGGTTAATATTTAAGTTCTTAGTTATTGCTGGTAAAACTGGCTCTGAAGCTGTCAACAATAACAGGCCATTGTTACAGCATCACAATACAATATTGATTTATGTATTATAGTTTCATAAAACACCATATATATTCATCCCATGTTAGACAAACCAGATTTAGCTCTTTATAAAGTCAGGTGTGGGCATAATTTTGACTTGATACTGAAATTATAGTTGTTAGTTCTATTGAATCCGAGACCCAAGATTCATGACCCAGGCCTCACCAAGAGCAAAGACTTGTAATGTCCTTCTCAGGACTAAAGACCCCCTCCCCCAGACCCCCTCCCCAGACCAAAGACCTCAGACACCCTCCCCCAGACCCCCTCCCCCAGACCCCCTCCCCCAGACACCCTCCCCCAGACACCCTCCCCAAGACCCCCTCCTCCAGACACCCTCCTCCAGACACTCTCCCCCAGACACCCTCCCCCAGACACCCTCCCCAGACACCCTTCCCATAGACATCCTCCCCCAGACATCCTCCCCCAGACACCTTCCCCCAGACACCCTCCCCCAGACACCCTCCCCCAGACACCCTCCTCCAGACACCCTCCCCCAGACACCCTCCCCCAGACATCCTCTCCAAGACACCCTCCCCCAGACACCCTCCCCCAGACACCCTCCTCCCAGACACCCTCCCCCAGACATCCTCTCCAAGACACCCTCCCCCAGACACCCTCCCCCCAGACACCCTCCCCCAGACATCCTCTCCAAGACACCCTCCCCCAGACACCCTCCCCCAGACACCCTCCCCCAGACATCCTCTCCAAGACACCCTCCCCCAGACACCCTCCCCAGACACCCTCCCCCAGACACCCTCCCCCAGACACCCTCCTCCAGACACCCTCCCCCAGACACCCTCCCCAGACACCCTCCTCCAGACACCCTCCCCCAGACACCCTCCGCAAGACATCCTCTCCAAGACACCCTCCCCCAGACACCCTCCCCCAGACACCCTCCTCCAGACACCCTCCCCCAGACATCCTCTCCAAGACACCCTCCCCCAGACACCCTCCCCCAGACACCCTCCCCCAGACATCCTCTCCAAGACACCCTCCCCCAGACACCCTCCCCAGACCCAAGACCTCAGACACCCTCCCCAGACCCAAGACCTCAGACACCCTCCCCCAGACACCCTCCCCCAGACACCCTCCCCCAGACACCCTCCCCAGACACCCTCCCCAGACCCAAGACCTCAGACACCCTCCCCAGACCCAAGACCTCAGACACCCTCCCCCAGACACCCTCCCCCAGACACCCTCCCCAAAACACCCTCCCCAGACCCAAGACCTCAGACACCCTCCCCCAGACACCCTCCCCAGACAACCTCCCCCAGACATCCTCCCCAGACACCCTCCCCAGACCCAAGACCTCAGACACCCTCCCCAGACCCAAGACCTCAGACACCCTCCCCAGACCCAAGACCTCAGACACCCTCCCCCAGACACCCTCCCCCAACACCCTCCCCTAGACCCAAGACCTCAGACAATCTCCCCAAGACCCATGACACCCTTCATGAGACCTCAGATCTGTGGCACCTTCCCCGAGACCCCAAACCCCAGACACCCTCCGGCTCCCTCTAATCAAAACAGTTATTTATTTTAAATATTGATTTTCTTGTGTGTTGTCTTTCTACCTTGAGTGGCTCACCTTGCTAATCAATATTATGATTTATTTAAGCTATTTAGTGGTCTAGTGACATGGTATCAATGTTTCAGATGTGACTGTTCCTTTGTAATTCATCCTGTTACCCCCATGAATTTGAAATAGACTAGCACAGATAATAAATTGAAGCTTCCACTCTCAGGTTTTAAGGGATGAGAGGAACAGATCAACATCATCAATAATGTACATATTTCTCTAAAGCATTGTTAGTTTCACACATGTGAGTTCTAAATTTACAAAAAGTTTTTATTTTCTAACATC
Source organism: Pecten maximus (assembly GCF_902652985.1). NCBI lineage: Eukaryota > Metazoa > Mollusca > Bivalvia > Pectinida > Pectinidae > Pecten > Pecten maximus. Next base: position 4,971,656 of record NC_047031.1, on the reverse strand, counting down.
AGTGGATCTATACATGCAGACTGTGAATATATTTGAATTTTAGAAGTAGTCAGAAATGTAACATTGATAGTGACTTTGTGTAAAATAATCTGAATTAAATATGTTATTTATTTATGTTTAGGATTCATGATTCAACAATATAAATTGCCTGGTAACCTAGGATTCAACAATATACATTAACCTCACTTAATTCATGATTCAACAATATACATTTACCTGCATGGTAACTCAGGATTCAACATACATAATCTGGTAATTCATGATTCAACAATATAAATTGCCTGGTAATTCAAGATTCAACAATATACATTTACCTGGTAATTCAAGATTCAACAATATACATTTAGCTGGTAATTCAAGATTCAACAATATACATTTACCTGGTAATTCAAGATTCAACAATATACATTTACCTGGTAATTCATGATTCAACAATATACATTTACCTGGTAATTCATGATTCAACAATATACATTTACCTGGTAATTCATGATTCAACAATATACATTTACCTGGTAATTCAAGATTCAACAATATACATTTACCTGGTAATTCATGATTCAACAATATACATTTACCTGGTAACTCAGGAATTGGATATGTGTATATTAATAACTGAAAATATTTGGCGACATTGGAGTGAAATCAACTAAATTAACTTGAAATGATCGACTTAAGTATTATAAAAAAAAATCTGCCAACTTTATTTTTGTAGGGTATGGACAATTTCAACAAAAAATGTACTTAAATTAAATTTAAATGTATTGAATTGTAGGGTATGAATGATATATAAAAAAGTCACAAAATTTGTATTTGTAGAGTATGGACAATAAAAAAATTCACTAAAATTAATTGTAGAATATGAACGATATAAGAAAAATCCACAAAATTTATATTTGTAGATTGTGGATGATAAAGAAAAAAGAAAATACAATAAATTTGTTTTTGTAGCGTGTATTGGACAATATAAAATAATCCACTTAATTTGTATTTGTGGAATTTATTAAAAAATGTTGGATTCCTAACTGAAACTGCATATAACCTTGAATGAAATTTAAAATCGATTTCTTGCCTGGAATTAAAAAAAAAGTAGAATTTTTATAGGTACACTGTAATTTGAAAATGATGTTTTGATACATCAATTGAGTTTGTAATTTGGTTAAGTTGACAAGGCTTTGAGCCTGTGACCTAAGTGTTAGGTTGTCTATAAAACATAACAGCTTGACTCAGTGTTGCATTAACTGAAACTCGTAGCATCGTTAGCTGACACATAACCTGCTACTGCCCCCTGGTGGTACAATCCTGAAGTTCATTACTTTTCTTGGTGAAACCTCGTTTGACATAGAAGACAATTGAACTGTTTTACTTGATGGTTTTTGGATTACATTTCTTGGAATATTTTGCTGTGAGAGAAAAGATGATAAAACATTTAAAGTTTGTGAGCTAGTAGGGATTCCGTGTGACATGTAGGTTGGTTAGAGGCAATGCTGTACTTTCAATATCCAGGGATTTAATTGGATTTCCACATAACCAGTATGCATAAATGTCTTCCAGTTTTCAGAATGTAGTTGAAACATTTTGTATCTACAAAATACCGAGTGATTATGTAAAATATTGGAACATGTGTTGTAAACCTGTGTGTTTCTATTGGAAATGTGACAAATCATTTGACCTAAAAAAAGGGGTCGAAGGTCATCAAATGCTCATAAATAGATTCACAGAGAAAATGACGAGATCTGTCAAAATTGGTAAGTTAAATATAGATCTATATATCTATGTAATTGTCAGATTATCTGTCATCTGTGTTAAATGATAACTGTTTTTATCATTAACCAACTGTTTATAACTACCACCTGTTTATAACTACCACCTGTTTATAACTACCACCTGTTTATATCTACCACCTGTTTATAACTACCACCTGTTTATAACTACCACCTGTTTATATCTACCACCTGTTTATAACTACCACCTGTTTATAACTACCACCTGTTTATATCTACCACCTGTTTATAACTACCACCTGTTTATAACTACCACCTGTCTATATCTACCACCTGTTTATAACTACCACCTGTTTATAACTTTAACCATCTGTCTATAACTTTAACCATCTGTCTATAACTACCATCTGTCTATATCTACTACCTGTCTATAACTAATACCTGTCTATAACTACCACCTGTCTATAACTGCCACCTGTCTATAACTTCCACCTGCCTATAACTACCACCTGTCTATAATTACCACCTGTCTATAACTACTACCTGTCTATAACTACCACCTGTCTATTACTACTACCTGTCTATATCTACTACCTGTCTATATCTACCACCTGTCTATAACTACCACCTGTCTATAACTACCATCAGTCTATAACTACCACCTGTCAATAACTACCATCAGTCTATAACTACCACCTGTCAATAACTACCACCTGTCTATAACTACCACCTGTATACAACTACCACCTGTCTATAACTACCACCTGTATACAACTACCACCTGTCTATATCTACCACCTGTCTATTACTACTACCTGTCAATAACTACCACCTGTCAATAACTACCACCTGTCTATAACTACCACCTGTCTATAACTAACACCTGTCTATAATTACCACTTGTCTATAACTGCCACCTGTCTATAACTGCCACCTGCCTATAACTACCACCTGTCTATAACTACCACCTATCTATAACTACCACCTGTCTATATCTACCACCTGTCTATAACTACCACCTGTCAATAACTACCACCTGTCTATAACTAACACCTGTCTATAATTACCACCTGTCTATAACTACCACCTGTCTATGACTGCTATCTAGCTATCTGCCTCAACATGTATTCTGGAGCTGTCATCATGATCACCAACAGATATATAATGACTAATCGGGGAGTCATCAGTATTGATCAAAATAAGGTCACTGGAAGGTTTCTTTATTTTATAGCTGCAGGGAGCTTGAGAGTATGAAGCTTAGGTCACCATTTGTTGGGAATCCTAATAATTAGAGAGAGATCAGAGGTAGGGGGCGCCACCTTTGGGGAATCCCTATGGTTAGAGAGTGTTTAAAGCTAGGCTGTGCCATGTGTGGGGAATATTTTTAATTAATCCTTATGGTTAGAGGGTTCAAAGTTAGGTTGGACCATATATAGGGAATCCCTTTGGAAGGATGGGTAAATCTAGAGGATGCCCTGTATAGGGAATCCCTATGGATAGAGAGGGTAAATCTAGAGGATGCCATGTATAGGGAATCTCTATGGATAGAGAGGGTAAATCTAGAGGGTGCCCTGTATAGGGAATCTCTATGGATAAAGAGGGTAAATCTAGAGGGTGCCATGTATAGGGAATCTCTATGGATAAAGAGGGTAAATCTAGAGGATGCCATGTATAGGGAATCTCTATGGATAGAGAGGGTAAATCTAGAGGGTGCCATGTATAGGGAATCCCTATGGATAGAGAGGGTAAATCTAAAGGGTGCCCTGTATAGGGAATTTCTATGGATAGAGAGGGTAAATCTAAAGGGTGCCCTGTATAGGGAATCTCTATGGATAGAGAGGGTAAATCTAGAGGGTGCCCTGTATAGGGAATCTCTATGGATAGAGAGGGTAAATCTAGAGGAGGTTCCATGTATAGGGAATCCCTATGGAAAGAGTGGGTAAATCTAGAGGATGCCATGTATAGGGAATCTCTATGGACAGAGAGGGTAAATCTAGAGGGTGCCCTGTATAGGGAATCTCTATGGATAGAGAGGGTAAATCTAGAGGAGGTTCCATGTATAGGGAATCCCTTTGGATAGAGAGGGTAAATCTAGAGGAGGTTCCATGTGTAGGGAATCCCTTTGGATAGAGAGGGTAAATTTAGAGCAGGTTCCATCTATAGGGAATCCCTATGGATAGAGAGGGTAAATCTAGAGGATGACATGTATAGGGATTCCCCTGTAGTTAGAAACCGTTCTAAGCTAAAGGGCATCATGTGTATGGAATCCCTTAGGGGATGAGAGTGTACACAGCTAGGGGGCGCCACATGGTATGTTCGTCATAATGACTATAGTCATACAGGCCTCAGACCACAATTAATTTCCCTCTTTGTTCTACCGAAGAAAAATCGAGATTGAAATATTTCAGAAGTTTGCAAAAAATCTGGTTTTTACATCACGTGTAGAACTATTCAAGCTGAACATACAGTGAGCTGGAAAGTACCCCATGACCGGCATTTAACAAAGATATTTATATTTAAGTGTAACCACCCTACTGTATTGTAGGAAAATCCGGAAAATCACCAAATATTACTCCTCAAGCCTTATAACTCCCCGTGTCCTGCCTCACAAACAAACATCGAAATGGTGTCAAAACAAAATTCTGCCACTAGATTAAATATTGCACTATAAATCTATGCTAAAATTATGTCCATATCTGTAACAGCTAAGTCAGGATAAAATATTTAGCAACAGTCCTGAAATTTCAATATGTACTACATTCGTGTACAACGACCCGGAAGTATAATTGTGGTCTGAGGCCTGTATATAATATGTAGGGTAATCCTAGTATTTGCCTATATAGGGTAAAGCTATAGGGGGAGGCAGATGTAGTCAATCCCAATAACTTTCTAGATTGGAGAAATCAAAATTCTTAGTTAAGGGGTACTGTCACTTGGAACAATTATTCCTTTACTTTAGGAGAGCTCTAAAAATTTAGGGTACAAGCAATGGAAAGCTAAATATAAAAACAAGTATATAACAAAACTGAGCCGTTCTAATCAGTGATTTATAGAATAACTGCTATTTATCTTCAGCAATCTCGCATTCTAGGTTTTGAAACAAAATATAAGGGGCCACTGTGGCTGGGTGGTTAAGGTGTCCTGACAATTTCTCACTAGCCCTCCATCTATGGGTTGCAAGTTCGAAACCTACGTTGGGAAGTTGCCAGGTACTGACCGTAGGCCAGTGGTTTTTCTCTGTGTACTCCGGCTTTCCTCCACCTCCAAAACCTGGCACATCCTTATATAATTAATGACTGTCGATTAAAATGGCTGTTGATAGGATGTTAAAAAGTAAATAAATTAAACCAAATTTGAAATGAATATGGCTGTGGTCATATCACTATAAAGACTATACATGTTTTGAATGTGGAGATGGCGACTCGATCTACATGTACATGTCTGGTGAAGTTTTGACATTTTCGCTTCAGCAGCTCTCGGGAAGCTGATCCATGTAGAACAATGCAGTGAACTGTTTAACAATGGATTTACTGTACCATTGTTCTCTATCTGTATGAGAACTAATCTCGAAAATATGTGCAATTGATTTTGTTGTTGTTGGAAGAAGCATAGAATTAGTCTTGGGCCTCTGCCCGAGGTGCTTTCATAAAGGTTTATATATTTTGTGAATTTTGTAATGATGAAAAAAAAAATTCTTACATCATTAACATACCATTTTCATCAAAGTTAGCATAAGGGGAAATAGACTCTAAACTCGGGTAAAGGATATATGGGATTATGTATGTCTGCTTCAGAGGAGAGAGAGAAAGATGCACTGTTGTCTATTGAAGGGGGATGAAATAGGCATTAGCATAGTCCATTACCGTAATCAGGCTGCAAAAAGTCCTGTTGGCAATAATTAGGGGTGGGCTTTTTTTATAAGAAAAGAAATTATGACCCTTTGGTAATTTTTACTGAAATATGTAAGGGTGAAACCATTTGATAGACATAGCTGGGCTTATTACCAGGCTACGTAGCTCACCAGGGCTTATTACCAGGCTACGTAGCTCACCAGGGCTTATTACCAGGCTACATAGCTCACCAGGGCTTATTACCAGGAGTGGAGCCTACTGCTGGAAGGTAGTCAGTGGAAAAAATGTAATACAGTGTGATACTGATACAGTGTGGTACTGATACAGTGTGGTACTGATACAGTGTGATACTGATACAGTGTGGTACTGATACAGTGTGGTACAGTGTGATACTGATACAGTGTGATTCTGATACAGTGTGGTACTGATACAGTGTGGTACAGTGTGATACTGATACAGTGTGGTACTGATACAGTTTGGTACTGATACAGTGTGGTACTGATACAGTGTGGTACTGATACAGTGTGGTACTGATACAGTGTGGTACTGATACAGTGTGGTACAGTGTGATCCTGATACAGTGTGGTACTGATACAGTGTAGTACTGATACAATGTGATACTGATACAGTGTGGTACAGTGTTATACTGATACAGTGTGATACAGTATGGTACTGATACAGTGTGATACTGATACAGTGTGGTACTGATACAGTGTGGTACTGATACAGTGTGATACTGATACAGTGTGATACAGTGTGATACTGATACAGCGTAATACAGTGTGGTACTGATACAGTGTGATACTGATACAGTGTGATACTGATACAGTGTGGTACTGATACAGTGTGGTACTGATACAGTGTGGTACTGATTCAGTGTGATACTGATACAGTGTGATACAGTGTGATACTGATACAGTGTGATACTGATACAGTGTGATACTGATACAGTGTGGTACTGATACAGTGTGGTACTGATACAGTGTGGTACTGATACAGTGTGGTACTGATACAGTGTGATACAGTGTGATACTGATACAGTGTGGTACTGATACAGTGTGATACAGTGTGGTACTGATACAGTGTGGTACAGTGTGATACTGATACAGTGTGATACTGATACAGTGTGGTACTGATACAGTGTGGTACTGATACAGTGTGGTACTGATACAGTGTGGTACTGATACAGTGTGGTACTGATACAGTGTGGTACTAATACAGTGTTATACTGATTCAGTGTGGTACTGATACAGTGTGATACTGATACAGTTTGATACTGATACAGTGTGGTACTGATACAGTGTGATACTGATACAGTGTGATACTGATACAGTGTGATACTGATACAGTGTGATACTGATACAGTGTGATACAGTATGGTACTGATACAGTGTGGTACTGATACAGTGTGATACTGATACAGTGTGATACTGATACAGTGTGATACTGATACAGTGTGGTACTGATACAGTGTGATACTGATACAGTGTGGTACTGATACAGTGTGGTACTGATACAGTGTGATACAGTGTGATACTGATACAGTGTGATACAGTGTGATACTGATACAGTGTGATACTGATACAGTGTGGTACTGATACAGTGTGATACTGATACAGTGTGGTACTGATACAGTGTGATACTGATACAGTGTGGTACTGATACAGTGTGATACAGTGTGGTACTGATACAGTGTGATACTGATACAGTGTGATACTGATACAGTGTGATACTGATACAGTGTGGTACTGATACAGTGTGATACTGATACAGTGTGGTACTGATACAGTGTGATACTGATACAGTGTGGTACTGATACAGTGTGATACAGTGTGATACTGATACAGTGTGTAACTGATACAGTGTGGTACTGATACAGTGTGATACAATGTGGTACTGATACAGTGTGGTACTGATACAGTGTGATACTGGTACAGTGTGGTACTGATACAGTGTGATATTGATACAGTGTGGTACAGTGTGGTACTGATACAGTGTGGTACTGATACAGTGTGGTACTGATACAGTGTGGTACTGATACAGTGTGATACAGTGTGATACTGATACAGTGTGATACAGTGTGGTACTGATACAGTGTGATACTGATACAGTGTGGTACTGATACAGTGTGGTACTGATACAGTGTGGTACTGATACAGTGTGATACTGATACAGTGTGGTACTGATACAGTGTGGTACTGATACAGTGTGATACAGTGTGATACTGATACAGTGTGATACAGTGTGGTACTGATACAGTGTGGTACTGATACAGTGTGGTACTGATACAGTGTGGTACTGATACAGTGTGGTACTGAGACAGTGTGATACTGATACAGTGTGGTACTGATACAGTGTGATACAGTGTGTAACTGATACAGTGTGGTACTGATACAGTGTGATACAGTATGGTACTGATACAGTGTGGTACTGATACAGTGTGGTACTGAGACAGTGTGATACTGATACAGTGTGATACAGTGTGATACTGATACAGCGTAATACAGTGTGGTACTGATACAGTGTGATACTGATACAGTGTGATACTGATACAGTGTGGTACTGATACAGTGTGATACTGATACAGTGTGATACAGTGTGATACTGATACAGTGTGATACAGTGTGATACTGATACAGTGTGGTACTGATACAGTGTAATACTGATACAGTGTGGTACTGATACAGTGTGGTACTGATACACAGTAGTACTGATACACAGTAGTACTAACTGGTATCGGCTAGTTTCAACACTGGTCTATTTGGTTTGGCAATGTTGTCTATCTATATTTATAACTGGATCAATAGAACTTGGAAGATTAGGTGATATGCATGGGCTTTCTACGCTCCTCTCATGAGGACCGGGCACCAAAGGGGGGAGAAGGTAGTGAGTTTTCAAAATGAGGCACATTAGGGGAGTCATGATCAGCTTTCACAATGAGGAATAAGTACAGTAGTGGGTCACTTTATCAATGAGGCACATTAGGGGAGTCAGTCTCCACAATGAGGCACATTAGGGGGGTCAGTCTCCACAATGAGGCATATTTAAGGGAAGTCAGTCTCCATAATCAGGCACATTAGGGGGGTCAGTCTTCACAATGAGGCACATTAGGGAAGTCAATCTCCACAATGAGGCACATTAGGGGGGTCAGTCTTCACAATGAGGCACATTAAGGAAGTCAGTCTCCACAATGAGGCACATTAGTGGGCCAGCCTTCACAATGAGGCACATTAGGGGAGTCAGTCATCACAATGAGGCATATGAGGGAAGTCAGTCTCCACAATGAGGCATATTAGGGAAGTCAGTCTCCACAATGAGGCACATTAGGGGGGTCAGTCTTCACAATGAGGCACATTAGGGAAGTCAATCTCCACAATGAGGCACATTAGGGGGTCAGTCTTCACAATGAGGCACATTAGTGGGCCAGCCTTGAATCACAATGAGACACATTAGTGGGTCAGCCTTCACAATGAGGCACATTAGGGGAATCTGCCTTCACATTGAGGCACATTAGGGAAGTCAGTCTCCACAATGAGGCATATTAGGGGAGTCTGCATCCACACTGAGGCACATTAGGGGGTCAACCTTCACAATGAGGCACATTAGGGAAGTCAGTCTCCACACTGAGGCACATTAGGGGGTCAGTCATCACAATGAGGCACATTAGGGGAGCCTGCCTCCACAACTCCTGGGAGGTGACCAGTGAGTATTCTGACAGTCACTGTGTGTAACAATTTCTTTCTAATTTTATGCCTACAATAATTTCTTTTTCGATGCTGATATCCCATTTCTGTTTGTAGAATATCAAATCAATTTCTTGTTACAAAATCAGTTTTCCATCCTGTTCTACAGATCCGGTTTGCTTACAGACACACAAGCAACACAGTAATCAAGAGTTTTAATGAGTCTGTGCATGCTGTGAAATTAAATTAAAGAAATTGATGAATAAAATAATCAGTAATTCAACAGCAACCAATTTAAACTGACTCATTTATACAAATTAGCTTGACTACAAATTAAGCTTTTATAATGTCCTATTCTGGTGACCTCTGTTTGGGGTGACAGAATTGGGGACTCCGTCCAGACACATTAAATAATCCATTCCTATCCGTGGCATTTAAATGAATGTAACCAAACGTTTCATCTAGGAGATGAGAATAAATCATGCTCGATTGATCTATGAGGAGTCGGAATTGATCAAGCATTTTTATCACCTAGATCACTGTATTGTGTGTGAAGAGAAAGGAAAGGAGTGTTTTGTACGGTATATGTGAATTTTCGGCAACAAACTTGATTGAATTAAACTTGATTAGCGAGACAGTCTTCTTTGAAATAACTGCTGCAGATTCTACAAGTTTGCTGTATCTTGCAAACCAAACCATAGTATATAGAACGCAGAGAAAGATAATGTATGAACAGTATGTCTGTAGTCTGTGGTAAACATAAACAGTATGTCTGTAGTAAACATAAACAGTATGTCTGTAGTCTGTAGTAAACATAAACAGTATGTCTGTAGTCTGTGGTAAACAAACAGTATGTCTGTAGTCTGTGGTAAACATAAACAGTATGTCTGTAGTCTGTAGTAAACATAAACAGTATGTCTGTAGTCTGTAGTAAACATAAACAGTATGTCTGTAGTCTGTGGTAAACATAAACAGTATGTCTGTAGTCTGTGGTAAACAAACAGTATGTCTGTAGTCTGTGGTAAACATAAACAGTATGTCTGTAGTCTGTAGTAAACATAAACAGTATGTCTGTAGTCTGTGGTAAACATAAACAGTATGTCTGTAGTCTGTGGTAAACATAAACAGTATGTCTGTAGTCTGTGGTAAACATAAACAGTATGTCTGTGGTAAACATTAACAGTATGTCTGTGGTAAACATAAACAGTATGTCTGTGGTAAACATAAACAGTATGTCTGTAGTAAACATAAACAGTATGTCTGTAGTCTGTAGTAAACATAAACAGTATGTCTGTAGTCTGTAGTAAACATAAACAGTATGTCTGTAGTCTGTAGTAAACATTAACAGTATGTCTGTAGTCTGTAGTAAACATAAACAGTATGTCTGTAGTCTGTGGTAAACATAAACAGTATGTCTGTAGTCTGTAGTAAACATAAACAGTATGTCTGTAGTCTGTAGTAAACATAAACAGTATGTCTGTGGTAAACATAAACAGTATGTCTGTAGTCTGTAGTAAACATAAACAGTATGTCTGTAGTCTGTAGTAAACATAAACAGTATGTCTGTAGTCTGTGGTAAACATAAACAGTATGTCTGTAGTAAACATAAACAGTATGTCTGTAGTCTGTGGTAAACATAAACAGTATGTCTGTAGTCTGTGGTAAACATAAACAGTATGTCTGTAGTCTGTAGTAAACATAAACAGTATGTCTGTAGTCTGTAGTAAACATAAACAGTATGTGTGTAGTCTGTAGTAAACATAAACAGTATGTCTGTAGTCTGTGGTAAACATAAACAGTATGTCTGTAGTCTGTGGTAAACATAAACAGTATGTCTGTAGTCTGTAGTAAACATAAACAGTATGTCTGTAGTAAACATAAACAGTATGTCTGTGGTAAACATAAACAGTATGTGTGTAGTCTGTAGTAAACATAAACAGTATGTCTGTAGTCTGTAGTAAACATAAACAGTATGTCAGTGGTCTGTAGTAAACATAAACAGTATGTCTGTAGTCTGTGGTAAACATAAACAGTATGTCTGTAGTCTGTGGTAAACATAAACAGTATGTCTGTAGTCTGTGGTAAACATAAACAGTATGTCTGTAGTCTGTAGTAAACATAAACAGTATGTCTGTAGTCTGTGGTAAACATAAACAGTATGTCTGTAGTAAACATTAACAGTATGTCTGTAGTCTGTGGTAAACATAAACAGTATGTCTGTAGTCTGTAGTAAACATAAACAGTATGTCTGTAGTCTGTGGTAAACATAAACAGTATGTCTGTAGTCTGTAGTAAACATAAACAGTATGTCTGTAGTCTGTAGTAAACATAAACAGTATGTCTGTAGTCTGTGGTAAACATAAACAGTATGTCTGTAGTAAACATAAACAGTATGTCTGTAGTCTGTAGTAAACATAAACAGTATGTCTGTAGTCTGTAGTAAACATAAACAGTATGTCTGTAGTCTGTAGTAAACATAAACAGTATGTCTGTAGTCTGTGGTAAACATAAACAGTATGTCTGTAGTCTGTAGTAAACATAAACAGTATGTCTGTAGTCTGTAGTAAACATAAACAGTATGTCTGTAGTCTGTAGTAAACATAAACAGTATGTCTGTAGTCTGTAGTAAACATAAACAGTATGTCTGTAGTCTGTAGTAAACATAAACAGTATGTCTGTAGTAAACATAAACAGTATGTCTGTAGTCTGTAGTAAACATAAACAGTATGTCTGTAGTCTGTGGTAAACATAAACAGTATGTCTGTAGTCTGTAGTAAACATAAACAGTATGTCTGTAGTAAACATAAACAGTATGTCTGTAGTCTGTAGTAAACATAAACAGTATGTCTGTAGTAAACATAAACAGTATGTCTGTAGTCTGTAGTAAACATAAACAGTATGTCTGTAGTCTGTGGTAAACATAAACAGTATGTCTGTAGTCTGTGGTAAACATAAACAGTATGTCTGTAGTCTGTAGTAAACATAAACAGTATGTCTGTAGTCTGTAGTAAACATAAACAGTATGTCTGTAGTCTGTAGTAAACATAAACAGTATGTCTGTAGTCTGTAGTAAACATAAACAGTATGTCTGTAGTAAACATAAACAGTATGTCTGTAGTAAACATAAACAGTATGTCTGTAGTCTGTAGTAAACATAAACAGTATGTGTGTAGTCTGTAGTAAACATAAACAGTATGTCTGTAGTCTGTAGTAAACATAAACAGTATGTGTGTAGTCTGTAGTAAACATAAACAGTATGTCTGTAGTCTGTAGTAAACATAAACAGTATGTCTGTAGTCTGTGGTAAACATAAACAGTATGTCTGTAGTCTGTAGTAAACATAAACAGTATGTCTGTAGTCTGTGGTAAACATAAACAGTATGTCTGTAGTCTGTAGTAAAGATAAACAGTATGTCTGTAGTCTGTAGTAAACATAAACAGTATGTCTGTAGTCTGTGGTAAACATAAACAGTATGTCTGTAGTCTGTGGTAAACATAAACAGTATGTCTGTAGTAAACATAAACAGTATGTCTGTAGTCTGTGGTAAACATAAACAGTATGTGTGTAGTCTGTAGTAAACATAAACAGTATGTCTGTAGTCTGTAGTAAACATAAACAGTATGTGTGTAGTCTGTAGTAAACATAAACAGTATGTCTGTAGTCTGTAGTAAACATAAACAGTATGTCTGTAGTCTGTAGTAAACATAAACAGTATGTCTGTGGTAAACATAAACAGTATGTCTGTAGTCTGTGGTAAACATAAACAGTATGTCTGTAGTCTGTAGTAAACAAACAGTATGTCTGTAGTCTGTAGTAAACATAAACAGTATGTCTGTAGTAAACATAAACAGTATGTCTGTAGTCTGTAGTAAACATAAACAGTATGTCAGTAGTCTGTGGTAAACATAAACAGTATGTCTGTAGTAAACATAAACAGTATGTCTGTAGTCTGTAGTAAACATAAACAGTATGTCTGTAGTAAACATAAACAGTATGTCTGTAGTCTGTGGTAAACATAAACAGTATGTCTGTAGTCTGTAGTAAACATAAACAGTATGTCTGTAGTCTGTGGTAAACATAAACAGTATGTCTGTGGTAAACATAAACAGTATGTCTGTAGTCTGTGGTAAACATAAACAGTATGTCTGTAGTCTGTAGTAAACATAAACAGTATGTCTGTAGTAAACATAAACAGTATGTCTGTAGTCTGTAGTAAACATAAACAGTATGTCTGTAGTCTGTAGTAAACATAAACAGTATGTCTGTAGTCTGTGGTAAACATAAACAGTATGTCTGTAGTAAACATAAACAGTATGTCTGTAGTCTGTGGTAAACATAAACAGTATGTCTGTAGTCTGTGGTAAACATAAACAGTATGTCTGTATTCTGTAGTAAACATAAACAGTATGTCTGTAGTCTGTGGTAAACATAAACAGTATGTCTGTAGTCTGTAGTAAACATAAACAGTATGTCTGTAGTCTGTGGTAAACATAAACAGTATGTCTGTAGTAAACATAAACAGTATGTCTGTAGTCTGTAGTAAACATAAACAGTATGTCTGTAGTCTGTAGTAAACATAAACAGTATGTCTGTAGTCTGTAGTAAACATAAACAGTATGTCTGTAGTAAACATAAACAGTATGTCTGTAGTCTGTAGTAAACATAAACAGTATGTCTGTGGTCTGTGGTAAACATAAACAGTATGTCTGTGGTAAACATAATCAGTATGTCTGTAGTCTGTGGTAAACATAAACAGTATGTCTGTAGTCTGTAGTAAACATAAACAGTATGTCTGTAGTAAACATAAACAGTATGTCTGTAGTCTGTAGTAAACATAAACAGTATGTCTGTAGTAAACATAAACAGTATGTCTGTAGTCTGTAGTAAACATAAACAGTATGTCTGTAGTCTGTGGTAAACATAAACAGTATGTCTGTAGTCTGTAGTAAACATAAACAGTATGTCTGTAGTAAACATAAACAGTATGTCTGTAGTCTGTGGTAAACATAAACAGTATGTCTGTAGTCTGTGGTAAACATAAACAGTATGTCTGTAGTCTGTGGTAAACATAAACAGTATGTCTGTAGTCTGTAGTAAACATAAACAGTATGTCTGTAGTAAACATAAACAGTATGTCTGTAGTCTGTAGTAAACATAAACAGTATGTCTGTGGTAAACATAAACAGTATGTCTGTAGTCTGTAGTAAACATAAACAGTATGTCAGTAGTCTGTGGTAAACATAAACAGTATGTCTGTAGTCTGTAGTAAACATAAACAGTATGTCTGTAGTCTGTGGTAAACATAAACAGTATGTCTGTAGTCTGTGGTAAACATAAACAGTATGTCTGTAGTCTGTGGTAAACATAAACAGTATGTCTGTAGTAAACATAAACAGTATGTCTGTAGTCTGTAGTAAACATAAACAGTATGTCTGTAGTCTGTAGTAAACATAAACAGTATGTCTGTAGTCTGTGGTAAACATAAACAGTATGTCTGTAGTAAACATAAACAGTATGTCTGTAGTCTGTAGTAAACATAAACAGTATGTCTGTAGTCTGTAGTAAACATAAACAGTATGTCTGTAGTCTGTGGTAAACATAAACAGTATGTCTGTAGTAAACATAAACAGTATGTCTGTAGTCTGTAGTAAACATAAACAGTATGTCTGTAGTCTGTGGTAAACATAAACAGTATGTCTGTAGTCTGTAGTAAACATAAACAGTATGTCTGTAGTCTGTAGTAAACATAAACAGTATGTCTGTGGTAAACATAAACAGTATGTCTGTAGTCTGTAGTAAACATAAACAGTATGTCTGTAGTCTGTAGTAAACATAAACAGTATGTCTGTGGTAAACATAAACAGTATGTCTGTAGTCTGTAGTAAACATAAACAGTATGTCTGTAGTAAACATAAACAGTATGTCTGTAGTCTGTAGTAAACATAAACAGTATGTCTGTAGTCTGTAGTAAACATAAACAGTATGTCTGTAGTCTGTAGTAAACATAAACAGTATGTCTGTAGTCTGTGGTAAACATAAACAGTATGTCTGTAGTCTGTAGTAAACATAAACAGTATGTCTGTAGTCTGTAGTAAACATAAACAGTATGTCTGTAGTCTGTAGTAAACATAAACAGTATGTCTGTAGTCTGTAGTAAACATAAACAGTATGTCTGTAGTAAACATAAACAGTATGTCTGTAGTCTGTAGTAAACATAAACAGTATGTCTGTAGTAAACATAAACAGTATGTCTGTAGTCTGTGGTAAACATAAACAGTATGTCTGTAGTCTGTGGTAAACATAAACAGTATGTCTGTAGTCTGTAGTAAACATAAACAGTATGTCTGTAGTCTGTAGTAAACATAAACAGTATGTCTGTAGTCAGTAGTAAACATAAACAGTATGTCTGTAGTCTGTAGTAAACATAAACAGTATGTCTGTAGTAAACATAAACAGTATGTATGTAGTCTGTAGTAAACATAAACAGTATGTCTGTAGTCTGTAGTAAACATAAACAGTATGTCTGTAGTCTGTAGTAAACATAAACAGTATGTCTGTAGTAAACATAAACAGTATGTCTGTAGTCTGTAGTAAACATAAACAGTATGTCTGTGGTAAACATAAACAGTATGTCAGTGGTAAACATAAACAGTATGTCAGTGGTAAACATAAACAGTATGTCTGTAGTCTGTGGTAAACATAAACAGTATGTCTGTAGTCTGTAGTAAACATAAACAGTATGTCTGTAGTCTGTGGTAAACATAAACAGTATGTCTGTAGTCTGTAGTAAACATAAACAGTATGTCTGTAGTCTGTAGTAAACATAAACAGTATGTCTGTAGTCTGTAGTAAACATAAACAGTATGTCTGTAGTCTGTGGTAAACATAAACAGTATGTCTGTAGTCTGTAGTAAACATAAACAGTATGTCTGTAGTCTGTGGTAAACATAAACAGTATGTCAGTGGTAAACATAAACAGTATGTCAGTGATATGTTGTAAATAAACAGTTTGTCGGTAGCCGTCTACAAAATGACAGTTAAAATAATTTGCGACCAAACACAACCTTAATACAGTATATTACAGGATGTTAATAGAGTGTCAGGTATTGGTAACTCTGGTATCTGTAAAGTCAGTTCACTCAGATTTTTTCAGTGTTTTTATCTTCCACGTGGATAAAACTTCTTAAATGTACACTTTTATAATATGACATGACAAACTGTTGAACAATTGATGAAAAATTCTCAAAATCACAGGTAAAAATAGTCCTTTTCAGGTAAATCAATCTTGATTGGTACCATATTTATCCTCAAATGAGCCCTCTCCCATGGTGTTAAAGTTTAGCTCTGTTTTCGTCCTCAATAAACCTCCTCTCTTAGTGTAAAAGTTCAACACCATATCTATATCCTCGAATAAACGCCCTCCCTATTTTTAACATTTAGTACGACTGTATTTATCCTCAAATAAGCCCCCTCCCCTAGTGTAAAAGTTTAGTATTAAAGTTTTAGGAGGACTCAATTATATTTAAACAATCTTACGCTTATTAAGATTATTCTTCAAAAATTACTAAGGGCTGGTACTGACAAGGACTTATTTGCGAATACATATGAAACATTGTACATGTTATTGTAAAAAGCTTATAGTATGAATGTTAAGTCAGTTCCTACAAAATTAGGAATCATATTTCAGTTTGAATTATGTTATCAATTAATTTTTGAGATAGGTTCCAGCAATGGCTTCCGAACAATAATTCAAATTAAGTGAAGATTTCATGCTGGTTGGCATTATATGTCAAGGTCCATGGCCAAGTTGGTAATCCTGATCACCCTTTGCTGTAAAATGAAATCACCCATACATTTGAACATTAGACCAGTTCATTATAATAGAGGGACATTTAACTGTGGGAAATCTCCAAATATTTTCCATCAGGATTGGACCACAATTGATGACCCTGATCCATCAGTGTCGATTAGATGCTTGGAACAGCTTATTTCTCCCAAGCTTTCAGGTTACCCTGTCACACAGATCACTGTTATTGGTGATGCTGATCATGCTAATTAATGGCCACCATATTTTGGATACATTTCACCCAGTGATTTGAGAAATCTGCATAAAGACCAGATTAATTAAAACCTTTTACACTGCTACCAAGATCTTCAGTATCCGTAATCAAATATTGAAGTCCTTTATGAAAAGTATTACCAGGAGATGAAGACACGATTGAAATATTCATTTACTTCTGGTCAAATTAATATGTCGACAAAATTCTCACCCTGCATCCCTTGTAAAAAATTGAAGTCCTTTATCAGAAAATATTACCAGGAATACAAGACCAGATCAAAATATACTTATTTGTAGGGATGAGCTTATTGGTAGATATGTGCCTATTAGTGGGGATGGGTTTTTTTTGTTGTTAGATTATTTGGGCAGGTTCTTATTTGGGGATAGGAGCTTTTTTGTGTAATATATCAATATGTGCTTATTTTGGGATGGGCTTATTTGGGGACAGGAGCTTATTAGTGGGGATCATGGGCTTATTTGTTGTTAGATTATTTGGGCAGGTTCTTATTTGTGGACAGGAGCTTATTTGTGTAACATGGCCCTTTTTGGGTTAGGGTTTAGCAGTGTTAGCCATTGATAATGTTCATCTGTTACTTGGGTATATTTGAGTTGTTTTCAACAAACAGTCTCGTAATGACCCGGCCGCTGTATTGAACCACTCTGGGTGCCTGAAAAACATTTTACCTGTAAAATCGCTCGCATTTAAATATAACTGCATGCCCAGGAAAATGGTACGTTCAATTGTAAAATTGTCTAGATTTATTTTCAAAAAAACATTAACTGTAACATATGTCCCACGATACTCATCGTCAGTATTAATATGTTGTCGTCCCCTATAACGAGCCGATGTCAATATACCTCGGTGACAACTCCGCTCCTGTTCCGTGGTTTACTGAGGTACCTCCCACTCCAGTAAGGTATGGACCAGCCCAGTCTGTCTGTAGAATACTAGAATATCGTATGCATCACAGCTATTGATTTTTGGAGGTTGTTTGTGTAGAGTTGGGAAGGAGATATGCTGACGTCAGCAGTTCTAACACAACGTAGCAGGTTAACGAAGTTTTGTCTGTACAATGGGAATGTAGAGGTGAGAGGGCAGGTAGATTTGTGTCCGGGGGCGATATAAGTCTGTCTGAGTGATTCTGGACCACCGCGCCTGGTGGACGCCATCAGATAGATATGGCTGTAATTTCTCTCTCAGTTTCATTGGCCTCTTCAACTGTAATTCAATTTACCTGGCTGTGTATTGATTGCCTATTGTTTTAGTGCACAGGTAGATCTGATCACACCTTGATAACACTTGTGTTTCAGGAATAGATCGTACTCAATTGATGTACTCTCTTACTGCTTTGATCCGTTTTTCCCCTCAGAAACACTCCCTTATAAAAGTCAATCCCAGATCGATAACCTTCTACTTTTCAAGGTCAATCTGACCGAACCCCCTAGGTCTCCAAATATCAATCCCAAAAAACCCTTAAGTTCCCAAAGGTCAATTCCAGAGAACCCCAAAGGTCCCCAGATGTCAGCCCCAGAAAAGCCTCTAGGTGCCCAAATGCCAATTCTATTGAACCCCTAGGTCCCCAAAGGTCAATTCCAGAGAACCCCCAAGGTCCCCAAAGTTCAATCCCAGAGAACCCCCAAGGTCCCCAAGTTCAATCCCAGAGAACCCCCAAGGTCCCCAAAGGTCAATTCCAGAGTACCCCCAAGGTCAATTCCAGAGTACCCCCAAGGTCAATTCCAGAGTACCCCCAAGGTCAATTCCAGAGAATCCCCAAGGTCAATCCCAGAGAATCCCCAAGGTCAATCCCAGAGAATCCCCAAGGTCCCCAAAGGTCAATTCCAGAGTACCCCCAAGGTCAATTCCAGAGAATCCCCAAGGTCAATCCCAGAGAATCCCCAAGGTCAATCCCAGAGAATCCCCAAGGTCCCCAAAGGTCAATTCCATAGTACCCCCAAGGTCAATTCCAGAGTACCCCCAAGGTAAATTCCAGAGAACCTCCAAGGTCAATCCCAGAGAATCCCCAAGGTCAATCCCAGAGAATCCCCAAGGTCCCCAAAGGTCAATTCCAGAGTACCCCCAAGGTCAATTCCAGAGTACCCCCAAGGTCAATTCCAGAGTACCCCCAAGGTAAATTCCAGAGAACCTCCAAGGTCAATCCCAGAGAATCCCCAAGGTCAATCCCAGAGAACGCCCTAGGTCCCCAAGGTCAATTCCAGAGTACCCCCAAGGTCAATTCCAGAGTACCCCCAAGGTCAATTCCAGAGTACCCCCAAGGTAAATTCCAGAGTACCCCCAAGGTCAATTCCAGAGTACCCCCAAGGTCAATTCCAGAGTACCCCCAAGGTCAATCCCAGAGAATCCCCAAGGTCAATCCCAGAGAACCCCCAAGATCAATCCCAGAGAATCCCCAAGGTCCCCAAAGGTCAAATCTAGAGAGCCCCAAAGTTCTGTGAAAGGTCATGTTCCTGGCATCACATCACATCGTGAATAATCTGTTGAAAGCTGTTACTGTAAACGTAGTACTAGAGCTCAGAGATTTCCATGTGGATGGACGCTGGTTACCCACATATGTCTATGTAAAAAAGTGTGTTACCACTTTGCCATCTGGCTGCCAATATTCAGAACCAATTAAAACTCCTCAGCGAGATCTTTCTCCTTTCTCTGTTACTTTAAACTCTTTGTGTTAGAATCTTGTCCTGTTCTACTTAAAAACGTAAGATGACTGCTGGAGGACAAATTGGTGGAATTTAATTAAATTATTTTGTTTCTGGATCTGCCTGTTGTTACTGGTTTTCTATCAAACCATTTTGCATCCCATTATGTGGTAAGACCTGTTATTCCAGGACCAGCTGAAAAAGTGTAATTATGGTAATGTGTTTTTTCTTACCATTTCATTCTGTGTGTGGGCTGGCAGGCTAAGCCAGGCAAAAGGAAGGGTGACATTTAGCTTGGACAGGGTTGAATAATCATTCTCAAGACACTTATTGCCATATATAGACATTGCAAATGGTACAGACCACTTCATGTGTCAAAGCGGGAGAAACAGGTTGTACCATATTCAATGTAACTGTAGGGGTGGTAGGTCAGTTAATGACAATGGTAAAGGAAAAGTTAAATGAAGACAAGATTTTTTAATAAAGATTTTTGCAAAATTCTTCCTGAAAGTGTGGTTAGACACTTTTTCTGAACAGTAATGTGATCGCTAATGACCTGACATTTAAGGGAAAATTTAGTGAAGTTAAGTGTCTTTATATTGAGAATGATTATTCGTCCCTTCCAAGCTAAATGTCACCTTGTTTTTCGTTATAATAAAAGCGTAATTAAAGAAAAATTTTGTGCAGTTAAGATTTTGAAATCAAAATTGTTATAAAAAATTTTCCTGAAAGTATGGTTTGACACTTTTTTATGAACAATTCATGTCAAAATATTGACAAAAACCATTTTTTTTCTTGGCAATTGAAAATATAAACAGGAAGCTTATTATGGAAATTCATTTTTCGTCGTAATGAACTGAAAGCTGGATATAATCTCCGACATGATCTGAATTCTAGCCATCCTTTACAGTCTCGATCAGTGGCAGAATAATTACGTTGATATTTTTGCATTTAATTACTGTAATATATAGTATCAAGCTTTTTGTACGTATTATAGGCATGCATGGCTACATGTTCAAATTTCTCAACTGGGAGATAACATTACGGTCTTCATTTGTACAAATTAACATGTATATATTCAGATTAAACTGCACACAACGGAAAGTTAATTCGTGAATAAATATCTGCTTTCATTTAAATTCAATCATGAACAAAACATTTTCTCACATAAGACTTTGAGCCTTTAATGGATATTTTTTATAATTGTTATGGGTGATATCAAACATGCCCTGTTGCCATGGTTTTGAGTCAGAATGTTGCTATCAGTTTTTCAGGCCCCAACGTTACAATCATTGAAAAAATGTAAACTTTTTTTTTTGTTTTTTTGTCCAAAATAAACTGACCACAGTTAGATCATTTGTAGGTTTTCTGTTATAGATTTTTTAGCTCACCTGGTCCGAAGGACCAAGGTGAGCTTATGCCATACCGTTGCGTCCATCGTCCGTCGTCCGTCGTCCGTCCGTCTGTCGTCCGTCCGTCCGTCAACAATTGACTTCTTCTTCATAACCACACATCAGAATTTGACCAAATTTGGTCAGAAGTATCCCTATGGGTAGGGGACTCAGAATTGTACAAATGATGGGGCTGACCCCCTGGGGGCCTCTGAGGCGGGGCCAAAAGGGGTCATTTTTGCGCTATTGATATAAACGACTTCTTTTCTGAAACCAAGCAATGGCTATCACTCATATTTGCCTGGTAGCATCACTATGGAGTGGGGATTCAAAATTGTACAAATGATGGGGCTGACCCCCCAGGGGCCTGAGGGGCGGGGCCAAATGTGGTCAATCTGGCTATATTGATATAAATGACTTCTTCTCTGAAACCAAGCAATGGATATCGCTCATATTTGCCTGGTAGCATCATTATGGGGTGGGGATTCGAAATTGTACAAATGATGGGGCTGACCCCCCAGGGGCCTGAGGGGTGGGGCCGAATGTGGTCAATTTGGCTATATTGATATAAACGACTTCTTCTCTGTAACCGAGCAATGCCTGTCACTCATATTTGCCTGGTAGCATCACTATGGGGTTGGGATTTAAATTGTACAAATGATGGGACTGACCCCCCAGGGGCCTGAGGGGCGGGGCCAAATGTGGTAAATCTGGCTATATTCATATAATTGACTTCTTCTCTGGAACCAAACAATGGATATTCTCATATTTTACTGGTAGCATCACCTTGGGGTAGGAATTTGAAATTGTACAAATGACGGGGCTGACCCCCTGGGGTCTAAGGGACGGGGCCAAAAGGGGTCAGTTTTACAGAATTGATATAAACGACTACTGCTCTGAAACTAAGCAATGGATATCACTCATATTTACCTGGTAGCATCCCTATGGAGTGGGGATTCAAAATTGTACAAATGGTGGGGCTGACCCCCAAGGGGTCTGAGGGCGGCGGGGCCAAAAGGGGTCAATTTGGCTCTCTTAATATAAACGACTTCTTCTCTGAAACCAAGCAATGGATATCGCTCATATTTGCCTGGTAGCATCACTATGGGGTGGGGATTAAAAATTGTACAAATGATGGAGCTGACCCCCTGGGGGCCTGAGGGGCGGGGCCAAATGTGGTCAGTTGGGCTATATTGATATTAGCAACTTCTTCTCTGAAACCAAGCAATGGATATTGCTCATATTTGCCTGGTAGCATCACTATTGGGTGGGCATTCAAAATTGTACAAATGGTGAGGCTGACCCCCTGGGGTCTGAGGGACGGGCCAAAAGGGGTCAGTTTTACAGAATTGATATAAACGACTACTGCTCTGAAACTAAGCAATGGATATCACTCATATTTACCTGGTAGCATCCCTATGGAGTGGGGATTCAAAATTGTACAAATGGTGGGACTGACCCCCAAGGGGTCTGAGGGCGGCGGGGCCAAAAGGGGTCAATTTGGCTATCTTAATATAAACGACTTCTTCTCTGAAACCAAGCAATGGATATCGCTCATATTTGCCTGGTAGCATCACTATGGGGTGGGGATTAAAAATTGTACAAATGATGGAGCTGACCCCTTGGGGGCCTGAGGGGCGGGGCCAAATGTGGTCAGTTGGGCTATATTGATATTAGCAACTTCTTCTCTGAAACCAAGCAATGGATATTGCTCATATTTGCCTGGTAGCATCACTATTGGGTGGGCATTCAAAATTGTACAAATGGTGAGGCTGACCCCCTGGGGGCCTGAGGGGCGGGGCCAAGAGGGGTCAATTTGGCTGAATTGATATGAACAACTTCTTCTCTGGAACCAAACAAGAGATATCGCTCATATTTGCCTGGTAGTATCTTTTTGGGTAGGGATTCAAAATTTTATAAAGGAAGGAACTGACCCCCCACTCCCCCCGGGGTGCAGAAGGCGGGGCCAAAGGGGTCAATTGGTTTAAACAACTTAATTTCTGAAACTAAACAATAGATATCACTCACATTTGTGTGGTAGCATCCCTATGGGGTTGTGCCAAAAGTTAGTTTTATTTCATGGATTAATGCATTTTTTGACATCAAATCCTCACGTACCCATATAAAATGCCTATGATATATAGACATAGCAATACCAGTGACAAATACACTTAATCATCATTCTTGTTTCATATCTCATGAAATCCAGGTGAGCGATACAGGCCCTCTGGGCCTCTTGTTAAACTTTGGGAGTGTGAAGTTCAGAGTTTGGCCGATTCAAATTCTTCGCTGAACTGTATTTAGATTAAGATGATCATTTATCAGCATTGATTTCTAAAGCTTTTAACACGTACTGAAATCATTACTAAAAATTTCGGAAATAATGATATCTCGGGGGATACCTGTGATAGATCTAAAAATAAATTCCATAAATAATCAAAATGTTTGTGATGTGAATATCGATTTATAGACTATTATTAACCAAGCTATCATTTTTCTAAAAGCCTGTCTGCTCATTCATAAATAACTTCACTTTTTAAAATCTTAAGTGGTATGACATGCATATTCCGTATTTATCCTACTATAAGCCCATGTCTGGTAATAAGCCCATGTCTGGCTATAAGCCCATGTCTTTTGTCGGTTGCAGTTGATGAAAAATATGCTACCGTAATTACCTGTGTGGTGCCCGCACCATTAGATTGCCTGCACAAGCCAAAATATGGTTTTATAACTTAAGGTGTACAGATGGCGGACTCTGGTGTATTGTCTGCGGGTTAATTGCTAATTAGCTGCTACATAGTTTAATAAAAATTCTCACGAACAGGGGAATCCCCTGTGGTATGTGTTTTGACCTCACAGTTGACCTATATTGCCTTAACACACAAAGATTCCATTTCTCACATAACTGATCATGAGTGAGTGAGTATGAGAATGTATGTTAAAATTACTTGCAAATTTTGACTCTGACAGTATAAGTATTTTTTTGCTCTGCAAATAAAATCTTGTGACATCATTCAGTTGTTGTGATGTCATAAGTTACTGATGACATCACAATAGTGTTATTACATGCATGTCGTACAACATTTATGACAGAGCCATATTATACAGTAGATCAGGCTAGTAATGTGATAATTGTTTTCATGCCAATGTATTATATTGGCTTATAGCCGATCTCATTATTAGGCCGATACAAGATGTAAACACTGTGCGGACAACCTTGTGTATCACTGCACAGCCAGGTATTTTTGGATTCACAGAAAAAAGGAAGTTCTTTAGAAAGTTGGCAGTCTGACAGAGAATGTGGTGTAGAAGCTGTGTATGTGGTACTCTGTGAATCACCGCTTCCTCTGTAACCAGCCTGCCCTACACAAGGTGTATTGTATTCTGTAGAGTTATCCTACACAGACTTATTAGCATCTGTATACATAATTCTGTTTTGTGTTTAAATAGTGGTGAAATTTGACTTCATGATACAGAGGGAATATTAAGTACTTGTGTGCTGAAATCTGTACTTTCTGTGTGGTGCTTACAGATCGAGCAATTGTGTGCTATTCAAATCATACTGAAACTTAACTGGTTTCTGTGGTGTTGGAAATGGTGTGCTGCCATCTATGTATTTAAATGGTGCTGAAAGTTAACTGGTTTCTGTGGTGGATATATCGTGCTGAAAGTTTTCTGTGTATTTAAATGGTGCTAAAACTTAACTGGTTTCTGTGCTGGATATATCGTGCTGAAAGTTAACTGGTTTCTGTGTATTTAAATGGTGCTAAAACTTAACTGGTTTCTATGCTGGATATATTGTGCTGAAAGTTAACTGGTTTCTGTGTATTTAAATGGTGCTGAAACTTAACTGGTTTCTGTGCTGGATATATTGTGCTGAAACTGAACTGGTTTCTGTGAATTTAAATGTTGCTCTCATCTCTGGTTAAATGACTGTTCATATAAACATTTTAATATAATATATTCCAGTGTGTTTGCAATATATTTTAAGTGGTAGTGTTCAGCCAGAGAATTTAATTCTCTACTTATGTGTCTTACCAGTGATGGTGCTAAAACTGAAGAATTATAAAAATCTTCAATTCATCATTATAAAGTGACTTCTTCATACCATTCAATTTGGTGATGAAACTGAAGAATTATAAATATCTTCAATTCAATTCATCATTATAAAGTGCCTTTCGTACCATTCAATTTGAAGCATTTAAAACGTTTTGTACGTAACAAAAACTCTTCAGAATATATTTAATTTTGTGTTTGGAACCGTGTGAGAGGACTGGTATGGTTATTAGCTGGCCTTGTGGAAGGGCCCAGAATGGAATTTGACATAGATAGCCCCGGATCATTTTTTTCCCCCTGTAGTGAATCCAAGATGGTCATATTATATAATTTTCTGGGTTATTACATCAATATAATGACCTCTGATGAGGTCCACACAGATACTATACAACCCCTGGAGTGAGGTACATACTGAGATTGGTGGACCCCTCCAGAGACTTCATGACGAGCCTGTCTGGAGAGGTAGTTTACTACTGTGAAGTGGATAGCTAATGGAACATGTACAAATGTAGAGAAAATGGAGAAAATTTGGATGCTTCTCTGACGTGTGTTGTCCATATTTCTTAAAAAGTGGGATGATAAGTGTTGTTTATTTTAAATGAAGAAGTGTGGAAGATTTGAAGTTACAGATTTCTCAGTTTTATTGGAAGAATTTTTGATCATGGAAACCAAGCTATTACGAGGACTACAGTACTAGCTGGAGAATGGCCTGAACATTGTGTGAAGGATATAAATAGATTTATAACATACTAATAATGATATAAGATTTTGCGAGAATTTTGTGCACTGTGGGATTTTAATTTCTCATATTTTCCACAACCTCAGCTTGACACGTCCTCTAGCTTTATAGTAAAGATGAGATACGCAAGAGGTTTACCATTGGTTAGTATCATACTAAGATGGAGATTTCATATAACCACGGTCTCCATTCTAGCTAAGTATCGTAGTCTGCTTCAATGAAACTTATATTTGTATGATAAATTATAAGCAGAATCAAAACATTCTCAGGAATCAGTTTCTAAAAATAGCCACTTGATGTAAAATTAGTTCATTTGTCAATATGCACTCCTCAATAATGTATAGAGAAAACTGACTTGACTGACACCTGACTTGACTGACAACTGACACCTGACTTGACTGACACCTGACTTGACTGACACCTGACTTGACTGACACCTGACTTTAATGACATCCTTTAATATACAGTAAAACCTGACTTTACTGACACCTGACTTTAATGACATCCTTTAATATACAGTAAAACCTGACTTTACTGACACCTGACTTTAATGACATCATGTAATATACAGTAAAACCTGACTTTACCGACCTCTGACTTCAAAGCACATGACCATATTCACCAGAATGTTGTCATACTCAAGTGCCATATCCGATATTGACCTAACCAACATATATATACTCATATCCAACATACAGCGTCGGTAAAGTCAGGTTTCACTGTATCTGACACATTGACTCAGTCCTGTACAGTGTAGGTAATGTCAGGTTTCACTGTATCCGACACATTGACTCAGTCCCATACAGTGTCGGTAAAGTCTGGTTTCACTGTATCTGACACATTGACTCTGTCCCATACTGTGTCGGTAAAGTCAGGTTCACTTTATAATGAGTACTTTAAACTGTATTATATTTCAATGAATTTTATAAAATACAAGTTTCAAATAAGATTTTATTTTTGTATGTCATACATCATGAATTTATTTCACAAAAATTGATTCCAAAAATATTTTTACTTTGCATGCAGACATGTAATTATATTTTAGAATGCAAAAAATGGGATCTGAAGGTCCATGTTAATTGTCTGTCTACATAGAATGTTTATGAAACTTGGATGTTTATCTTCTAATGGAGTTTCCCTGAATTAACTGTTCCCTTTCTTTATTTTCCAGACCCTCAATAGGGGACCAGTTGTCATAGGAACAAGGGATGTGATAACAGGAAATGATGTCATCAACAACCGACCAATTGAATTCAATTCCACACGGAATATGGATCAGTTCTTCAACTGTGATAACAAAACAACAAACTTCGACCCACAGAATCTGGCAAAAGGGACCGAGGATAAAACTCAGACGTCCCGAGGTAAAAATACATCAAAAGGCAAAACAACGTGGCAAGAACTCTCCCCAAAGAAGGAGAGAAAGTCACTTTTGTCCGGGGAGAGTAGCGGCAGTGGGAGTTCCTCCACGGCCAGTAGCCCGACAAAATCATGGAAAAGTTCGGAAAAGGGAACAAACCAAAATCAGATGTTGACATGGCGTGATGTTTCTCCAACGAAGTCGGACCGTGGAATAGTGTCATCATCGTCTGACTCGCAGTACAGTCCGAAGCGAGAGCCTGGGCGTCTATCGTCCTCCTCCGACTCACAGTATAGTCCACGACGCGATCACACACGCCAGTTGTCATCATCTTCCGATTCACAGTATAGTCCAAGACGGGACAAATTGTCGTCATCGTCATCTGATTCACAATACAGTCCAAAACGTAGACCCAACAGAGGTCAACGAGGGCATTTACGAAGTCCTGAACATGCTTGTTCACGACATAGGGCTGGGACAGTGAATCAGAACGAGGCTTATAAGATTCATGATAGCCCTGAACATGGACATGACAGGTTTTCTCCCCCATCTCCATCAAAGGGTTTGCCTGCTGCCGGGACAATGGACGACGCGGCCAGTAATGACTATTTTTATGATGAGGATTTTACGGTGCAATTCGATACAAACCTTCGTGAGTCGTCCCCTGGAGTGAACTGTTCATGTGTGGACCATGATCTTATGATTGGGTTTCCTCATGTGGTCACAGGAAGCTATCTGAGCTTCGGGGGTGAGGCAAAGGGATCAAATATTCTTGATAGGAATTCAACAGAGCTTTTTTGTCCGGATGAGTCAGAATTATCATACAGTCATAACTCGGCGATGGATGTATCGACAAGCGAACGTGAGATGATGTGTTCTAGTGACATGCTCGATTTCAGTGACAATCCTTTATTTACGCCGTCTCCGACAGGGGACCTTCATGGAGTAGGGAACCTTCACGGAACGGGAGAACAGATGACAGACAGTCTTGACAAAGTCACTGTCAAGTGTCAGTTTCCTGTTCTTGGCCTGACCCCGGAACAGTACCAAGGTCAAGGTCAAAATCAAATGGAAATGTCATCCAGTCGTACCTCTAGTGAAAATAATTTCTGTCTCAACTGCTGCCCAAGGAAAGACGAGTACCACCTCTCTTTTGTGGGATCACAAGGCAGTAAGGGGTCTGGATCTGACCTTGAAAACTCATTGACCTCTTTAGAATCAGGTCAAGGTCATTATAGTCAACAACAAGTAAGTGTGTGTTCTACAGATGGGGAGGAATGCTCGGACAGTTTTCATTTCTGTTATTCAGGAAGTGGGCCCCATGGGGGTCATGGTAAAGGAAAAGTGTTGGGTTCACGGGGCCAGAAACTTCCTTCTTTAGGAGGTATACAGGAAACGTCAATGGAACATTCTGCGTCTAGCGAAGACTCTGTTAACATTTCTCCAAAACTTACCCCGACCTCAAAACAGGATCTTAAACTTTTTAGTTCTGGGACCCTGCCTCGACATGTTGGTGGACGCGGATGTCAGATAACTTCTCCAAAAAAAGCGATTTCAGGCCTTGACTGGTGGACATTCCCCATCAAGGTCAACGCTACCTCTCGGAGGTCGACAAAGGTCAAAGAAGGTCACATCATGGAGACAGGTAAAGAGTTTACGACGGTTAGGTAAGTTGGAAAGTGTGTTGGATCCGTCACGGAGTACTAGTATGCCTGATCTGTGTATCCATCAAGCTTGGCAATCATTATCGTCACAGGACATACAGCGATTAGCCGAGAGCTTTCATAACAAACGCCACTCGGCATATCTGTTGGACTTGTACCAAAGAGCAAAGGACCAATCGAACCCTGTGTCTCCTGAAACTATGGCAAATATTGAGCAGATTCTGTTCCAACATCCGCTATGTCAGCCTCACCATCACCATGGTGACCACCCACATCACAATAATAACTGCAGTGAAATGACGCGTGAGGACTCGTATAGTGATCACACCCTTACGAATAGTCACGCCCAGTTCCTGTCGGCAGGTGTTACCACGACAACACATTCCAATCCTGGCCCTGCTCCTTCACCACAGCCTCATCCCCTTCAGTATTCCACCCGTAAACGCATCCTTGATTGGCTGGAAAAGGAGAAGTTTGACGCTACTAACAAATCAAAGGGGTCGCAAACCGAGGTCACTAAGTGCACAAAAGAAACAGTTGTCTCCCCTACTACAATCACTCTCTGGTGCGGAACTAAAAATTTCAGCTCCCAGTTCCCACCAAGTATGAAAGACTGTGCCATACAGACTACTGTTACTGAGGATGTTAAACCTAAAAAGCCAAGCATGCATGATTCGTCGCAACAGACCACACCAATTTCAGAAAAAAATTCAGTGTTGTCAATGTTACCAGAAAGTTTTACTGAACTAAATGAAATTTTGCCAAAATTTGAGCCTCCCGATGGCAAGAAATCTAAGGGGGTAATACCTCGGTCTAAAAGTGCTGACAGTGCGCGAAAGAAGTCAACTATGACAGTTGGAGTTTGTGAGAAGAACACTTTTTACTCCCATAAATCTCTGCCAGATCTGAGCTTTCTTTCTGCCACTGTTTTTGCGACTGATTCTGAGATGTCGCTCTTTGACCCCCTTCCCTTAAATCTCCCTTTACCAGTATTCTCTGACAGTGAGGAATATGCAAAAACTCAGGAATATATCCGCAATAAGGCTGCCTACCACTCGCACTACGGGAAACAGGAGACATTGTCTGGTGCTAACTACAAAAGGTCGCGGTCTGCGCCCCCACGTAATCCCATCAACGCAAATCTTTCTCGGAATTGTGCAGAGTCGGGTTCAAGTAGCAGTGGGTTCAGTACGAGTTCAACATCATCGGGGATAGATCCAGGGTACAGTGAGCCGCGATCGTTCACCAGCGGCAGTCCGTCTAACGACATAGAGCGCCTTCTGTTCTACCCGCCACATATTGAGATTTCCAGTTCCTCCAAATCCCCGTGCCATGTCTGCAAATCGGAGGATGGCTCGGATATCGCGCAGATTTCCACGGGCCCACCACCGCATCTCTTGACCAATCAGCTTCAAGGAACCAACAAAACCTTAATACGACCAACAGCAGAGAAACCAGAAGATAAAAAGATCCATAAATACACAAATGAGGTACATCCGGGGATGATAGACGTGCGACACCGACCAAAACAGCCAGTAAAACCCGTGGGAACCTCCACGGTAACGACCAACTCATCTCATCTGGAGCATCTCTATGTTTTGCAAGAAGAGCAGACACCAGTATCGTCACCTGAGCGAATGAGTCCTAGTCCGTACAGTAGCAGATTTGACCACACACTGCAGTGTTGCCATGACAACTGCACCTGCTATATCAGCCTGGAAAATGAACGTTTGGCAGAATGGCGACGAGACCAGCTCATTCTTCGTAGAAAACTAGACTACCAGATTCAGTTGTCAAGTGAATCCGGGTCATCATCAAGCTCGAGTCTAGTTCCAAACATTGACAAGAAACCTCTAAAGTCTTGTCTTCGTAAAAAGCAAGTCCTAAGGTCAAGATCAATGTCAGAACCATACCTTATACAGCAGATGGAAGGTCGGAGGCTACAAGGTCAAAAGGTCAATCGTCACTCGTATGCCTGTGAGGAAATTTACCTCCTTCAGGATGAGACTGGAGAATACTTCCTATGTGAGAACAAAGATGAGACAGAGGAGGAAGAAGTAGAGGATGGCGATGAGGATGAAGACGAGAAGGAGACAAGTGACCCAGTTATGTTTTATCTAGAAGATGACAGCGTAGGTAACTCTCAAACGGTACGCCGAAGACAGAAGAAACCAGTCGAGGAGAAAAAAGAAAGCTGCGATGATTCTTCTGACAAGGAACTCAGTGGAAAGCGTAAGAGTGTGAGCTTTGCCTCGGAAGTGTCCTTCCATGCTATTAGTCCACAGGATTCGCCCAAAAGGCGCGACACCCACAGCGATACCGACGACTCTGAGGACACCGAAGCGAAAGAGGAGACTGTCGATTGTGTTGCGAAGTGTACGGAACAAACATCACCAGAGACAACAGCAGTGCAAGGTAAGATACGATTGTAGTAAAGATAATTATATTTGTAGGTTTTCTTTTAATGGAAATAAACTTTAAATTAAGATAGATAATATGCCTGGCTGAGGATGCGATTTTGGTATCACATCGGTAAAAATTTTATGTAATTTTAAAATCATTTTCTGTTTGTACTGTGATTGCAAGTTGAAATGGAGTTCTTCTGGGCTGTCTCTGTGTTGTCTAATGCGGATACATTCTTTCCTGGAAATAAATTTTTCAGATTAAGTTTTGTGATATAAATATCAACAAGAACTAGTGTTCTTCTTATCATGATTAACTGATTTAATCAATGATTAATCGATCATGACTTCTTGTGATCGATCATGGTTTGACTATAACATGGAAATTTTCAAGATTTACAGCCAATTTCAACAATTAATAAACAATATTGCCGGTAACTTAAAATTCATGTAAAAATGCATTAAAACAACGTTTTAAAACATAGCTGGATATTTTGGTGTATGTTTTTGCAAATGTTTCTCTTTCTGTTCATGATCGATCAATAATTGGTCATCGATTGTTTAAAAAATGGTGTTGATTGATCATGAAATTTATAGTGGTTCCCAACACTCATTGGTACAGATAGCCTAGTATTCACACCAATTTCATTGTTTTTATCAGATAGATTTCATCTCCATCTGTCTTGAATGTACATGTACGTGCATATGTGTGTACATATATGTACCATAAGTATAGTCCGACCAGAATTACCTTTTGAACTTTGATTAGCATAATGATTACAGACCAGTCTAAAGTCATTTAGGGGAAATAAGTACTTTACATATATAATCATGTACAATGTATATCTGTTAGTTGTTTATAATGTAACAAAGCTCATCATCAGCTTCACCATTTGTATATATACTGGTCTAGATATATAAAACTGTTAACATGTAAACAGTTCATCACATAGTTACTTGAATATGTTAAAAAATAAATAATACAATCCTGTATTAAATTGTCAATATAAATTGTAACAAAAACGAATGGTCCAAAACAGCAGCCTCCTGGACACAGTAGTATTCCTAATCAATATGCTTTGTTAACACACCTGTGCACGAATGGAACTACCCACTTTGAATATTCCACGAAAAGGTCAACGCGACAGGTCATTCTGGTTTGACTATATGTATGTAACACCAAAGTTTGTCAGCGCTCTAGCGACTTCATTCCTTGAGGGATTTTGATCAAACTTCACAATGATAAAGAACCATGACATCTTGAACAACTTTGAATATCAAGGATTTGGGGTTAAGATCAAGGTCGCTGTTACTATTTTTAGCAGGGGCTGGTAGGGGACATGTATTGCTTTAGTAATACCCAGTATGTTTATTAGGTCAATCTTCAATAAACCTCCTAAGCATTAGATGTTACATTAGCATCATTAGATTTTAGTTGATTTTATGATAACAAAATTGCGACCGATATAAATTCTTGTCCCTGTGTGGTTGAAATTTAATTTCACAATTGTTATTCTGAACGCTTGATATTACCAGCTGGGACAACAGAATCAACACCTAAACCAATCAGTGCCCAGACGTTGGTGAGCAGTCTCGCTTCATCAGCAGACTCCGATTCCGCTCCACCTGCTGAATTCCTTCTGTCACCGCCCCAACCAGAGCCCCAGATATCTCCATTCAGCCATGCCCTCGCTCTCGGTCCCGAGACTGCGCGTCGCAGAGGTAAGACACGTACAACACATGGTAATGTTTTTTAAAGGTTATGGCTCTTTGTTTTACCTCAAAGACAAGAGAGTTTCAGTTTTGTTTTCTTGTTATATTGCTATTTCAATTGCCTTTCGCTATAGTAAAGATAAATGTTTACATATCATAAGATGTAGGGCAATGGACTTAAGTTTCAAATCATCTGTCTTTTTACATCGTATCAATATATTTTTGTCATTTTACATTGTATCGATATAATTTTGTCATTTTACATTGTATCAATATAATTTTGTCATTTTACATCGTATCAATATAATTTTGTCTTTATGTATAATTGATAAATTTTGTCTATTCACATCATATCAATATAATTTTGTCATTTTACATTGTATCAATATATTTTGTCTATTTGTATTATTGATATAATTTCGTCTATTTACAGTGATGCTTCATGAAGTATCCCAGGCCGCCGAATCCTTAGTCAGACATTTCGCTAAAGCAATGAATCCTTTCGACAAGGTGATTTTTATGTCCTGGTTTATATATAGACAGGAAAGCCCACAATTTGTTGTGAAATCTGTTATTAGATAGGGAAACCTAAAAGTATGTGTTATAATGCTCTATATATAGAAAGGGAAATCCTTTGATGTCATGAATCTATATTTAGATATATGGTGGCCTGCAAGTGCTGTCATGTTACAGACAGGGAAACCCTGCCATTTTTTGTGAACTCTATTATCAGATACAGAAACCTTAAAGTATGTGTCATCATGTTCTATAAATAGAAAGGGAAATCCTTAAATTTGATGACATAATCTATATTTAGATGTCATCATGTTCTATAAATAGAAAGGGAAATCCTTAAATTTGATGACATAATCTATATTTAGATGTCATCATGTTCTATAAATAGAAAGGGAAATCCTTAAATTTGATGTCATAATCTATATTAAGAAAGAAAGACCTAAAATTGTTGTCTTATGTTTAGTTGCGACTAGGGAGTACGGCAGACAGCCCTGAGGTGGGAGATCTTGTATTATCCACGCTGTGTTCCGTCTTGACTCGTGTTGTCAGTGACGGGATGAAACCCTACCTGGCTGGGGTCCAAGTCTTTGGCCGTGTCCAGGTGACGGTGTGGAAGGTAGCCGAGGGGTCTGGTGAACAAGGTGATCATTAACAGTAATTTTACCATCAATAAATAAACCCTAGTGGCTGAAAAATTATTTGATAAATCTTCAGTTAACAAATGTTTTTGGAAAATGTAAAACAGGTCATTATGTCTAATTTTCATGATTTTATTTCTTGAAAATAGCAAGATACAGGATATTGTTGCAAACTTTGTACTACAGTATCCTCGGGTGAAGGAGACTCAATTTTGTATAAATGTTGTGTCTGAGCCTCTGGAGTCTGAGAGGCAAAACCACAACATTTATACAAAAGTGAGATATAGCAAATTCTTCCAGTAGAAATGACTGGATTTTATCCAAACTTTAAAGCATGAAGAGGTCAGGTGCAATTTTGTGTATCTTACCCTGGGGGTAGAGGGGTTGGGCTAAAAACTAGTCAGAATTGGTTATTAAAGATGAATGCTTGTCAACCTAATTTCCTTTGAATAGTTTTTGAAACCAGACTGGTAGATATTTGAAAGAAAATGTTGACTTCCATTTATGACATACTGAATAGCAGATTCCAATCAGGAAATGGTTTGACCATGATTACTGAAGTGTCCATCAGGGCAATGGGCCTCTTGTTTCTTAAAATTACCCTTTCCATTTCTGCAAACAAGCTTGATACACAAGTACAGTACATATCATTACAACACTAGTCATGTGACCTATATTTTCCACTTCATTCGTTTGTTATGTAGCGGGACTGGACTGGGTTGATCATCGGTGACCAGGTAGCTCATTTGGTAGAGCATCCGGCTAGTGTTCGGAGGTCCCGGGTTTGAACCCCGGTCTGGCCGCTACATTTTATCCTCTCCTGTTACAGTTAGAATTCACCATCAATTTGTTTACATCATTTACATGTGTAAGGCAAGTTCTGTTGACTTTAATTAAGCTATACCACTGTAGTAGATTGTAAGTCAGTCTTGAACAATGTTATAGAAAATGTATATGTTTTACATACAGGCCCTTACACACGTGCGCTACACGAACTTGTTCAGCAGCTCAAGGCAAACAATGGACTAACTTCCAACACCATGAAGTTTGAAGCATTCATCTTTAGCCTACTCAAGTAAGTTTTTGTTAGCTCAACTTTAATCTCAACTGTTATACAGATGGGGCCACGGTGGCCGAGTGGTTAAGGTGTCCCGACACTTTATCACTAGCCCTCCACCTCTAGGTTGCGAGTTCGAAACCTACGTGGGACAGTTGCCAGGTACTGACCGTAGGCCGGTGGTTTTTCTCCGGGTACTCCAGCTTTCCTCCACCTCCAAACCTGGCACGTCTTTAAATGACCCTGGCTGTTAATAGGACGTTAAACAAAAATAAACCAAAAAAAAATTATACAGATATCACAGGAAGTGTTTAGAGTTATCTCCCTTGAATTAATATAGTGACCACAATAAAGATACAGGGATGATGTCTGCTGAAGTATCTCAGGAAACAAAAGTTTATTGTAACTTCTTCTCCTAAAGAACTGCACAGATTTCAATGAAACTTTATATTTGATAATGGTGCTACATGTACATCTCCAGCAGAATACACTGTTTCTCACAAAAATGACTAAAAGGGCACCCAGGATATAAATATATATCTTATTAACACCAAAATATGAACATTGTCCTGAAATTATCGCTTCTAAGACCAAAAGTTACATCAAAATGTAGATGCAATGCATGATATAATCTCTTCCATGTGCAATTTATTATTGTTAGCTTTGAATTCAAAAGATAGAAGAAGCTCAACCTTTTTAGAGAATGGTCATAGCATATGTATGTAACTTTTGTCATTGTATAAAAATATACAACGATCTATTCTTGTTTTCGAGTGATCATAAATACTTGCTGTTGTAGCACTTTTAAGTGAACAATAGATTTCATTGTTATTTGTATAATTTAGTGTAAAAATGTTTTTTTTTGTGTTCCAGTCTTCGCCTGCTGGACTACTGGATGGGCTACCTGAGGTACAGTGACACCATCACAGAAAAATACTACAATGCTGACGGAGTTATAGTTCTTGGCCGAACTGCCCACCAGGTGGAGTATGATGAAATGCTGACATCTCTCCAAGCTCTGGCAGTGTTGCCCTTCCAGCTAGGACTTGACTTCCTCATAGAGAAATATGCAAAGAGTAAATCTGCTTCCCCTTCACAAAGCCCCTGTAAAGGTCTCCCCCTTGGGAGCCCCACAGATGACAAACAGGCCCCAGCTAAGCCCCCACGACGTACCCCAACTGGTATCACCTCAAAAGCATGGGATTGGCTGAAAGGCGGAGCTACTGAGCCTCCTGTTGAACCAGCTGCAACAGAGTCCAATGGCATGATATCCAGCTTCACTGGCATATTAGGAAAGTGGACGGGATGGGACACCTCAAAGGGGGATGGGCAGCAGGCTCCTCCCACCAGCTGTCAATCACAACCACCAGCAAATCAGATTCAGTCAACTCCAAATGTAGTTAAGATTGAGAAAGATTCAGAAGAGCCTATGGTCCACCCACAAAAGCCAACAGGAAGGTGTCCTGTAGCAGAGGCAGAAGACTTCCCAGATGATAATTGTGGGACAGAAAACAAGGGAGACAAATCCTGTTCGCCTGTAAAATCTAAAGTCGAAAATTTGGAACCTACATCAGAAACTGTGGTTACTAAAGAAACATCTCCAAGTCATCAAAAGAGCACAACTGAAAAGAAAGTCACACATGAGAAGAAAGTTGTTGCCGAGAAGCTTGATCCTGATAAGGAAGAAGAAAGTCCTGTAAACGCTGAGAAGACCATGATCGAATCAGTTACTGGTATTACACAGAAACTCCTTGGCATGAGGAGCCAGCGAGAGAAACCAGCATACAGGAAAGGTGTAACTGACTATGACTTCAATAATGAGCAGGGAGAGAAATCGTCAGAAGGGAAAATGCCGGTAGAGAAAACACCCGGAGAGAAATCGTTGGGAGACAAATTGTCAGGAGAGAAATCGTCAGGAGAGAAAACGCCAGAAGAAGATACAACTGAGTCTTTGGCAGATAGTTCTCAACCTCCAACACAGAAGAGTTCAAAAGTAACAGAACAAGGAACTGATGATAAAGCTACTCCAGTTACAGGATCAAACAAACAATCACAAGTGAAACCTGAGGGAGAGAAGTTACAGACGTCAGCAGAACGCAAGTCCATGATTCCCATGGCAACCACGCGCCCAAGGAATTTGGGAACAACTAAGGGAAAGGTTGAGGCTAAGCCAACAGCGGGAAAAAACAAGTCGGGGTTGATTAAGCTGTTCGACAAACTGCTGTTGCCTAAAGACACCAAAGAACAACCAAAAGCCACACCAGCATCACAGATTCCCAAGATCAAGAATCGATGGAGTTGGGGAGCTGGGGCTCAGAATCCAGCACCGGAAAACGTCAGAACTGGTGCTGGGGCACGACCAAAATCTGTATGTGTTATGAAGACAGAGCCAACTCCAAAACAGGCATGCGCTGCTCCAGCAAAGAGGCGACCAATTACTACAACTACCAAGGAGGAGCCAAAAAACTTGAATGCCTCCCCAGTGACAAGAGTGGGAAGAGACCAAAATGGTGGACTCGGAAACGATCAAGCAGAATTAAACGCGACTCAGAGTAAAGGGGACGCAATTAAGGATGCAGAAATGTCCGCTCAAAATGCTATGAATGCTGGACAGGATCAACTTCTCACCATCCAGCTGGACAAGACCACTGGGGAGGCGTCACTACACCAGACCTTTCATGTTGACGATAACGGAGAGGCAAAACTTCGGCAGCGGTATCAGCTGGAGCAGACGGGCGAGGCTCGTGACCAGAACCTCACGGTACAGTGGGACCGATGCAGTCCCGTCAAACTGCAACAAACGGTGCACCTAGACCAACGACAGGCTAAGCTTCATCAGACCGTGGAGGTCGACCAGGATTCAGAGGGAGCAACACAGAACAAGGTGAGCCAGGTGGCAGCACCAGTCAAGGCAGGACAGGGGGCAGCACCAGTCAAGGCAGGCCAGGGGGCAGCACCAACCAAAGCAGATAGCAAGGATGCGAATGAAGGAACAGAAGGTGAAGATCAGGATGGAAACAAAGGAAAGAAAGGGAAAGGAGGCGACAAAAAGGCTGTGGCAGCAGGACGTGCTGCCTGGAAGGCAGTGGAGCGAGGACCAACTCTGTTTCTACCCACTAACTGTAAATTCCTTGACAACATTGAGAAACGTAACAATGATCCAGAGTCACCAAAGAGGAAAGCTTCACCAAACAGACGTTCCACACCTTCCAGTACAAATTCAAGTCCTGCTAATTCACCAAAGTCACCAAGAGCAAATAAGACCCGGAGACGTTGGTCTCTCCATGGCAACTCGATAAAAAAGGATTCTGCTGATTTAGATATTCTTAATTCCAATCCATCGGACACCAACATACTTAAGTCTGCTCCCTCAACTCCTTCCAAGGGGAAGACAGGCAAGGCTGACCATTCAAATAGCAGTGCAGATAAAACTGACCAATCAAAACCAAGCAAGTCTGATAAATCGAAAAATTCTGCCAAAAATCTGGCCAATGGTAAAGCAGCATGTGGGGAAAAAGAAAAAAAGAAGCTGGCGAATCAAAAAAGTAACAAAGAAGGGAAGGCTAGTAATGAAAAGAAGAGTTCCGATGAGAAGGAAGAAGGAGAGTTCCGATTTCTCAAACCAGTCTACAGGTATGCTTTTTTCTATAAATAAATTCTAAAAATTCTATGTTAAGTACTAAAATACTTAATTTCTAAAATTTTTTTTTTTTTTACAAAAAGCATTTAAATTTATATTGTGTACAGATAT
Source organism: Pecten maximus (assembly GCF_902652985.1). Lineage (NCBI taxonomy): Eukaryota > Metazoa > Mollusca > Bivalvia > Pectinida > Pectinidae > Pecten > Pecten maximus. Next base: position 4,932,396 of record NC_047031.1, on the reverse strand, counting down.
ATAATATATATACAGTCAGGGAACTTGGTCTTAAAGTACTAATATAACAAAATTGCTTCAATTTTAATGGTCTGATCATGTAAGGTAGCATATACCCTTAACTCTCACAAAAATCAGGTATACTGTGTAAAGTAGCACATACCCTTAACTCCAATACAAATCACAGATTGTTCGGTAACATGTAGTCCTAAATCTAACACAAATCAGAGATACAATGTTATTGTAGCACTATTCTCTTAACTCTAAAACATTCACATGTGTAATGTGTAAGGTAGCATATACCCTTAACTCTCACAAAAATCAGGTATACTGTGTAAGGTAGCATATACCCTTAACTCTAATACAATCCACAGTATGATTTGGAAGGTTGCATAAACACTTATTTCTCATGCAAATCACAGGTTCAATTTGTAGGTCCAAATTGTATTCTAAATGATGAAGTTGCTAATGAAGTAAATCACCGATTTGACAGGTATATCCAGACACTGAAGGCCTACGAGGCTACCGATCCATCTTACCTATCGTACGGCGAGGGAGAGTACTTTGAGGTGCTGGCACAAATTGACGCGATCCGACTTTTCTGTGTCCAGGGAAAGAAGGAGGGTCTTATTCAACTCGAGGCTGTCAAATCCGTAACTGACAAGGATGAATTCCATGTTTTGCATGACAACTTTTATCGGTGATAATCATATATTGACTGGAACTTCACCCAAGGGAGGTAATTCACAGCAGAATCTACTGAAAAAGGAATTGTTGATGACAACACGAGTAGTCATGGATGAGACACAGCCATTCTTATAAAGGGAGATAATAAACAATGGAAAGATAATGTGAAGATTTCTGTTAAAGGGAGGTAATTTGATTATCTTTCTTGGATGCGTAAAATGTGATATCTGGAGTGAATGGACATTTCATGTATTTTTCTTGGTGATGTCTGAATAGATTTCATGTTTAGTTTAATTTCATGTTTTAAAAATTCTAATGTATTTGAATTTTTTCCATTCATAGGTGATATTTTATATAATCTGATGTATTGTCGTATTTCAATTGAATACTTGTAGATCACATGAGGGTGTTAGTATTGTGTTTTCAATGTAATAGTATAAGAATTTTGCTGACTAATGGATCACAATGGTTACTAATTTCCTTTGGTTCTTAAGGAAATGTTATCGAAAACCATGGCAACAAAATCCAGAGTAAATGGCAATAAAAACTAAGTGATAACAAATATGCAACAATTTTGTGTCAAATGAAGCAGGAAATTTGTCTGCGAGCTTACAATTAAACAAGTATCTGTCATTGCTGCCCTTATGAATTTGCAGCATGATCACAGCATAAATGCAGTATGAATGCAGCATGGAATTGCAATCATGCTGTGAAACTAGCAGTATGGTGCCAGCATAAAAGCAGCATGATTCCAGCATATGCTGCATTGCAGTCCATGCTGCAAATTGATAATGGTGGACGCAATCAAATATTATCTCTCATAATGACAATTAAGGTAGCTAGTTTAAGGTTACTGAAATATTGTTTTACCCTAGAAATTTAATTAACACAGCCAGGTGTTAAATAAACTGGTTCCTGCTGATATTCAGAATTTGAAGTGTTATTGGAATATATTAGATATATATACTAATATTATGGAAGCCTTTTCCCATCAGTTATAGTAAGAAATCATGCATCACTTTCAGTAATGACCAGTCATTTTAGTGGTGCTCTCTATTATTTCAAATCTTCCCAGACAACAGTAGAATGACGTTAATGGTTAATCTTTAAAGTATAGAATTTAATGAAGTTGATCTTCAACCTGTTACCATATTTCTCAAATTAGCCCCCTCCATAGTGCGAAATTTCAGTTCTGGAATTTGGAGAAGGTTAGCTTATTTGTGAAAAACATTTTTGGTTACTGTTTTAAAGCCAATTTTTTGTGGACATGTGTTTTTTTGCAGACAAATACGGTAAAAGTGTTATTAATGGGAACAAATTTTCATGTATGTATACTCATTTTTATCATCACCAACATCATTTATATATCTCGCCGGAAATGTTTTATTGTATACAGGACTGTATTGGAAACATAGGCTTGAGCTCATCTGTTAATGATGAGGATACTGAAGTAATGAAAGAAATGATTGACATTTAAGAGGATTGTGCTAATATGTAAATTAAATTTGCATTCCTTTATCGGGTTTGTACCGATTGTACCGGTATGATTCTACTTTACCGGTAATGGAACTCGTTGTATCAGCAGAACCGATCCAGTTTGCGTGGTTCTTTTTCTTGTTAAAACATACCACTTTGATCTAACATGGCTGAACTCTGATTCTTCAGCTGTCATTCAAATGTACTTTTTCTTAAATCGGAGACAGATCTCTTCATTTGAGATAAAATCGTAAACAAAATGTCATATATGTACAACGGAACTATTCACATATTGATTTTTCATCCTTTATGTTGAAAAAAAGGAAAGAAATCGGTATTTTGGTTTGAAGCTAGAGACAGTACCATCTTGGGAACTCAGTTTTGATTCCGTTGCGTTCCATTATTTGATACAATACCTATTTGGTACAACTGGTTCAAACTTGATAAAGGAATACACGTATAGTTAGTGTTTAAAAACAGATTAGAGATGGAGTTGGTCGAATGTTTTATATTTTGTCTGTCCATGTTCACTTGTATCAATGGTAGAGATCATTATTCACTGTAGAATAACCATTATTCACTGTAGAATAACCGTAGTAATATAAATACTCCAACGGCATGAGTTACCTCCCTTCCCTCGATATTGAGGGCCATTTTCGTTTATCAATTAAGGCTCAAACCCTTCATGACTTGAGGAATCTTTTAATCCAACTGTGTGAGTTATCTCCCTTCCTTATTTATTGAGGACCGTTTTTTTGTTGATCAAGGCCTAAACGGTTCATGTTATAAGGAATCATAATCCCATAGCGTGAGTTACCTCCCCTGCTAAATAGTTATACCATTGTTTATCATGGTCCGTAGAGTTGGACCGATTGGAAGAGTGGTTTGTTCATGAATTATGAGGATTGAACTCAAGATTTTATGTTGATTTCAGATGAGTCTTGACAAAGATCTTCAAGGTCTAAATTAATGTTCAAAAGTCCAGCAAGATTTACTGAAGAATCAGTTTTTTCAGAAAAATATAGAAATTAATTTGTACATCTATAAAGAAAATTTACCAGTTACAGTTACATGGAATTCTCAGAAACATTCGAACAAGTCCATGTCAAGATGCAAGATATCTGTTAAAAATGATAAAACAATTACTGTTTTAACGACCTTCCCCCTACAAAAACAATTATCTTAATTCTGTACACATCAAAAGAGATTTTATATACCAATTGATTAACTTACATTGTAAGTTCAGAACCCTTGTGTCACGCAATTCTCGAGTTAATTGTAAAATTATTTCAGTTGAAAAAATTTTGTTTGAAGAGAAAAATTCATTTGTGATTCAATGTCTACTGTTTGTGTGTCAAGTCAGCAGTGGGGCCGATTTGTCATCACTTAACAATCACAGTAATTAAATTATCACTAAATGTTATGTTTAATATCGCTTTGTATATTAGCTCAAACCACAAACCACACAAGTCAGTCCTTCCATCCCTTCTATTTTGAAATGGACTTGTCTTGGGTCCTACCACTATTAAGTGTAACAAAGGACTAAGTTTGTACAGATTTTACTGTGAGCCGACGTTTTAATTCGTTTGATGGTGAAAAAGCATGTATTCAAAGCTTTATATGATACATATTTTAAAAATTTCGTTTGTAATTTTCGTTTCATGTATTTCGTTTTAAATTACTGCGTAAAAAGCTAGAATTGAATATGAATTAGTTTACCGGTACGTTAGTGTGACTGTCGATCATCTGTTGAAAGATTTGAATAAATAAAGAATCTCTTACTCAATATTCCAAGGATATTACTATAGACTTATCAGAATATTTCGTACCTCGTACAGACATAATCCGTGGGTGAAAATATCAAAACTGATTTCATGGGTGAAAGTATTAATACTGATTTCATGGGTGAAAGTATTAATACTGATTTCATGGGTGAAAGTATTAATACTAAATTCAATATTTCGGAAATATTTCCCTCAGATTTATGTCGATGTTACATTTTGGTAAAAATAATGTTTTCAGTATTTTGAGATTCTGACATTCTCATCCGATTATCTGAACTACCAGTACTTTGATGTTTAGACAATATAGGGCTGGCTGGCATCATAATAACTGTAGATAGCCTTCTCCTGGGGAGGTCAAAGGTCACCATATTACATTGTTATATATTACAGTATATAATAGACAGTAAAAAAGAATACATTGTCATCATATTAACATTCACAAAGAGCATGGTCATTGGTCAGTTTGAAGAATGTCCGAGTTGTCCAACTCGATTAAAACTATCAGATCACGATTCTGTTTATACTCCATTAATCATGATCCTGATAAATCTTGATCACATTAAATTTTGATCTTGAATTTTTCATTGTAATTACCATTAATGTGACTAATTATATTTTAATATGGAAAAAATAGGTTGGTGTTACTTTCGTGTGCATCACAGAAAAAAGAATATATGAAATTAATAGACCCCGATTCTACTACTCCTGGACAGGTCATGGACATGTTTGTAGTCAATGTGGTAATTCTTCTTGCAACAATGTAGAACCCATATAAAACCAGATTTTCTTACCGAGAAAGCAGGAAGGAGGTGTTCACTGTTGCATGTTTGCATCTAGTTTAGCTATGATCTGGCAGTTTTACTCATAGAACCAGATCCTTCTCTTAAACAGATCACCAAAATGTTTGTTTCCAGTGTGGTTACTCTGGTAACAATATAGATTCCGATAGAGCCAGATCCTTCTTCTCCAATAAAGATCACCAAAATATTTGTATCCAGTGTGGTTACTATAGAAAAATATTGATTCTGATAGAGCCAGATTCTATTCTCTAATCTTTTACATCTAGTGGTTTAAATTTTTGTGAATCTCAGAACAATCTTAATTACTTTGATGTTTCCATTCGAAATATTGTATTTGTACTACTCTGGCAGGTCAAAGTCCTAAAATGACTCCACAAAATCGGAAGGGTCCTTTACTGATAACTTATTATAAATTTAATTATGCAACTTAAAGAGTGATGGAGTCATGCAGACAATTTTCTGACACGAATGGCTGCCCTTTTTTGGTACAGGTGAAGAAAAAAAAATAATGATAGAAATATAATTAAAAAAATATATCTAAATATCAATTTTCGCTTACTAGCATGCATGGGACTCTATGGGACTTTTGAAAAACCCCAAAATTGAATTGAGATAGGTTCAGCTATATAATGGTCAATACATACAGTAGGTATGTACATTGTCAGTTTACCCGTCATCCAAAGTATCAAAGTGACCACTGACCAGTATCAGATTTTCAAGTACATCTACCATCTGCTTAATAAGTGTCATTTAATTATATTTAATTTAAATAAAAACTGATGTATATTTCTCAAGTGTACAAATAACTGCTCTCACTGTATATGAGTTTGTAATGGTAGTCGTTTCGGACTGGTGATAGTCTAGTACGAAACTCTGTCACCCTATTGTCCTCGTACTGTAATGAGTCTCCTCTCATTGATGTATTCTGTACGTATTAGACACATTCTTTCACAATTTGTATCAAGCTACGATCATGGTTTCATCATCTAAATCTATATTCATCCTCTAAAATATTCTTCACTTCATTCCTCATTAGCATTATATTCATAATCTAAATTTACATTCAAACTCATTTGCATATTAATATTCTAGATATTAATTCATTTGCATTATATTCATATTCTAGGTACTGTATTAATGTCCATTAGCATCTTCATCTTCTAGATATTCATATGCATATTCATATCATCAAAAATAGCATTACCTGGGTAATTAGCATATTAGATACTTTAATTAACTTCAAGGATAGGATATAAATATTCATCTTTTCAAGATTAGAATACCATATTCAGAAAAACTTCATTGTTTTACAAAGTATGTGTAGAATACATGCATGTTCACTTCAAAAAATAATATAGTCATTAAATATATGTCTAATTAATAATTAATTAGTATAATCCCTCGTATGTAGATAAGTGTTCATTTCCTTTGTTGTGATAGTTACCGACCCCTGATTGACCAATCAAACTTCATTTCCTGTGTGGTGCGGGATCTCTGATCTTGTTTTAGTAAATATATTGACATATTTCTTACTATTCGCAAACTTTGAAATCCACATCACTAGAAATTCAAATTCCGTTGGGTGTTTGAGTTTTCGACCAAGATGTAATTTGTTTGTCTGAGGGTCACCATGGTAACAGTGTTAAACGCTTTACACATTTGTTTTATCTGTTATTTTTTTTACCCTGAGTGCAATATTTCTCCGTTTTGTTTTGTTCATACTTGTTAATTAATTTATTGAATCAATAATATATTCATGTTTTTATGTCATTCTAACAATGACCTTGATACATATTTTAAAGATTTAAACATGTCTCCTGTATATCTAGTCGACCTTGTGTTGTTGACGAAGTTTTTGTGATATTTCAAAATTTCAGTTTTATGGCTTTTTCGTGACTATAATAAAGCATTACTTACTCAACTATGTCGTGTTGTTTTGATATCATTGTTAGTAAAAGAAAATCAAATTAAATCTTCAACTGACAGGAGCTAGAGTGACCTACTTTATTTGACCTAATAAGCACCGGTCCCTCTGCCCCAATTTTTCAGGAAAAGATAATGGGTATGCTAATTGAAACATAAACATTTCCATACCCCACTGATCTGCCAATATATTCTTCAATATTTTAAGTCTCTAGATTGTATTTCCTATACATAATGCCAATATTAATATTCAGTATTTTAACCAAAGTTTCTAGATTGAATTTTCTATACATAAAGGTATGTAAACAAATAATTTTTTTACACAAAAATTTTCTCTGTGCAAGGTATTCTAAAGCGCAATCCCTATGTCTTTTTTGTAAGTGAAAAGTGTGCTTATTAGGCCAAATATGGTATAATGCTTCATTCAAAATTCTACTTCGATAATTTACTCAGGAAAACATCTAGCGAAGTACCGTCCAAATCAGTCAAGAACTCGATAGTCAACTCTGAAAATTAAAAAAAATAAAATAAAATGGTTGAATTATTAAAGAATGGAATTTTATTTAAAATGTGAACCATTAGAATTTGATTTTGATGATGTTTATTTGATGTGCTGCAAGCAATGACCGACAGGATGACACCAATATACACATGTACCTTGAACAAAGATTGGCTTATATAAGCCAATGAACTTCCTAAATCAAGGCGTTAGCTTCTTTTAACCTGCATCATGATCATCCTTTTAATGACAATACATTTCATACATCATTTAAATTTGTCTCAATGCTGTTTGATGTACATACAATGTATATATATTTCGATCATTTGAACACATATATTGCAATATTGAAGTTGAACACAAGATGACGCCACAATGCAACATGAAATGTGTCAACGTTTCTTAGAATCATATTTGGACTCCTAAAAATCACACCAGGAAAACACCACAGTCACAGTCCATAACACTGTTCAGTATGGCTGGTATCTCCGTTCATGTCTCTGGTTGCCATGACCCCAGTGACCTTGACCTTGGTGGTGGTCATAACGACCTTGGTCTCTATGGCCTTGATGTCGTCTGTCGTTTTCATAGCCACCATGTGACTGGTTGCCATAGTTTCTGTTACCATAGTTACCTCGCTGGTGATACCCTCTTCCACCTCTGCCTCTGTGAATAATAAAAAAAATTCCTAAAAATCTATTTCTACTGCCTTGTAATTAATTAAAATTCCTCAAGCTTTTTGTCCAGAAAGATAGTACACAGCAAACGATGTTTAAACTGGTTTTAACGAAAATTCAAAACAGGACATAGAAATATATTTCTTTTCCTGGACAGTGTTATCCACAACTGCACCAGGGTGAGATTTTCTTTTCTCCCATACCTCATAGGGTTATCCGGAGGTTGCTGGGGAAAAGATAAATCGATCTTACACAGGGTGGGTAAAGACAGCCGGCACGCGTTATACTGTATGATGCTGATAACAATGACGTAACGTCATCATTTTACGTCGAGTAACCAAGTCGTAAATGATCACATCATCAATATTAATTTTGACGCACATTCCACAGAGCATTGAAGATGGCAATGAAAAACTTTCATAAAAACTTACGTTTGGTTGCAAGTATGTGAGAAAAATAATAAATCACGGGTCTGTCCACGAACAAGGATATCTCAACCCTCATGTGAGAGCTTGGCTGGCCAGCACTCGGCAAGCCTCGTGCTGACTGGCCAAACTCTTACACTCGGGTTGAGATATCCCTGTCCACGGAACAGACCTGTGATAGATTCTATTATTCTCTTACCCTGGACAGGGATATCCACAGTTTTACCAGGGTGAGATTTTCTTTTCTCTTACCCTGGACAGGGATATCCACAGTTCTGTAAATATTGACGTTACCCAAGGGGATGAAAGTTTCTATTATTCTCTTACCCTGGACAGGGATACCCACAGTTTTACCAGGGTGAGATTTTCTTATCTCACCCCTGTGGAAAAGACAAGCTACACATGCTCTGTACTTTGCACGTTCTCAACAATTACATTTCGTCACGGCATCAATATCATTACGTCACGATAACAGTACAATGACGTCACATCGACGATTCAATCACGTCCCGTCAACATTGCCTTGATGTAACATCAATATTAGATACATAAGAGGGTAAACAGGGTAAGAGAAAAATAATCATTCGCCCCCATGGAAGTGAGACGGGAATTTTAACCCTTGGGGTAAGATAATTAAGCTACCTAACACTCGACAAGCCTCATGTTTGGTAACTTAAGAATCTTCCCCAAGGGTTGAGATTCCCCTGTCTCGCCCCCCAGGGGGTTAAAGATTCTATTAATCTCACTTTAGGGATAAGACAAGCTTCACATGCTCTTTGAGTGTGCTCTTGTTCTCAATATATAGGGTGAGGTCATGCACTGACTGACCTGACCCGGAACTCATCTTACAAATGTTTGTCTGCTTCATCCACAAAAGGAATTAAGAAGTAACTATCAGAATTAACTGAGTGTTTGGTGTTCTTTTTGACAAGGTTATCGGAACTATATTTTGTATGAAATCAACATCGTAAGGTGTAAAGCGTCTGCTGCAGCCTTATCACAACTGTCATCTGCCGTCCACGTGTTGTGGTTTACATACGTTTGGATTTAATTCACACTTCGATTGGAAAACAGGGTAAAAGCAAAATAATGATTCATCCCTTTTAAGGATGAAGCAGAGAGTTTGAGAACTTTATAATCTCCCTGAGAGTTGAGATCCCCCTATCTCCCCCCAAAAGGGGTGAAAGACTTTATTGATTTCTAGGGTTGATATAGCTTGTCCTAACCATGAAAAATCTAATACCGGTAAAACTGTGGATATCCCTGTCAAGGCACGAGAAATAGAGGTTACACAACGAGTGGTTGTTGGATATGTAATTTAAAAGTTACAAAAGCCCGAGCTCTCAAGGTAAGTGATAGCTGGATTACCATGTGAAGTAATCGAGAAATACAGGGATAGATTGGTACGTTCATTGGTAATCAAAGGGAGATAACTCTATTGTATTGCATACATTGCATATGAAATATATTAATATAAATTACTTTAAACTAAATCTGAAAATAATTTATTATATTTCGTTCATCCTTAACTAAAAAATATCCGAGAAATACAGGGATATATTGATACGTTCATTGGTGATCAAAGGGAGATAACTCTATTGTATTGCATACATTGCATATGAAATATAATAAATTACTTTAAACTAAATCTGAAAATAATTTATTATATTTCGTTCATCCTTAACTAAAAAATATCCAAGAAAGATAGGTATAGAGTGGTACGTTCATTGGTGATCAAAGGGACATAACTCTATTGTATTGGAGCATGAAACCGGATTATTAATGAGTCTCCTCTCCTGTACTATAGCCGCATATACAAAACCAGACTCCATCTTCCACTCTAACACCGCACCCAACACAATCTACAAGCGACTACAAAACTTTGTAGACCGCATATATATACAAAATATGCTTCAAATTTTGATTTTAACTCTTTACCATTTAGCACTCCCTATACTTTACCACCTAATGACGACATCTGACGCCCCTACCTGTATCCCTAATGATGACATATGACGACCTTTTCAAATTTGCCACCTTTTTGTAGGGAAACCCCTCCCCCCTCCCCTATCCACATTTTGTCCTAGATTTTTTTGAATAAATGATCTATTCTCAGCAAGTGGTGTCCCATAGTAGACCAATCAGACAACGGGAAATATTTTAGGGATTTAGAAGAATTTAGAACAAGAGTCTGATTCCGACTCAATTCAAGAGATTATTGCAGACATTTTTAATTCTGATGATGAAGGAGAGTTTAGTGGTTTTGAACTAGGTGATGATGATGTTTCAAACAGTATTTTAGGAAAAATCACACATAGGTACTGGTAATTTGCCTGTAAATAACATTCTAGTGATTTTTACCTGGCTCGCAGACTTACCTGTAAATATGAGTTGAAGTGAAACTTTATTTTTGGATTTGCAAACTAAAATTCAATTCTGGAGACTCTCATGATTAATTTGGTGTATGACAATTATCTTCAACAATAAATTATTTTCTTCTCAGTGATTTAAATCATTAATTAATTCAAATTTCAGTTAGCTATTAATCATTCCAGGGCTTCCCCAAGTATAGCTTTTGGGGAAATAGCAGGGGCGTCATATGTAGTCATTAGGTGGTAAAGAGTTAAAAAGGTATGTGGTAGAATACAAACCTATTACGGTCAAAGTTTCTGTTTTGTTTCGGGAACCAGTTCTTCACACATGGAGGTGGGGCTTTGCTGGACTGTAGCAGATCTTGGTAACTAAAAAACAGAAATCTTAAAATGACAAACATCCACAACAACTGGGACTTGTGTAGGGCCTGTCTGGGGCCAATAATCGATGGACCCATGTTTATACCCAATTTCAATCTTTTATTTCCCAAGCGAAGATTTGAAATATTTCAGTTGATTTAATTTACTATATTTGGCCCCACCCATCAGCCCCTAGGGGTCAGTCAGGGCTAACATGTACATGCCATCAAACTGTCATCCCATGCTGATAATGTTAGAATGAATTCCAATCGAAATCAAACAAATTAGTGTCAAAAATGTGATTTCCCTATATACTATGGTAAAGTTTACCCCCTCCCCAGGGGCAAACATAAGACCCCTGGTTCATGTCATGAAATTCACAATTTTGGTAAAGCACCTTACATATGTAAGACCCTTCCATCTATGAAGAGTATTTGATTTCACCATATCTGAGAGTTAGAGAAGAAGATTTTTGAAGTTTTAGTCAATTTGACCCATTTTAGCTCCGCCCCTCTGCCCCTGAGGGGTGGGGACCATATAATTCACGATTTTGGTTGACCTTTAGCCATAGAATTTGGTTTAGGGGTTTTGGAGAAGAAGGCGAAAATGTAAATTGTTTACGGACAGACGCACGACGACGGACAAAAGAGGATGAGAATAGGTCACTTGAGACTTTGTCTCAGGTGACCTAATAAATGGAAAAAAACATCTATGATTCTCATTTTCAAAGAATAGATAGGATATATTGATACATTTATAGAAATGTAAAGGATTTTTCAGAATCATGTGGGTCATTCAGGAAAATTCTGGGCCAAAGGCCCCCTCCAAAATGATCCCTGATAATCAGGTGACCTGATACTCTCTACATTTTAATACCTGTCATCCGTGGAAGAGTACCGATCGGCAAACATCTCTTCATACATCTTCACTACAGCCTCTTCACTATCTCCCGGAGACCCTGTACTGTCTAGAGACCCAGTACTGTCGACATCATCAGTGGTGCCCTCGACGTCAGCCATCAGTCTGTCTCACAGTGATCAGTCAATACAATGGTCCTCAATGAATCGGCACTGAACAATGGTCCTCAATATATCGGCACTAAACAATAGTCCAATTAAGTGTAAGCTTTTGGGATGTTGTGAAACTGCTACATTACCATATCTGGGAAAAATGAATGTAATTAACAAGCATTTAGATATTATATTACTATAATGTATATCAATTAACTTTATAACAGAAATGTTTATTACAATTTAATTTCATTTGCTGTTTTCATGAGTTGATGACATCAGAAATCATGATACCCATATATACCCAGAAAAGTTTGTGCCATAAATTAACAGTATGGCAGCATGAAATGTATATAAGTCTTATAGGAAGGAGAAGTGAAAAATGCCTCGTCTCAGCTTGGCCTCAAACTACCAGCCTCTGTGAGCAGTACATCAACCAGGCTAAAGAGAAATTCTCATAAGCAGGAAGAAGTACAGTAATTAAGGTATGTGGTCTAGCTGTACAGTAATCAAGGTATGTGGCCTAGCTGTACAGTAATTAAGGTATGTGGTCTAGCTGTACAGTAATTAAGGTATGTGGCCTAGCTGTACAGTAACTAAGGTATGTGGTCTAGCTGTACAGTAATTAAGGTATGTGGCCTAGCTGTACAGTAATCAAGGTATGTGGTCTAGCTGTACAGTAATTAAGGTATGTGGTCTAGCTGTACAGTAATTAAGGTATGTGGTCTAGCTGTACAGTAATCAAGGTATGTGGCCTAGCTGTACAGTAATCAAGGTATGTGGCCTAGCTGTACAGTAACTAAGGTATGTGGCCTAGCTGTACAGTAATCAAGGTATGTGGTCTAGCTGTACAGTAATCAAGGTATGTGGTCTAGCTGTACAGTAATCAAGGTATGTGGTCTAGCTGTACAGTAATCAAGGTATGTGGCCTAGCTGTACAGTAATTAAGGTATGTGGTCTAGCTGTACAGTAACTAAGGTATGTGGCCTAGCTGTACAGTAATTAAGGTATGTGGCCTAGCTGTACAGTAATTAAGGTATGTGGCCTAGCTGTACAGTAATCAAGGTATGTGGTCTAGCTGTACAGTAATCAAGGTATGTGGCCTAGCTGTACAGTAATCAAGGTATGTGGCCTAGCTGTACAGTAATCAAGGTATGTGGCCTAGCTGTACAGTAATTAAGGTATGTGGTCTAGCTGTACAGTAATTAAGGTATGTGGTCTAGCTGTACAGTAATTAAGGTATGTGGTCTAGCTGTACAGTAATCAAGGTATGTGGCCTAGCTGTACAGTAATCAAGGTATGTGGCCTAGCTGTACAGTAATCAAGGTATGTGGCCTAGCTGTACAGTAATTAAGGTATGTGGCCTAGCTGTACAGTAATCAAGGTATGTGGTCTAGCTGTACAGTAATCAAGGTATGTGGCCTAGCTGTACAGTAATCAAGGTATGTGGCCTAGCTGTACAGTAATCAAGGTATGTGGCCTAGCTGTACAGTAATCAAGGTATGTGGCCTAGCTGTACAGTAATCAAGGTATGTGGCCTAGCTGTACAGTAATTAAGGTATGTGGCCTAGCTGTACAGTAATTAAGGTATGTGGCCTAGCTGTACAGTAATTAAGGTATGTGGCCTAGCTGTACAGTAACTAAGGTATGTGGCCTAGCTGTACAGTAATTAAGGTATGTGGCCTAGCTGTACAGTAATCAAGGTATGTGGCCTAGCTGTACAGTAATTAAGGTATGTGGCCTAGCTGTACAGTAATTAAGGTATGTGGCCTAGCTGTACAGTAATCAAGGTATGTGGCCTAGCTGTACAGTAATTAAGGTATGTGGCCTAGCTGTACAGTAATCAAGGTATGTGGCCTAGCTGTACAGTAATCAAGGTATGTGGCCTAGCTGTACAGTAACCAAGGTATGTGGCCTAGCTGTACAGTAATCAAGGTATGTGGCCTAGCTGTACAGTAATCAAGGTATGTGGCCTAGCTGTACAGTAACCAAGGTATGTGGCCTAGCTGTACAGTAATCAAGGTATGTGGCCTAGCTGTACAGTAATTAAGGTATGTGGCCTAGCTGTACAGTAACTAAGGTATGTGGCGTATAGCTGTACAGTAATCAAGGTATGTGGCCTAGCTGTACAGTAATCAAGGTATGTGGTCTAGCTGTACAGTAATCAAGGTATGTGGCCTAGCTGTACAGTAATCAAGGTATGTGGCCTAGCTGTACAGTAATCAAGGTATGTGGCCTAGCTGTACAGTAATCAAGGTATGTGGCCTAGCTGTACAGTAATCAAGGTATGTGGCCTAGCTGTACAGTAACCAAGGTATGTGGCCTAGCTGTACAGTAACCAAGGTATGTGGCCTAGCTGTACAGTAACTAAGGTATGTGGCGTATAGCTGTACAGTAATCAAGGTATGTGGCCTAGCTGTACAGTAATCAAGGTATGTGGTCTAGCTGTACAGTAATCAAGGTATGTGGTCTAGCTGTACAGTAATCAAGGTATGTGGTCTAGCTGTACAGTAATCAAGGTATGTGGCCTAGCTGTACAGTAATCAAGGTATGTGGCCTAGCTGTACAGTAATTAAGGTATGTGGTCTAGCTGTACAGTAACTAAGGTATGTGGCCTAGCTGTACAGTAATTAAGGTATGTGGCCTAGCTGTACAGTAATTAAGGTATGTGGCCTAGCTGTACAGTAATCAAGGTATGTGGCCTAGCTGTACAGTAATCAAGGTATGTGGCCTAGCTGTACAGTAATCAAGGTATGTGGCCTAGCTGTACAGTAATCAAGGTATGTGGCCTAGCTGTACAGTAATTAAGGTATGTGGTCTAGCTGTACAGTAATCAAGGTATGTGGCCTAGCTGTACAGTAATTAAGGTATGTGGCCTAGCTGTACAGTAATCAAGGTATGTGGCCTAGCTGTACAGTAATCAAGGTATGTGGCCTAGCTGTACAGTAATCAAGGTATGTGGCCTAGCTGTACAGTAATCAAGGTATGTGGCCTAGCTGTACAGTAATCAAGGTATGTGGCCTAGCTGTACAGTAATTAAGGTATGTGGTCTAGCTGTACAGTAATCAAGGTATGTGGCCTAGCTGTACAGTAATCAAGGTATGTGGCCTAGCTGTACAGTAATTAAGGTATGTGGTCTAGCTGTACAGTAATTAAGGTATGTGGCCTAGCTGTACAGTAATTAAGGTATGTGGCCTAGCTGTACAGTAATCAAGGTATGTGGCCTAGCTGTACAGTAATTAAGGTATGTGGCCTAGCTGTACAGTAATCAAGGTATGTGGCCTAGCTGTACAGTAATCAAGGTATGTGGCCTAGCTGTACAGTAACCAAGGTATGTGGCCTAGCTGTACAGTAATCAAGGTATGTGGCCTAGCTGTACAGTAATCAAGGTATGTGGCCTAGCTGTACAGTAACCAAGGTATGTGGCCTAGCTGTACAGTAATCAAGGTATGTGGCCTAGCTGTACAGTAATTAAGGTATGTGGCCTAGCTGTACAGTAACTAAGGTATGTGGCGTATAGCTGTACAGTAATCAAGGTATGTGGCCTAGCTGTACAGTAATCAAGGTATGTGGCCTAGCTGTACAGTAATCAAGGTATGTGGCCTAGCTGTACAGTAATCAAGGTATGTGGCCTAGGTGTACAGTAATCAAGGTATGTGGCCTAGCTGTACAGTAATCAAGGTATGTGGCCTAGCTGTACAGTAATCAAGGTATGTGGCCTAGCTGTACAGTAACCAAGGTATGTGGCCTAGCTGTACAGTAACTAAGGTATGTGGCCTAGCTGTACAGTAACTAAGGTATGTGGCGTATAGCTGTACAGTAATCAAGGTATGTGGCCTAGCTGTACAGTAATCAAGGTATGTGGTCTAGCTGTACAGTAATCAAGGTATGTGGCCTAGCTGTACAGTAATCAAGGTATGTGGCCTAGCTGTACAGTAATCAAGGTATGTGGCCTAGCTGTACAGTAATCAAGGTATGTGGCCTAGCTGTACAGTAATTAAGGTATGTGGTCTAGCTGTACAGTAACTAAGGTATGTGGCCTAGCTGTACAGTAATTAAGGTATGTGGCCTAGCTGTACAGTAATTAAGGTATGTGGTCTAGCTGTACAGTAATCAAGGTATGTGGCCTAGCTGTACAGTAATCAAGGTATGTGGCCTAGCTGTACAGTAATCAAGGTATGTGGCCTAGCTGTACAGTAATTAAGGTATGTGGTCTAGCTGTACAGTAATCAAGGTATGTGGCCTAGCTGTACAGTAATTAAGGTATGTGGCCTAGCTGTACAGTAATCAAGGTATGTGGCCTAGCTGTACAGTAATCAAGGTATGTGGCCTAGCTGTACAGTAATCAAGGTATGTGGCCTAGCTGTACAGTAATCAAGGTATGTGGCCTAGCTGTACAGTAATCAAGGTATGTGGCCTAGCTGTACAGTAATCAAGGTATGTGGCCTAGCTGTACAGTAATCAAGGTATGTGGTCTAGCTGTACAGTAATCAAGGTATGTGGCCTAGCTGTACAGTAATCAAGGTATGTGGCCTAGCTGTACAGTAATTAAGGTATGTGGTCTAGCTGTACAGTAATTAAGGTATGTGGTCTAGCTGTACAGTAATTAAGGTATGTGGCCTAGCTGTACAGTAACTAAGGTATGTGGCCTAGCTGTACAGTAATTAAGGTATGTGGCCTAGCTGTACAGTAATTAAGGTATGTGGCCTAGCTGTACAGTAATCAAGGTATGTGGCCTAGCTGTACAGTAATCAAGGTATGTGGCCTAGCTGTACAGTAATTAAGGTATGTGGCCTAGCTGTACAGTAATCAAGGTATGTGGCCTAGCTGTACAGTAATCAAGGTATGTGGCCTAGCTGTACAGTAATCAAGGTATGTGGCCTAGCTGTACAGTAATCAAGGTATGTGGCCTAGCTGTACAGTAATCAAGGTATGTGGCCTAGCTGTACAGTAATCAAGGTATGTGGCCTAGCTGTACAGTAATCAAGGTATGTGGCCTAGCTGTACAGTAATCAAGGTATGTGGCCTAGCTGTACAGTAATCAAGGTATGTGGCCTAGCTGTACAGTAATCAAGGTATGTGGTCTAGCTGTACAGTAATCAAGGTATGTGGCCTAGCTGTACAGTAATCAAGGTATGTGGCCTAGCTGTACAGTAATTAAGGTATGTGGTCTAGCTGTACAGTAATTAAGGTATGTGGTCTAGCTGTACAGTAATTAAGGTATGTGGCCTAGCTGTACAGTAACTAAGGTATGTGGCCTAGCTGTACAGTAATTAAGGTATGTGGCCTAGCTGTACAGTAATTAAGGTATGTGGCCTAGCTGTACAGTAATCAAGGTATGTGGCCTAGCTGTACAGTAATCAAGGTATGTGGCCTAGCTGTACAGTAATTAAGGTATGTGGCCTAGCTGTACAGTAATCAAGGTATGTGGCCTAGCTGTACAGTAATCAAGGTATGTGGCCTAGCTGTACAGTAATCAAGGTATGTGGCCTAGCTGTACAGTAATCAAGGTATGTGGCCTAGCTGTACAGTAATCAAGGTATGTGGCCTAGCTGTACAGTAATCAAGGTATGTGGCCTAGCTGTACAGTAATCAAGGTATATGTGGCCTAGCTGTACAGTTATTAAGGTATGTGGTCTAGCTGTACAGTAATTAAGGTATGTGGCCTAGCTGTACAGTAATTAAGGTATGTGGCCTAGCTGTACAGTAATTAAGGTATGTGGCCTAGCTATAGATATACTCCACACTTTTACACTTCTCCATCCTAGCTTCCGCAGTCTAGATCTTCTCTTCACAAAGCAATCACAACCCTGGTTCTTTAGCTGCAACAAAACTTCTCAATGATCCTATAGCTATAGATTGAAGCACAGGTGCTTGACTCGTTTTATGAAAAAATAACATATAATAGCACATTTATCTCATTTATATGTACTCTTATTATCTTATATGTTATTATTTTATAAAACGAGTCAGGCACCTGTGACTGAAGTGGTCTTTGACACCAAATGTCCTGGCCTGACCACAGGGGCATGTCTAGATCTAGTCTTATATGAAAAAATAGCCAGAAATACCTAATTTAGGTATTTCTGGCTATTTTTTATTATAAGACTAGACATGCCCATGTGGTCTTACCCTGTTGGGCCTTGCCTGAACTAGAGCAGCCTCTTACTCTCCTAGCAGATATCAGGATGTTCATCGTATGGCGCGGGAAGGATGTCATAATTAAATATTTTTGCCTGGGCAAAATTATTTCTGCATAGGCAAAAATCAAATATTGCTTAGGCAAAAATATTTCAGCCTAGGCAGAAATCGAATTTTGCCTAGGGAATATTATTTTTGCTTAGGAAGAAATATTTTTGCGTAGGCTAAAAACTAATTTTGCCTAAGCAATATTATTTTTGCCTAAGCAAAATTTGATTTCTTCCTAGGCAAAATTATTTAGTTATGACATCCTTCCCGCGCCATACATCAGAACAATCACCATAAATAAGGATATGTACACTCTTACACGTTAGCTCTAGCACAGGTAGTGGTACTTATGGACATGATTATGATGTTTTTAATAAAAATAGTATGTTATAGATGATTAAATTATTGTATTACCATCGCATGGTTAAGTTGTATAAAAATATATCATACCTTGGTCCTATAAATATCAGTATTTATAAGACCAAGGTATTTTTTTTTAAGCAAGCATGCTATTGTAATACAATAAGTTACTCGTCTATAACATGATATTTTTTAAAACATCATAATCATGTCCACAAGTACCTGCGAGCCATAACAGCCAAGTTTTCCTGAAAATTGACAAGGCTGATACACTAAACATCATGTGTTATGTGAACAAATGAATCCTAAGAAAATCAGACGGCTGTAAACATAACATTCAGGTGAAATGTACGCTGTTTTAACAGCAACGTTTTTCTCACCGTTCTCACCACCGAATTTGCCACTGTCTGTTGTGAGTCAGCGTGAATAAAGCGCACTGTCAATTTCAACGTTTGGTTCAAACACTTCATTGACCAAGAGATGTTGGATCCGGAACCGTTTCTGATCTTACATCGTGAACAGCTGCTTCCGGACTGAAAGGATGCGACTGAAACCGAATGCAATCTGAACTTGGTATAAATCGAGCAGTAGATAATGTTTTTCTGAAGGTAAATTCGTATGGTATTCACTTTCAATGTCGACATAGTTGGCTTTATATACCTAACTTGAACTCGGTTGTCATTCGCTCAGCTGATCTTAACTTACCACACATGGTAACGTTAACATTTAAACTTGTGTAGTAGCCTAGTACTAGGGCAGTTAGCAATGCCACGAAAGGATGTCACCTCGACTCACGTTGTGTTCTGATTGGAGTCACCTCGACTCACGTTGTGTTCTGATTGGAATGTCAGGGTTTCAACCGGTGACACACATTCATGTACTGCCGCCAACACACCATAGGTTCAATTTGCCAATGGCATAGACGTGAAATGATGACTACAAGAGTATAGTAAATTTAACAGGTTTATTAAGATGAAGATGATATATGAAATATGTACAATTGTAATAGGAGTGGAAAAATGCACGGCCAGACCGGGGTTCGAACCTCCGAACACTAGCTGGATGCTCTACCGATTGAGCTACCTGGTCGCCGATGATCGACCAAGTCCAGTTCCGCTACATTCTTCCCTCCCATTTTTTTTAAGTCTTCGACCCCGAAGACTTCACAACTCACAACCCAGTTTCGGATATCCCCTTGTCAAGTATTCACCTCACTTGAAACAATTAAAGGTTTGGTCACATGCACCAAATGTCAGGGTTTCCAAAGTTCCAAATGTGGAGGAAGCTGTTTTTGTAATTTTTATTGAAAAAAAATGTTTGATATGAAAATTTAATAATATTAATGTTGACACCATCAAATTGTTGTGTATTTTTAATGTTGCAGTGCTGCTGGACAGAGGAAGGACATCCACACCATCATGTTCTCAACCAGTACACAGAGAAAGTACTGGACCTTCAGTGGTGAGACGGAGCTGGCTGCCACCAGGAGTGAGGCCAACGACAAGTTTATACAAACCCATGGCAGTCACATGATGGTCAGTTCATTGTGATAAACGTAAACTACATTTCAACAATGTACTTTTTTCTTTTGAATTTTTATTTTGTTTTTAAGAGGAATTGAATAAGTAGATTTAATTGTCATCTCATATAGATTAACATGTGTAGAAAATTTTATCAAAACAACTTTTTAAACTTGCTACACGTGCAGAACTGAGTTTTTTAGATGCAATTCGTACTTCTTATGTAACTTTATCTAAAGTGGTTTTATTTATATAATTTTTCAACCTTTTATTGTTAAATAGCAATGATGTCGATTATATTTTTGTTTCATTGTGGTATAAAAAAAATTGTTTGCAAACTTTTGTAAGAATCTGCTACGCAGATTCATACAGTTTGCAGACAAATTTTTTTCTTATCCCTATGAAACTAAAAAATAATTGACGCTTATAATTAATTTTAATTGATTTTAATTGAAAGTGAAATTGATTTTTAAATTTAAAACGTGTACAATTTAACTGAACTTATAAGGGATTCTTTTTCACAAATCAATAGGCAACGTCTATGGCACATTTTCGTGCCATTAACGTTTTTTTTTTTCAAAGATGTATGAAAAAAAATCTCAACCAATCAGAAAGCCCAATTCTGCATACAAACAATGGAAAATTAATTATTCAATCATAATAACATTTTTCAGAGAGGTAGCATCTTTAATAAAAAAAATGTATTTGAATACATAGTTTAAGTATCATATATACTCTTCAAATTTTTCTGGGTTACCTGAGATGAAGTCTCAAGTAACCCATTGTGATTGCCTTTTGTGCATTGTCCCTTGATCTATAAATAATTTATATTTTCAACTTCTTCTCAAAAACCAAGAGGCCAGGGTTATATGATATTGAGCCAGTAGCATGCTGGGATGAAGGGATACCAAGTTTGTTCATATACATGACCTTGATCTACATTCAAGCTTGTTCAGCTTTGTTAAATGTTGGTTGAAAAGCATCTATCAGTGTACATATTAAAACCCTCGAGACTGCGAGTCCCTTTGGCCTCTTGTTTAATTTGCATATAAGCGTTCTGTTCATCAATGTATAAATGTCAAAAGAGGTTAAATATTTGTTTAGTTCCTTTTGTTAGTTTACTGTTGGTTCAACTTCTCATTCTCTGTGCTGATTCTTTTCTACTTTTCCTTTAATTTCTTCTCTCATTCTTTATTAAGATATTAAAAACGGTACATATATCAACTATAAACAGTTACACAATAGATCATTGATAAAATATTATCTTTAATAAAGTGATGAATTTTAGCTAATAATAAGGAATGATTGTGTGTATTGAAAACTGAATTGTGAATGTGTTACATATTGTTCAAAAATCTTCAATAATTAAAATTAAAAAAAATTACTGTTGATACTGTTGATATTAAATATTTCAGGATGAACAGAAACTAAAACACTTCCTCACTCCTGAAGAAGAGAGGTTGATCTGCCGGCAGACTGAGCACGTCCTCAAGGAGTTCTGTAACATTTTTCAGCCTCCCATGCCAAAGTGTGTCCTGGTATGTAGTACAGAATGATCAAATCGTCAACAGCTGTTAACCAGTATAGTAATGAATAATAAGAGCTCTTAATTATGGTAGGCCCACCAATATATTTTGTTTAAATGATGATAAATTGTTTAAGTTGATGATTATTCATTTTATGTCCGACTATAGTTAATCATGATATTTTGTAATCAATCATGGTTTGAAGATAAAATGATTTTCAAGATTTATAGCCAACTTAAAAAATTGATATATCAACAATATTATTAGTAAATTGAAATAAAAAATTGCACTTAAACAACATTTTAAAACATAGCCTGGATGCCTTAAAAGATATCCACAACATTTTCCTCTGTTTTGGTTTATGTTTTTTGCAGATACATGTATTTCCTTTTCTGTTCATGACCGATAAATAATCGATCATCGATCATTTAAAAAATGGCAGCAGTCAATCATAATAATATAGACAATGACATCATAATTTGCACATGACAACAAAAAGGCTGTCTATGTTTAATTTTGCCCTCCACATTTGTAAAAATTTAAGTTTTCTGAGTCACGTGATAAAAAACATCTTAAGTTTGTTTTCATTTAATTTCTGATTTTCTAAATTTGTCTTAAAATTTTAATTTTTTGTTGACTAGGGCTCTCAAAAATAAAAACTTAAAAAATTTGTTTCATAAGATCTCCAACAAAATGAAAACTCCTTTAAGTTCTAATATTCAGTTTTTTGCTATAAATCCATCAATGAGATTAGGATTTTGTATTGGCCCCCAGCTGGGCATTTTTCGTCCACCTGAAATAAAAAAAAAAAAATTGTGATCATTTTTGTGCAGTGTCCAAGGGTCATCCTCTTGGGACAATGGCATACTTTGATAATAGTCTGAAAAGTTTGTTAAATTAAATGACCTTGACCTACCTTCAAGGTCACACTGGTCATAAGTATTGATTTAAAAACGAACAAAACATCAACTATTAGTATGTATTTTAGAACTCAAGTGACTTTTCAGGCCCATGGGGCCTCTTGTATATTCAATACAGTTTCAATACAGTTGGATAAGACAAAAAAAAAGTTCATCATAAAAAGGGGTACATATATTTTTTTACATTGGTTCTCAATTCAAAAAAATTTAAATTCAGGCCTGACCTGAATTAACAATATTTTTCCTTTAAACTCATGAGGAAACACTCGATCCCACTGATGTCAGCCATTCCAGGTTATAAATAATCTGTGTTGTGTTCCAGGGGACAGCACTCTGCTACTTCAAGCGATTCTACGCCTCTACATCGGTGATGGACTTCTATCCTAAGGATATCATGTATGTATGTTATGCAGTGTCAGTTTAAGTAGGTGGCTGAGTGGTTAAGGTGTCTCGACACTTTATCACTAGCCCTCCAACTCTTGGTTGCGAGTTCGAAGCCTAGGTGGGGCAGTTGCCAGGTACTGACTGTAGACCAGTGGTTTTTCTCTGGGTACTTTGGCTTTCCTCCACCGCCAAAACCTGGCACATCTTTAAATGACCCTGGTTGTTAATAGAACGTTGAAACAAAAAACAAGCAAACAAAACGTCACTTTAAGTAGGTTTAATTTGTATGTTTTTGGCTCGTTGATTACCATTAACAGGGGTGTACAATTCCACTAGCCCGACGCCCGGGGCTAGTAGTTTTCAGGTCAGGGCTAGCTGCTCTATGGCACTGACTAGCCCGTGGGCTAGTGAAAATTTCTTCTTCATAAATCTGCATGAAACGTCAAATTGCTTCTGTACCAAAATTTTCGTTAATAAATCTACATTAAAAGCCAGTTTGTTTCTGTATACAGTTCTGACAGTTGTAAACATGGTATAACTGGTCAAGTTAATAAAAAATTTCAACCACAGGTGGTTGACATCGGTTCAACACAGTTCTCAAACGTAAATAATATCTTCATCTAGGTCTATCAAATGCTTAGGTATGCCCTGAGCCCCGTTCGATTTGCACTCTTCTAAGAAGAGAAGCCTTCTAAGAAGATCGTATTCCGTTATATGTAAATCGAGTAAACCGGGAGAATAAAACAAAAAATAAGCAAGTTTTTAAGTTTTCACAAACACGATGATACAAACATGTGCATGTATGTGTTATAAATCCATCTCTAGTGAAACTCATCACTCGCACACTTAAAACATGGTCGCTGCCATCTTGGAAGATAAATCTTCCAGCTTTGAGACGGAAGAGTAGAAGATCTTCCAGAAGCAGAAGAGCTACAAATCGAGTGACCAGAAGATATATTCTAGAATGAGAAGAGCGCAAATCGAACGGGGCTATTGATAGCATTCAAGCGCACGAGTGATCCAGATGCAAACACGAGTGACCCAGATGCAAACACGGTCTGCCGACATCTCAGTATAGTTACAGAGATAATTAAGATAGGAATTTAATTGTGAAGTGACAGTTAGTGATCATATCACATTTATTATTGGGATATATAGATCTTATTATCAGTTGAGTTAATCTTCCTGTTAAATTGAAATTAGATCGTTGGTGCTGTTATATATACAGGTCTGTTTTGACAGATGTTATATTCAAAAACAGGCGTGATGACACTAAATTTCTTAAGCTGTTGGTTTCTAAATAAAGTAGGAGAATCTTGTAGATGTATATTTGACAGATGTTCACAACATTTTCATCTGAAAAACTCTACTTAACATTGTTATAAATTAAAATTTGAACTTTACTTGAATCGTCATGATAATAATTTCCTATGATTATGATTAAAAGTTAAAATGATATTGATTTCATTGATATTGGCACCTTTAGTTCCAATCCAATACAATTTGCTAGCTATAAGTTATCCCTCAGGAAATGAGATGGAGAACAAAAATATCTAGAAAGTAATGGATCAGAATGAATTCAACTTCAAGTTCACTGACATGAAACCAGAACTTTTTTTATAGTAGTGATTGAGTTGGTAATGGGTTGGTTTATTGAAATTAGCAGCTTTAGATTTAAAAAAAAAATAATTATTCCCTCTCATTTAATTTAGATTGAAGTATATTTCAGTTTAACTATTCAAAATACAATATTGACATATCATTGTATAGGTACATGTAACCGTCAGAAAGTTTTAACTCTTATCTACAACCAGTAAAATATAATCCATATTTTTATACTCTTAATTGTTTTGAAGTGTGTAAACTTATTTTATTGTACAGTTAATATCTTTCGCAATAGTTATGACTATTTTCACAAACAGACCATATAACATTCTGAGCAATATTAAAATTATTGAATTCTTTGTTAAATGGCAAGATTCTGATCAATTATGTTGAGGAAAAGGTACATTTCGGAAAACAATATTTAAATGGAATACATATATTGAAAAATATCAAAAGTGCAGGGCTAGTAGAATTTTCATCAGGGCTAGTGGAAAAAATAAGCTACTAGCCCTTGGGCTAGTGGAAATTTTTTAGAATTGTACACCCCTGCATTATCAATCAAAATTCTAATGTATCTACAATATTTCTCTTCTGATTGACATAAATTTGACAGTGAATAGAGGTATATGTATTGTCATAATGTTAAATTTGAATGAGAGTATGAAATGATTATGTTATATAAAACAGGAAATGACGTTATCATATCTGTTCAAAACAGTAAAATATATCTTTGAAAAGGAAATGACATTAATATTACTCCAGTTTAAACAGGAAATGATATCGTTATAACAGTTTAAACAGGAAATGACATCATTACTCCAGTTTAAACAGGAAATGACATCGTTATAACAGTTTAAACAGGAAATGACATCATAATTTTAGTTGACTCTGTAGGTATGACCTCTGTTGTCAGGTTGACCTGTGTATATCTGGCATGTAAAGTGGAGGAATTCAACGTATCCATTGGCCAATTTGTGGGGAACCTGAAGGGAGACAGAGAGAAATTCTCCAACATCATCCTTACTTTTGAACTACTCCTGATGGGGAAACTACATTACCACCTCACAGTACATAACCCCTACAGACCCCTAGAGGGCCTTCTCATAGACATCAAGGTAATTCACAGTACCAGGGCTTTTTCTGGGGGCTTTTTGGGGCCGTTAATGGGCCCCATTCCCAATTGAAAATATTTCATATTTAAGCCAAATTCCCAAAATTTGCAGTTTACTCCTGAAAAAATCTTTCCTAATTCACCAATTTTCTTCCCAAAATGAGACAAAAAGGCCCTTTCCGAAACCAGTGAGAAAAAGCCCTGAGTACATAACCCCTACAGACCCCTAGAGGGCCTACTCATAGACATCATGGTAATACACAGTAAATAACCCCTACAGACCCCTAGAGGGCCTTCTCATAGACACCAAGGTAATTCACTGTACATAACCCCTACAGACCCCTAGAGGGCCTTCTCATAGACACCAAGATAATTCACTGTACATAACCCCTACAGACCCCAAGAGGGCCTTCTCATAGACACCAAGGTAATTCACTGTACATAACCCCTACAGACCCCTAAAGGGCCTTCTCATAGATATCAAGGTAATTCACTGTACATAACACCTACAGACCCCTAGAGGGCCTTCTCATAGACACCAAGGTAATTCACTGTACATAACCCCTACAGACCCCTAGAGGGCCTTCTCATAGACATCAAGGTAATTCACTGTACATAACCCCTACAGACCCCTAAAGGGCCTTCTCATAGATATCAAGGTAATTCACTGTACATAACACCTACAGACCCCAAGAGGGCCTTCTCATAGACACCAAGGTAATTCACTGTACATAACCCCTACAGACCCCTAAAGGGCCTTCTCATAGATATCAAGGTAATTCACTGTACATAACACCTACAGACCCCTAGAGGGCCTTCTCATAGACACCAAGGTAATTCACTGTACATAACCCCTACAGACCCCTAGAGGGCCTTCTCATAGACATCAAGGTAATTCACAGTACATAACTCCTACAGACCCCTAGAGGGCCTTCTCATAGGCATCAAGGTGTACATAACCCCTACAGACCCCTAGAGGGCCTTCTCATAGACACCAAGGTAATTCACCGTACATAACCCCTACAGACCCCTAGAGGGCCTTCTCATAGACATCAAGGTAATACACTGTACATAACCCCTACAGACCCCAAGAGGGCCTTCTCATAGACACCAAGGTAATTCACAGTACATAACCCCTACAGACCCCTAAAGGGCCTTCTCATAGCCATCAAGGTAATTCACAGTACATAACCCCTACAGACCCCTAGAGGGCCTTCTCATAGACATCAAGGTAATTCACTGTACATAACCCCTACAGACGCCAAGAGGGCCTTCTCATAGACACCAAGGTAATTCACTGTACATAACCCCTACAGACCCCTAGAGGGCCTTCTCATAGACATCAAGGTAATTCACTGTACATAACCTCTACAGACCCCTAGAGGGCCTTCTCATAGACATCAAGGTAATTCACTGTACATAACCCCTACAGACCCCTACAGACCCCTAGAGGGCCTTCTCATAGACATCAAGGTAATTCACTGTACATAACCCCTACAGACGCCAAGAGGGCCTTCTCATAGACACCAAGGTAATTCACTGTACATAACCCCTACAGACCCCTAGAGGGCCTTCTCATAGACATCAAGGTAATTCACTGTACATAACCTCTACAGACCCCTAGAGGGCCTTCTCATAGACATCAAGGTAATTCACTGTACATAACCCCTACAGACCCCTACAGACCCCTAGAGGGCCTTCTCATAGACATCAAGGTAATACACTGTACATAACCCCTACACACCCCAAGAGGGCCTTCTCATAGACATCAAGGTAATTCACTGTTCATAACCCCTACAGACCCCTAGAGGGCCTTCTCATGGACACCAAGGTAATTCACAGTACATAACCCCTACAGACCCCTAGAGGGCCTTCTCATAGACATCAAGGTAATTCACAGTAAATAACCCCTACAGACCCCTAGAGGGTCTTCTCATAGACATCAAGGTTATTCACAGTAAATAACCCCTACAGACCCCTAGAGGGCCTTCTCATAGACATCAAGGTAATACACTGTACATAACCCCTACAGACCCCAAGAGGGCCTTCTCATAGACACCAAGATAATTCACTGTACATAACCTCTACAGACCCCTAGAGGGCCTTCTCATAGACATCAAGGTAATTCACTGTACATAACCTCTACATACCCCTAGAGGGCCTTCTCATAGACATCAAGGTAATTCACTGTACATAACCTCTACAGACCCCTAGAGGGCCTTCTCATAGACACCAAGGTAATTCACAGTACATAACCCCTACAGACCCCTAGAGGGCCTTCTCATAGACACCAAGGTAATTCACTGTACATAACCACTACAGACCCCTAGAGGGCCTTCTCATAGGCATCAAGGTGTACATAACCCCTACAGACCCCTAGAGGGCCTTCTCATAGATATCAAGGTAATTCACCGTACATAACTCCTACAGACCCCTAGAGGGCCTTCTCATAGATATCAAGGTAATTCACTGAATATAACCCCTACAGACCCCTAGAGGGCCTTCTCATAGACACCAAGGTAATTCACTCTACATAACCCCTACAGACCCCTAGAGGGCCTTCTCATAGACACCAAGGTAATTCACAGTACATAACCCCTACAGACCCCTAGAGGGCCTTCTCATAGACACCAAGGTAATTCACAGTACATAACCCCTACAGACCCCTAGAGGGCCTTCTCATAGACACCAAGGTAATTCACTGTACATAACCTCTACAGACCCCTAGAGGGCCTTCTCATAGACACCAAGGTAATTCACTGTACATAACCCCTACACACCCCTAGAGGGCCTTCTCATAGACATCAAGGTAATACACTGTACATAACCCCTACAGACCCCTAGAGGGCCTTCTCATAGACATCAAGGTAATACACTGTACATAACCCCTACACACCCCTAGAGGGCCTTCTCATAGACATCAAGGTGTACATTACCCCTACAGACCCCTAGAGGGCCTTCTCATAGACATCAAGGTAATTCACAGTACCAGGGCTTTTTCTGGGGGCTTTTTGGGGCCGTTAATGGGCCCCATTCCCAATTGAAAATATTTCATATTTAAGCTAAATTCCCAAAATTTGCAGTTTACTCCTGAAAAAATCTTTCCTAATTCACCAATTTTCTTCCCAAAATGAGACAAAAAGGCCCTTTCCGAAACCAGTGAGAAAAAGCCCTGAGTACATAACCCCTACAGACCCCTAGAGGGCCTTCTCATAGACACCAAGATAATTCACTGTACATAACCCCTACAGACCCCTAAAGGGCCTTCTCATAGACATCAAGGTAATTCACTGTACATAACACCTACAGACCCCTAGAGGGCCTTCTCATAGACACCAAGGTAATTCACAGTACATAACTCCTACAGACCCCTAGAGGGCCTTCTCATAGACACCAAGGTAATTCACTGTACATAACCCCTACAGACCCCTAAAGGGCCTTCTCATAGATATCAAGGTAATTCACCGTACATAACACCTACAGACCCCTAGAAGGCCTTCTCATAGACACCAAGGTAATACACTGTACATAACCCCTACAGACCCCTAGAGGGCCTTTTCATAGACATCAAGGTAATTCACAGTACATAACCCCTACAGACCCCTAGAGGGCCTTCTCATAGACATCAAGGTAATTCACTGTACATAACCCCTACAGACCCCTAGAGGGCCTTCTCATAGACATCAAGGTAATTCACTGTACATAACCCCTACAGACCCCTAGAGGGCCTTCTCATAGACATCAAGGTAATTCACTGTACATGTACATAACCCCTACAGACCCCTAGAGGGCCTTCTCATAGACATCAAGGTAATTCACCGTACATAACCCCTACAGACCCCTAGAGGGCCTTCTCTTAGACATCAAGGTAATTCACCGTACATAACCCCTACAGACCCCTACAGACCCCTAGAGGGTCTTCTCATAGACACCAAGGTAATTCACCGTACATAACCCCTACAGACCCCTAGAGGGCCTTCTCATAGAGGTCAAGGTAATTCACTGTAGATAACCTCTACAGACCCCTAGAGGGCTTTCTCATAGACATCAAGGTAATTCACTGTACATAACCCCTACAGACCCCTAGAGGGCCTTCTCATAGACATCAAGGTAATTCACAGTACATAACCCCTACAGACCCCTAGAGGGCCTTCTCATAGATATCAAGGTAATTCACTGTACATAACCCCTACAGACCCCTAAAGGGCCATCTCATAGACATCAAGGTAATTCACTGTACATAACCCCTACACACCCCTAGAGGGCCTTCTCATAGACATCAAGGTAATACACTGTACATAACCCCTACAGACCCCTAGAGGGCCTTCTCATAGACATCAAGGTAATACACTGTACATAACCCCTACACACCCCTAGAGGGCCTTCTCATAGACATCAAGGTGTACATTACCCCTACAGACCCCTAGAGGGCCTTCTCATAGACATCAAGGTAATTCACCGTACATAACCCCTACAGACCCCTACAGACCCCTAGAGGGTCTTCTCATAGACACCAAGGTAATTCACCATACATAACCCCTACAGACCCCTAGAGGGCTTTCTCATAGAGGTCAAGGTAATTCACTGTAGATAACCTCTACAGACCCCTAGAGGGCCTTCTCATAGACATCAAGGTAATTCACTGTACATAACCCCTACAGACCCCTAGAGGGCCTTCTCATAGACATCAAGGTAATTCACAGTACATAACCCCTACAGACCCCTAGAGGGCCTTCTCATAGATATCAAGGTAATTCACTGTACATAACCCCTACAGACCCCTAAAGGGCCTTCTCATAGATATCAAAGTAATTCACTGTACATAACCTCTACAGACCCCTTTAGGGCCATCTCATAGACATCAAGGTAATTCACTGTACATAACCCCTACACACCCCTAGAGGGCCTTCTCATAGACATCAAGGTAATACACTGTACATAACCCCTACAGACCCCTAGAGGGCCTTCTCATAGACATCAAGGTAATACACTGTACATAACCCCTACACACCCCTAGAGGGCCTTCTCATAGACATCAAGGTAATTCACTGTTCATAACCCCTACAGACCCCTAGAGGGCCTTCTCATAGACACCAAGGTAATTCACTGTACATAACCCCTACAGACCCCTAGAGGGCCTTCTCATAGACATCAAGGTAATTCACTGTACATGTACATAACCCCTACAGACCCCTAGAGGGCCTTCTCATAGACATCAAGGTAATTCACTGTTCATAACCCCTACAGACCCCTAGAGGGCCTTCTCATAGACACCAAGGTAATTCACTGTACATAACCCCTACAGACCCCTAGATGGCCTTCTCATAGACACCAAGGTAATTCACTGTACATAACCCCTACAGACCCCTAGAGGGTCTTCTCATAGACATCAAGGTAATTCACCGTACATAACCTCTACAGACCCCTAGAGGGCCTTCTCATAGACACCAAGGTAATTCACTGTACATAACCCCTACAGACCCCTAGAGGGTCTTCTCATAGACATCAAGGTAATTCACCGTACATAACCTCTACAGACCCCTAGAGGGCCTTCTCATAGACACCAAGGTAATTCACTGTACATAACCCCTACAGACCCCTAGAGGGTCTTCTCATAGACACCAAGGTAATTCACTGTACATAACCCCTACAGACCCCTAGAGGGCCTTCTCATAGACGTCAAGGTAATTCACTGTATTGAGAAGCGTCGGCGGCCATGTGATTAAGTTGTCCCAACACTTTAACACTAGCCCTCCACCTCTGTGTATTTTGTCCCCATTAATTTGCCAACCTGGCACGTCCTTAAATGACCCTTGTTGTTAATAGGACGTTAAACAAATAAACCGAACTGTAACATTGTGAATTCTTTCTGTTGACAGAGTCGTTGTACGCTGATTGAGGACGCTGAAAAATTGCGAGCTTACGCCGAGGCTTTTGTGGACAAATCCGTTGCTAATACTGACGCTTGTCTTATATTCTCCCCGTCACAGGTATGTACGTTGTGGATGTAATTATAGGCTGGCAGGCTGGTCATTGATAGAGACTGGTCATTGATAGGGATAGAGACTGGTCATTGATAGGGATAGAGACTGGTCATTGATAGGGACTGGTCATTGATAGAGACTGGTCATTGATAGAGACTGGTCATTGATAGGGACTGGTCATTGATAGAGACTGGTCATTGATAGAGATAGAGACTGGTCATTGATAGAGATAGAGACTGGTCATTGATAGGGACTGGTCATTGATAGAGACTGGTCATTGATAGAGACTGGTCATTGATAAAGACTGGTCATTGATAGAGATAGGGACTGGTCATTGATAGAGATAGAGGCTGGTTATTAATAGAGAAAGAGACTGGTCATTGATAGAGACTGGTCATTGATAGAGATAGAGACTGGTCATTGATAGAGACTGGTCATTGATAGAGATAGAGTCTGGTCATTGATAGAGACTGGTCATTGATAGAGACTGGTCATTGATAGAGACTGGTCATTGATAGAGATAGAGACTGGTCATTGATAGAGACTGGTCATTGATAGAGATAGAGACTGGTCATTGATAGAGACTGGTCATTGATAGAGATAGAGTCTGGTCATTGATAGAGACTGGTCATTGATAGAGACTGGTCATTGATAGAGACTGGTCATTGATAGAGATAGAGACTGGTCATTGATAGAGATAGAGACTGGTCATTGATAGAGACTGGTCATTGATAGAGATAGACTGGTCATTGATAGGGACTGGTCATTGATAGAGACTGGTCATTGATAGAGACTGGTCATTGATAGAGATAGAGACTGGTCATTGATAGAGACTGGTCATTGATAGAGATAGAGACTGGTCATTGATAAAGACTGGTCATTGATAGAGATAGAGACTGGTCATTGATAGAGATAGAGACTGGTCATTGATAGAGACTGGTCATTGATAGAGATAGAGGCTGGTCATTAATAGAGACTGGTCATTGATAGAGATAGAGACTGGTCATTGATAGAGACTGGTCATTGATAAAGACTGGTCATTGATAGAGACTGGTCATTGATAGAGATAGAGACTGGCCATTGATAGAGACTGGTCATTGATAGAGACTGGTCATTGATAGAGATAGAGACTGGTCATTGATAGAGACTGGTCATTGATAGAGACTGGTCATTGATAGAGACTGGTCATTGATAGAGATAGAGACTGGTCATTGATAGAGATAGAGACTGGTCATTGATAGAGACTGGTCATTGATAGAGACTGGTCATTGATAGAGATAGAGACTGGTCATTGATAGAGATAGAGACTGGTCATTGATAGAGATAGAGACTGGTCATTGATAGAGACTGGTCATTGATAGAGACTGGTCATTGATAGAGATAGAGGCTGGTCATTGATAGAGACTGGTCATTGATAGAGATAGAGACTGGTCATTGATAGAGATAGAGACTGGTCATTGATAGAGATAGAGACTGGTCATTGATAGAGACTGGTCATTGATAGAGATAGAGACTGGTCATTGATAGAGACTGGTCATTGATAGAGATAGAGACTGGTCATTGATAGAGACTGGTCATTGATATAGATAGAGGCTGGTCATTAATAGAGATAGAGACTGGTCATTGATAGAGATAGAGACTGGTCATTGATAGAGATAGAGACTGGTTATTGATAGAGATAGAGACTGGTCATTGATAGAGACTGGTCATTGATAGAGACTGGTCATTGATAGAGATAGACTGGTCATTGATAGAGATAGAGACTGGTCATTGATAGAGATAGACTGGTCATTGATAGAGATAGAGACTGGTCATTGATAGAGATAGAGGCTGGTCATTGATAGAGACTGGTCATTGATAGAGATAGAGACTGGTTATTGATAGAGACTGGTCATTGATAGAGACTGGTCATTGATAGAGACTGGTCATTGATAGAGATAGAGACTGGTCATTGATAGAGATAGAGACTGGTCATTGATAGGGACTGGTCATTGATAGAGACTGGTCATTGATAGAGACTGGTTATTGATAGAGATAGAGACTGGTCATTGATAGAGATAGAGACTGGTCATTGATAGAGATAGAGGCTGGTCATTGATAGAGACTGGTCATTGATAGAGATAGAGACTGGTTATTGATAGAGACTGGTCATTGATAGAGATAGAGACTGGTCATTGATAGAGACTGGTCATTGATAGAGATAGAGACTGGTCATTGATAGAGATAGAGACTGGTCATTGATAGAGATAGAGGCTGGTCATTGATAGAGACTGGTCATTGATAGAGATAGAGACTGGTCATTGATAGAGATAGAGACTGGTCATTGATAAAGACTGGTCACTGATAGAGATAGAGACTGGTCATTGATAGAGATAGAGACTGGTCATTGATAGAGATAGAGACTGGTCATTGATAGAGATAGAGACTGGTCATTGATAGAGACTGGTCATTGATAGAGATAGAGACTGGTCATTGATAGAGATAGAGACTGGTCACTGATAGAGATAGAGACTGGTCATTGATAGAGGCTGGTCATTGATAGAGACTGGTCATTGATAGAGATAGAGACTGGTCATTGATAGAGATAGAGACTGGTCATTGATAGAGATAGAGACTGGTCATTGATAGAGATAGAGACTGGTCATTGATAGAGATAGAGACTGGTCATTGATAGAGATAGAGACTGGTCATTGATAGAGATAGAGACTGGTCATTGATAGAGATAGAGTCTGGTCATTGATAGAGATAGAGACTGGTCACTGATAGAGATAGAGACTGGTCATTGATAGAGGCTGGTCATTGATAGAGATAGAGACTGGTCATTGATAGAGATAGAGTCTGGTCATTGATAGAGATAGAGACTGGTCATTGATAGAGATAGAGACTGGTCATTGATAGAGATAGAGACTGGTCATTGATAGAGACTGGTCATTGATAGAGATAGAGACTGGTCATTGATAGAGATAGAGTCTGGTCATTGATAGAGACTGGTCATTGATAGAGGCTGGTCATTGATAGAGATAGAGACTGGTCATTGATAGAGATAGAGACTGGTCATTGATAGAGACTGGTCATTGATAGAGATAGAGTCTGGTCATTGATAGAGACTGGTCATTGATAGAGATAGAGACTGGTCATTGATAGAGGCTGGTCATTGATAGAGATAGAGACTGGTCATTGATAGAGATAGAGATAGAGACTGGTCATTGATAAAGACTGGTCATTGATAGAGATAGAGGCTGGTCATTGATAGAGATAGAGACTGGTCATTGATAGAGATAGAGACTGGTCATTGATAGAGATAGAGACTGGTCATTGATAGAGACTGGTCATTGATAGAGATAGAGACTGGTCATTGATAGAGATAGAGACTGGTCATTGATAGAGATAGAGACTGGTCATTGATAGAGACTGGTCATTGATAGAGACTGGTCATTGATAGAGATAGAGATAGAGACTGGTCATTGATAGAGATAGAGACTGGTCATTGATAGAGATAGAGACTGGTCATTGATAGAGACTGGTCATTGATAGAGATAGAGACTGGTCATTGATAGAGATAGAGACTGGTCATTGATAGAGACTGGTCATTGATAGAGATAGAGACTGGTCATTGATAGAGATAGAGACTGGTCATTGATAGAGACTGGTCATTGATAGAGACTGGTCATTGATAGAGATAGAGACTGGTCATTGATAGAGACTGGTCATTGATAGAGATAGAGACTGGTCATTGATAGAGATAGAGACTGGTCATTGATAGAGATAGAGACTGGTCATTGATAGAGACTGGTCATTGATAGAGATAGAGACTGGTCATTGATAAAGACTGGTCATTGTTTGAGACTGGTCATTGATAGAGATAGAGACTGGTCATGATAGAGACTAGTCATGATAAAGACTGGTCATTGATAGAGACTGGTCACTGATAGAGATAGAGACTGGTCATTGAAAGAGACTGGTCATTGATAGAGATAGAGTCTGGTCATTGATAGAGACTGGTCACTGATAGAGATAGAGACTGGTCATTGATAGAGACTGGTCATTGATAGAGATAGAGACTGGTCATTGATAAAGACTGGTCATTGTTTGAGACTGGTCATTGATAGGGACTGGTCATTGATAGAGATAGAGACTGGTCATTGATAGAGACTGGTCACTGATAGAGATAGAGACTGGTCATTGATAGAGAGAGAGACTGGTCATTGATAGAGACTGGTCATTGATAGAGATAGAGACTGGTCATTGATAGAGACTGGTCATTGATAGAGATAGAGACTGGTCATTGATAAAGACTGGTCATTGTTTGAGACTGGTCATTGATAGAGATAGAGACTGGTCATGATAGAGACTAGTCATGATAAAGACTGGTCATTGATAGAGACTGGTCATTGATAGAGACTGGTCATTGATAGAGACTGGTCATTGATAGAGACTGGTCACTGATAGAGATAGAGACTGGTCATTGATAGAGATAGAGACTGGTCATTGATAGAGACTGGTCATTGATAGAGACTGGTCATTGATAGAGATAGACTGGTCATTGATAGAGACTGGTCATTGATAGAGATAGAGACTGGTCATTGATAGAGATAGAGACTGGTCATTGATAGAGACTGGTCACTGATAGAGATAGAGACTGGTCATTGATAGAGACTGGTCATTAATAGAGACTGGTCATTGATAGAGATAGAGACTGGTCATTGATAGAGATAGAGACTGGTCATTGATAGAGACTGGTCACTGATAGAGATAGAGACTGGTCATTGATAGGGACTGGTCATTGATAGAGACTGGTCATTGATAGAGTCTGGTCATTGATAGAGATAGAGACTGGTCATTGATAGAGATAGGGACTGGTCATTGATAGAGACTGGTCATTGATAGAGATAGAGACTGGTCATTGATAGAGATAGACTGGTCATTGATAGAGACTGGTCATTGATAGAGATAGAGTCTGGTCATTGATAGAGATAGAGACTGGTCATTGATAGAGACTGGTCATTGATAGAGATAGAGACTGGTCATTGATAGAGACTGGTCATTGATAGAGATAGAGACTGGTCATTGATAGAGATAGAGACTGGTCATTGATAGAGACTGGTCATTGATAGAGATAGAGTCTGGTCATTGATAGAGATAGAGACTGGTCATTGATAGAGATAGAGTCTGGTCATTGATAGAGACTGGTCATTGATAGAGATAGAGACTGGTCATTGATAGAGATAGAGATAGAGACTGGTCATTGATAAAGACTGGTCATTGATAGAGATAGAGGCTGGTCATTGATAGAGACTGGTCATTGATAGAGATAGAGACTGGTCATTGATAGAGATAGAGACTGGTCATTGATAGAGACTGGTCATTGATAGAGATAGAGACTGGTCATTGATAGAGATAGAGACTGGTCATTGATAGAGACTGGTCATTGATAGAGATAGAGACTGGTCATTGATAGAGATAGAGACTGGTCATTGATAGAGATAGAGACTGGTCATTGATAGAGATAGAGACTGGTCATTGATAGAGATAGAGACTGGTCATTGATAGAGACTGGTCATTGATAGAGATAGAGACTGGTCATTGATAGAGATAGAGACTGGTCATTGATAGAGATAGAGACTGGTCATTGATAGAGACTGGTCATTGATAGAGATAGAGACTGGTCATTGATAGAGATAGAGACTGGTCATTGATAGAGATAGAGACTGGTCATTGATAGAGGCTGGTCATTGATAGAGATAGAGACTGGTCATTGATAGAGATAGAGACTGGTCATTGATAGAGACTGGTCATTGATAGAGACTGGTCACTGATAGAGATAGAGACTGGTCATTGATAGAGACTGGTCATTGATAGAGATAGAGACTGGTCATTGATAGAGATAGAGACTGGTCATTGATAGAGACTGGTCATTGATAGAGATAGAGACTGGTCATTGATAGAGATAGAGACTGGTTATTGATAGAGACTGGTCATTGATAGGGAATGGTCATTGATAGAGACTGGTCATTGATAGAGATAGAGACTGGTCCTTGATAGAGACTGGTCACTGATAGAGATAGAGACTGGTCATTGATAGCCTAATTAGCGTCACCTCTTCTGAAGTTGATAATTTGTAATATGGGGGATACAAAATAAGTCAGTTATATCAAATACAGTAGAACTTGGTTAACTCGAAAGACAGGGTAAGAAAAATCAATAACTGTCGAAGTTGGTATGAGACAGGGGAATCTCAACCCTGGGACAAGGTTCTGAGTCTACCTGTCTTACAGGTGAGACTCATGCCAGCTGTCTTACAGGTGAGACTCATGCCAGCTGTCAACAGGTCATTAGTCCAGAAATCTGGGATGACTCAGTCAAGCAGGCGGTCAAATGTTAATATTTACAACCATAAATGCATGAACCTGAGATGAAGTGTTCTTCATCTACTTAAATAATTTAGGCATCTGTTTTGAAAAAAAAAAATCAAATCAAATCTTTTTAGAAAACTCAATGGTGTAAGATATAATATTCTATGGTCAGAATTTACTAGAATGTTGGAAATTGGAAACAAAGATTTCAAGAAAATTTTGAAGGACATTGCTATGGTCACTTTTGCACCCTCAGCACTTTTAGGATTGACACATCTGGGCTGTTAATTGCAAAACCTGGCAGCTTAATAGTATATCAAGGCGTTCCTTATCTGTGTCATCCTCTGATACTGATGACCTAAGATTCCTATTTCATTGATTCCAACAGATTGCCCTGGCCGCTGTCTTAACCAGTGCTTCCCAGATAGGCAAGAATATGGACAGGTAGGTTTTAATTATGGACAGGTAAGTTTTAATCATGGACAGGTAGGTTTTAATTATGGACAGGTAAGTTTTAATCATGGACAGGTAAGTTTTAATTATGGACAGGTAAGTTTTAATTATGGACAGGTAAGTTTTAATTATGGACAGGTAGGTTTTAATTATGGACAGGTAAGTTTTAATTATGGACAGGTAAGTTTTAATTATGGACAGGTAGGTTTTAATTATGGACAGGTAGGTTTTAATTATGGACAGGTAGGTTTTAATCATGGACAGGTAAGTTTTAATCATGGACAGGTAGGTTTTAATTTCAACTGTTGTGGTTACTGACACATGTCCTCATGTTTCTGTGTAAATTAAAAACCCTATGAATTAACACCACGTCCGGTGAATCCGCCGAATTCCTGGTTTGAAAGGTCATCTTTACATTTAAACATTGATATCAACACCAAACATTGGCAAACTGATGCCCAGTTGATTAAACATATAGAAATTTCAGGACTGTTGCTAAATATTTTTCCTGACTTAAAATAGCTGTACAGATATAGGCATAATTTTAGCATAGATTTATAGTGCAATATTTGATCTAGTGATAGCATTTTGTTTTGACACCATTTCCATTTTTGTTTGTGTGGCAGGACACAGGGGGTTATAAGGCTTGCAGTAGTAATATTTTGTAATTTTCCAGATTTTCCCACAATTTTAGTGGGGTGGTTACACTAAAATATAAATATCTTTCTTAAATGCAGGTCATGAGGTACTTTCCTGCAGCTCGCTGTAAGTTCAGCTTGAATAGTTGAAGACAAGATTTTTTGCGAAATTCTGAAATATTTTAATTTCAATTTTTAGCTCACCTGGTCCGAAGGACCAAGGTGAGCTTATGCCATACCGTATCGTCCGTCGTCCGCCGTCCGTCTGTCGTCCGTCCGTCCGTCAACAATTGACTTCTTCTTCATAACCACAGATCAGAATTCGACCAAATTTGGTCAGAAGCATCCCTATGGGATGTGGACTCAAAATTGTACAAATGGTGGGGCTGACCCCCCAGGGGTCTGAGGGGCGGGGCCAAAAGGGGTCAATATAGCTATATTGATATAAACGACTTCTTCTCTGAAACCGAGCAATGGATATTGCTCATATTTACTTGGTAGCATCACTATTGGTTGGGGATTCAAAATTGTACAAATGATAGGGCTGACCCCCCAGGGGTCAGAGGGGTGGGGCCAAATGTGGTCTATCGGGCTATATTGACATATAATGACTTCTCTGAAACCGAGCAATGGATATTGCTCATATTTGCCTGGTAGCATCACTATAAGGTGGGGATTCAAAATTGTACAAATGATGGGTCTGACCCCCTGGGGCCTGAGGGCCGGGGCCAAAAGGGCTCAATATAGCTATACATTGTATTGATATAAACGACTTTTTCTCTGAAACCGAGCAATGGATATCGCTCATATTTGCCTGGTAGCATCACTATGGGGTGGGATTCAAAATTGTCCAAGTGATGGGGCTGACCCCAGGGCTCTGAGGGGAGGGGCCAAAAGGGGTCAATTGGGCTATTTGATAAAAACAACTTCTTCCCTAAAACCGAGCTATAAATATTGTTCATATTTGCCTGGTAGCAACACTATGAGGTGAGGATTCAAAATTGTACAAATGGTGGGGCTGACCCCCAGGGGCCTGAGGGGCAGGGCCAACAGGGGTAAATATAGCTATACTGATGTAAACAACTTCTTCTCTGAAAAAGAGCAATGGATATCGCTCATATTTGCCTGGTAGCATCACTATTGGGTGGGGATTCAAAATTGTCCAAATGATGGGGCTGACCCCAGGGGCCTGAGGGGTAGGGTCAAAAGGGATCAAATGGGATATATTGATATAAATGACTTCTTCTCTTAAACAGAGCAGTGGATATCTCTCATATTTGTCTGGTAGCATCACTATAGGTGGGGATTCAAAATTGTATAAATGATCGGGCTGACCCCCCTGGGGGCTGATGGGTGGGGCCAAAAGGGGTCAATTTGGCAGAATCGATGTAAACAAATTTTTATCTGAAACTAAGCCATTGATATCTCTAATATTTGACTGGTAGCATTCCCTTGGGTTAAGGATTCAAACAAAATTGTACAAATTTTGGGGTTGACCCTCCAGGGGGCTGAGGGTGGAGCCAAAAGGGGTCAATTTAACTAAATTGATATGAACAACTTTTTCTCTGAAACAGCTCATATTTGACTGGTAGTATCCTTTTGGGTAGGGATTCAAAATTTCATAAAGGAAGGAACTGTTTATTGTTTCATATCTCATACAATCCAGGTGAGCGATACAGGCCCTCTGGGCCTCTTGTTCTTCGTTAGAATAAAGAGGGAAATTATTTGTGGTCTGACACCTGCAAAATACTCGTCTGCCATTTTGTATAATATGCATGAGTCAGTCAGACGTTTTAGTGCTACTACAACCAGTCAAACAAGCGTCTGTGGGACCCGGTTGTCTAATGAAGAAAACAATATCTGAAAACAAATACATACATAAACAAAAATCATCAAAAGGCCAACTCTGGTAATTTTTACATCACTACCATGTCAGTACAAGAGTGTCTTTGTTGCTACAGGTGTAAAATATGGAAATGTTTAATTTTCCTATTTAACTATTACAATGCAATAAGACCTGCTAATGTCAAAATAATTAATTCCGATAAACTGTGAGATTTACTGTCATTTTGATCCTGGGTTTTACTGTATATGTTGCATAATTCTTGGATTGCGGCATAATTTGAATAGCGTTGATTTGAACTAGATCTGTATACTCAACCAGCCCATGTTTGATTTTTCCTCAGTTACGTGACTGAAACATTACTACACGGTGCAACATCTGATGAAATGGAAAAGACAGTTTACCAGATAAAACGTAAGTCTTCTTATATAAACACCAATTTATTCCGTACTGCTAAATTATTTTAAAAACACTTGCAATGAAGCCATGGAAGTCCATCTGATCAAATTATACAGAGAGACAAAATTTTGTTTGAAAATCTGAGAAATTACTTATTTATACAGTATCAATCATAATCTCTGACAATTTTGATACACTCATCTTTGATGGGAGTATTGTGGTATGGTGTCTCATCTTTGATGGGAGTATTGTGGTATGGTGTCTCATCTTTGATGGGAGTATTGTGGTATGGTGTCTCATCTTTGATGGGAGTATTGTGGTATGGTGTCATCCATCTTTGATGGGAGTATTGTGGTATGGTGTCTCATCTTTGATGGGAGTATTGTGGTATGGCGTCTCATCTTTGATGGGAGTATTATGGTATGGTGTCTCATCTTTGATGGGAGTATTGTGGTATGGTGTCTCATCTTTGATGGGAGTATTGTGGTATGGTGTCTCATCTTTGATGGGAGTATTGTGGTATGGTGTCTCAACTTTGATGGGAGTATTGTGGTATGGTGTCTCATCTTTGATGGGAGTATTGTGGTATGGTGTCGTGTCTCATCTTTGATGGGAGTATTGTGGTATGGTGTCTCATCTTTGATGGGAGTATTGTGGTATGGTGTCTCATCTTTGATGGGAGTATTGTGGTATGGTGTCGTGTCTCATCTTTGATGGGAGTATTGTGGTATGGTGTCTCATCTTTGATGGGAGTATTGTGGTATGGCGTCTCATCTTTGATGGGAGTATTGTGGTATGGTGTCT
The DNA here is from genome assembly GCF_902652985.1 of Pecten maximus. Lineage (NCBI taxonomy): Eukaryota > Metazoa > Mollusca > Bivalvia > Pectinida > Pectinidae > Pecten > Pecten maximus. The sequence goes on along the minus strand of NC_047031.1, from coordinate 4,890,315 downwards.
CATCTTTGATGGGAGTATTGTGGTATGGTGTCTCATCTTTGATGGGAGTATTGTGGTATGGTGTCTCATCTTTGATGGGAGTATTGTGGTATGGTGTCTCATCTTTGATGGGAGTATTGTGGTATGGTGTCTCATCTTTGATGGGAGTATTGTGGTATGGTGTCTCATCTTTGATGGGAGTATTGTGGTATGGTGTCTCATCTTTGATGGGAGTATTGTGGTATGGTGTCTCATCTTTGATGGGAGTATTGTGGTATGGTGTCTCATCTTTGATGGGAGTATTGTGGTATGGTGTCTCATCTTTGATGGGAGTATTGTGGTATGGTGTCTCATCTTTGATGGGAGTATTGTGGTATGGTGTCGTGTCTCATCTTTGATGGGAGTATTGTGGTATGGCGTCTCATCTTTGATGGGAGTATTGTGGTATGGTGTCTCATCTTTGATGGGAGTATTGTGGTATGGCGTCTCATCTTTGATGGGAGTATTGTGGTATGGCGTCTCATCTTTGATGGGAGTATTGTGGTATGGCGTCTCATCTTTGATGGGAGTATTGTGGTATGGCGTCTCATCTTTGATGGGAGTATTGTGGTATGGCGTCTCATCTTTGATGGGAGTATTGTGGTATGGCGTCTCATCTTTGATGGGAGTATTGTGGTATGGTGTCTCATCTTTGATGGGAGTATTGTGGTATGGCGTCTCATCTTTGATGGGAGTATTGTGGTATGGTGTCTCATCTTTGATGGGAGTATTGTGGTATGGTGTCGTGTCTCATCTTTGATGGGAGTATTGTGGTATGGTGTCTCATCTTTGATGGGAGTATTGTGGTATGGTGTCTCATCTTTGATGGGAGTATTGTGGTATGGTGTCTCATCTTTGATGGGAGTATTGTGGTATGGTGTCATCCATCTTTGATGGGAGTATTGTGGTATGGTGTCTCATCTTTGATGGGAGTATTGTGGTATGGCGTCTCATCTTTGATGGGAGTATTATGGTATGGTGTCTCATCTTTGATGGGAGTATTGTGGTATGGTGTCTCATCTTTGATGGGAGTATTGTGGTATGGTGTCTCATCTTTGATGGGAGTATTGTGGTATGGTGTCTCATCTTTGATGGGAGTATTGTGGTATGGTGTCTCATCTTTGATGGGAGTATTGTGGTATGGTGTCGTGTCTCATCTTTGATGGGAGTATTGTGGTATGGTGTCTCATCTTTGATGGGAGTATTGTGGTATGGTGTCTCATCTTTGATGGGAGTATTGTGGTATGGTGTCTCATCTTTGATGGGAGTATTGTGGTATGGTGTCTCATCTTTGATGGGAGTATTATGGTATGGTGTCTCATCTTTGATGGGAGTATTGTGGTATGGTGTCTCATCTTTGATGGGAGTATTGTGGTATGGTGTCTCATCTTTGATGGGAGTATTATGGTATGGCGTCGTGTCTCATCTTTGATGGGAGTATTGTGGTATGGTGTCTCATCTTTGATGGGAGTATTGTGGTATGGCGTCTCATCTTTGATGGGAGTATTATGGTATGGTGTCTCATCTTTGATGGGAGCATTGTGGTATGGCGTCTCATCTTTGATGGGAGTATTGTGGTATGGCGTCTCATCTTTGATGGGAGTTTTATGGTATGGTGTCTCATCTTTGATGGGAGTTTTATGGTATGGTGTCTCATCTTTGATGGGAGTATTGTGGTATGGTGTCTCATCTTTGATGGGAGTATTGTGGTATGGTGTCTCATCTTTGATGGGAGTTTTATGGTATGGTGTCTCATCTTTGATGGGAGTATTGTGGTATGGTGTCTCATCTTTGATGGGAGTATTGTGGTATGGCGTCTCATCTTTGATGGGAGTATTGTGGTATGGCGTCTCATCTTTGATGGGAGTATTGTGGTATGGTGTCTCATCTTTGATGGGAGTATTGTGGTATGGTGTCTCATCTTTGATGGGAGTATTGTGGTATGGTGTCTCATCTTTGATGGGAGTATTATGGTATGGCGTCTCATCTTTGATGGGAGTATTATGGTATGGCGTCTCATCTTTGATGGGAGTATTATGGTATGGCGTCTCATCTTTGATGGGAGTATTATGGTATGGCGTCGTCCATCTTGCCATCGCGTATAAATTTTCCTGAGATTTTCTCCTACACTTTTAGACCAGTCTCCTTGAACCTTGGTATATATTCATGATTATGATACATAGTTCTGCTTCCCTTCAAGTACTCCAACTATGTTAGAGGTTTTACACAGCGAGATACTTTTGACAGGCGCCGTACACATGTAGCCTGCAGAATCATATCCAATAGAAAAAGGGCCAACCAGCAGCCTCTTATGTTATAGAAGTACCCTTCAAGTAAATTTGATTCTACTATTTTTCGCAAAACCTAATTTGTTTATTTCAGTATTTGATTTTTGTCTGGAGATCTTCCAGTTTTCAACCTTGTCTTATAATTCTCACATGATTGCAGACATATTGAATAAAAACATGTTACAGTTATAACACATGTTATTTAATTTGTCAGCAATTCTGTAAGAATTATAGGGCAATAATTAACTTTCTAAAGAAAGCAGTTTTATGGTTAAATATGGCATTTGATGAACTCATATATATATTTATTCTGCAAGCAACTGCCACCACATTGTCGGAATACACCCACCATATCTATCTTTGCTGTATACAGCAGTGACGGAAAACATCTGTATTTTGGAATCTTAGCATGTGCGTCTGTTTGACTGACCTACTTCAAAAAGAAACTTCATTTAAAAGGCGAACATATTTCTGTCATTTTTGTCACCGTTAAACTTCAAAATGCTTACTTTTGATGACTGTTGCAGGATAAATAGAATACATGGTCAGTGTCTTAAATTATAAGCTGTATTTTTGGCTTGGCACAGAAAGACAAAAGTGGCTTGCCAAGGCTCGCCACATTTGTCTTTCTTTACCCTCCCAAAATACAGCTTATATTTTAAGACACTGACCATGTATTCTCTTTATATTTACGTTTAAAATGAATGGTTCTTAAAGCCATTGTATGCCTGATATGGGTCAATCACAGTTAAATTTTCTTATAGATTCTAAAGCCTATTTTCTCATAGATTCTAAAGCCTATTTTCTTATAGATTCTAAAGCCTATTTTCTCATAGATTCTAAAGCCTATGATAACTGTTATTCTACCACAATATGCTGTGTTATGCGACTCGCAAGCCTCTCTATAAATGTGCTGACTGTTGAATAAATATATGTTATATACCACTAGTGGTATATGACTTTCCAGTCCTTTGATTGGTGAAGAATATGAACTTTAACCCAAGCTGCATTGTTTTGGACGTCATCAATAATCGAATGACGTCACATCACCGGGTCCCGGATGTCACTGGTACACTTTATTTGCATACGCGAAATTATACTTGGCCACGTTTCCCTTTGATTCAAGCTGATATTATTGTGGTAGAAACAGGTCACACGACTTGTGATTGTTGTATATGGAATTTATTTAACAAAATAAGTTAAGCTCGTGTCTTTTGTAACTTTTGAAAAATAACTTACTCGTGTGAAATAAATTCAGTATCCAACAACCACCTGTTGTGTAACCTCTATTTATCTTATCAGTTTGTTGTATTTCAACAGGTATAAAGTATATGGTGAAATCCCAGAAGCCACTTGAGAAAGAACTGGTTGGACGTGTACAGAAAAAACTGGTGAAGTGTCGTAACCAAGACAACAACCCGGACAGTGATCAGTGAGTTTACATGTTAAAGTCAACCTTCAATCCACTTTTAAGAGACAGTTTGTAAAGTTTGTTTTTAGAGGAGCAGATTTGTGCATTTTGTGTGTTTAAATAGAGGTTACACCACGAGTGGTTGTTGGATATGAAATTTATTTCACACGAGTAAGTTATTTTTTTAAAGTTACAAAAGACACGAGCTTTAGCGAGTGTTTTTTGCAACTTTTAAAAAATAACTTACGAGTGGGAAATAAATTCCATATCCAACAATTTCGAGTCGTGTGACCTGTTTCTACCACAATAATATCGGCTTGAATCAAAGGGAAACATGGCCAAGTATAATTTCGCGTATGCAAATAAAGTGTACCGGTGACGTCCGGGACCCGGTGATGTGACGTCATTAGATTATTGATGACGTCAATAACAATTGCAGCTTGGGTCAAAGTTCACCGTGTTAGCCAATCAAAATGCGTACAGAGTTTATACCACGTGTGGTATAAACAGATTGTTAATCAACAGCTGTAATGATTAACTGATGGTCTGAGAGTTGAATAACACAGGGTATTGTGGTAAAAATATCTTTATTCACCTGTTAAACAATTATGAATACTTCATGAAAAATCATGAATAATTTATGCACAAAATTCATGGATAGTTCATGAATTGTTCATGCACAAAATTTTTGACTATTTTTGATTTCTTCATGAAAATTTTTACGAAATTCATGAACTCAAAACGTAACACCTACAAATATTCTTAAATGTTCATGAACATTCATGAGCTCATGTATATTATCTCGCAAGGGGCAGCAATTTGAAGTCCTAGAACCCAGATTTTTGGCTGGAAGGTTCCTGGGATGAAGACTGACAAAGTTTGTAAAAAAAAGGATATGACCTTGACACAGAGTCAAGGTCAAAGAAGTCAGAATTTGCTGAAACCTTAAATGACTTCTTCTCAATAACCAACATGCTAGAATCAAGCTATTCATTTGTTGTAAAGGCTCCATGGAAGAAGCCCAAGAAAATTTTTTAAAAGGAATTACCTTGACCCATATTCAATGTCACAGGGGTCAAATATCTTCAAACACTTAAATGACTTCTCAATAGCCAAACATTTTAGAATCAAGATATTTGGCTCGTAGGTACCTCTGATGAAGCATGATGTTTTACCAATGGCTAGATTGCAGACAGATGGAGAGTAGTGTAGACAGGGCATGAAGAGGTCTGACAGCTCTCTTCTGTTGTGAAGACGTTGAGTTTTGAAGTTAGATGAGGGCTTATTTGTGAGAAGTTAGAGTTTTTTTGTGAGAAGTTAAAGAAGGGCTTATTTGTGAGAAGTTATAGAAGGAGCTATTTGTGAGAAGTTAGAGGAGAGCTTCTTTGTGAGAAGTTAGAGGAGAGCTTATTTGTGAGAAGTTAGAGGAGAGCTTATTTGTGAGAAGTTAGAGGAGAGCTTATTTGTGAGAAGTTACAGGAGAGCTTATTTGTGAGAAGTTACAGGAGAGCTTATTTGTGAGAAGTTACAGGAGAGCTTATTTGTGAGAAGTTACAGGAGAGCTTATTTGTGAGAAGTTACAGGAGAGCTTATTTGTGAAAAGTTACATGAGAGCTTATTTGTGAGAAGTTACAGGAGAGCTTGTTTGTGATAAATTACAGGAGAGCTTATTTGTGAGAAGTTACAGGAGAGCTTATTTGTGAAAAGTTACATGAGAGCTTATTTGTGAGAAGTTACAGGAGAGCTTATTTGTGAGAAGTTACAGGAGAGCTTATTTGTGAGAAGTTACAGGAGAGATTATTTGTGAGAAGTTAGAGGAGGGCTTATTTGTGAGAAATTAGAGGAAGGCTTATTTGTGAGAAGTTAGAGGAAGGCGTATGTGTGAGAAGTTAGAGGAAGGCTTATTTGTGAGAAGTTAGAGGAAGGCTTATGTGTGATAAGTTAGAGGAGGGCTTATTTGTGAGAATTTAGAGGAAGGCTTATTTGTGAGAAATTAGAGGAAGGCTTATTTGTGAGAAGTTAGAGGAAGGCGTATGTGTGAGAAGTTAGAAGAAGGCTTATTTGTGAGTAGTTAGATGAGGGCTTATTTGTGAGAAATTAGAGGAAGGCTTATTTGTGAGAAGTAAGAGGAATGCTTATGTGTGATAAGTTAGAGGAGGGCTTATTTGTGAGAATTTAGAGGAAGGCTTATTTGTGAGAAATTAGAGGAAGGCTTATTTGTCAGAAGTTAGAGGAAGGCGTATGTGTGAGAAGTTAGAGGAAGGCTTATTTTTTTTGAGAAGTTAGAGGAAGGCTTTTTTATGAAAAGTTAGAGGACTTATTTGTGAATAGTTAGAGCAGGGCTTATTTGTGTGAAGTTAGGAAGGCTTATTTGTGAGAAGTAAGAGGAGGGCTTGTTTTTGTGTTGTTTTTGTTAAATTTTAGAAAGGGCTTACAAGTAATTGTGGATTGGGATTTATTGATGAATATGGTATTACATGTTTCAGCTTTGATTCAGCTCATCTTGTCTCTGTGTGTCAGTCCATCTGTCAGTCCGTCCGTCAAGCTGTCTATGTATGTCTGTCCTATTTATTCGTCTGTTATAACAATCTTTTGCCTTGTCATCTGTCAGTCCGTCCGTCAAGCTGTCTGAGTATGTCTGTCCTATTTATTCGTCTGTTATAACAATCTTTTTCCTTGTCATCTGTCAGTCCGTCCGTCTGTCTGTGTCTGTCCGTCCGTCTGTCTATATTATTTACTTGTGTGTTTAGGTATAAGAGGAAACTACGGGAAATGTTGGATGAGGATGAGGAACAACAGACGATCAAACGAACAAGAATCAGCGAGGTAAACTTCAGTAGGTCTGAGTATAAGGGCGACTGATTTAGTAGTAACTTTATATAGTGGTGTATGATGTACAGTAGTTGTTCATGATGAGGTCAAAGTTCAATATTGCTCCATTTAATTTTTTTTTTTTTTAATTATTTAAAAAAAAAAAAATTTTTGTCCAGTGCTTTTTCTATTAGAAATATTCAAAATTGTTTCGATTACTTTTCAATATACAACTCGTTGTGTAACCTCTATTTACACCATTTGCAAATACTGTTTTGGGAATTTGTTTCTGTGGAAAGAAATTTGTCATAATTTAAAAGCCGATTTTCTTCAACAGACCTACAGCTCAAAATTTATCCCTAATGCTGTAAGCATACTTATTTCAGCACACCCAAAATTAATCACATTATCAGATTTAAATATATGACAGCAATGGTATATTAACACACCTATATTTACTATAGAAATGGTATATATGTGATGTAATTAGTGCAATCATAACATAACACAAAGCTTTCCTTGAACAACCTTGAAAAAAAGATGACCACTAAAATGAGATTACCGCTAAAATGAGATTACATACCCCTAAAATGAGATTACCACTGAAATATGATTACCACATAAACAAACTAACACTTAAATAACATTACCACTAAAGTGATATTACCACGAAAATAAGATTACCACTAAAATGAGATTACCGCTTAAATGAGATATATACTAAAATAAGATTAGCACTTAAATGAGATTACCACAAAAACATATTAATACATAGATAACATTACCACTAAAAGGTGATAACCACTAAAATGAGATTGCGGCAAAAATAAGGTTGCCACTAAAGTAAGATTACCGCTAAAATAAGATTACCACTAAAATGAGATTACCACTAAAATGAGATTACCACTAAAATGAGATTACCACTGAAATATGATTACCACATAAACAAACTAACACTTAAATAACATTACCACTAAAATGATATTTCCACTCAAATAAGATTACCTCTAAAATAACATTACCACTAAAAGGTGATAACCACTAAAATGAGATTGCCGCTAAAATAAGATTGCCACTAAAATGAGATTGCCGCTAAAATAAGATTGCCACTAAAGTAAGATTACCGCTAAAATAAGATTACCACTAAAAAAAATACCTCTAAACTTTGTATGTTTACAGAAATCAGACTGTAACAATATGTTATATTTAAACAGGAGGAAAAGCGACGAGACAAGGAATTGTTGGGAGTTCCCTGAACTGTGAAGAGGGAAAACAAGAAGCTGTTTATAAGAATTTAACATTTGACATATCTGTTTAAAGGACACATCCATCCAGATAACATCAAATCTTACAAATTAATATCACATTCAACCACTATGCTGAACAGAGGAACAAGGTTTATTGTCCAATTTTTTGTCATCCCTATTTAAAGGACAGACAACTTTTTCCCACTTTTGTATTTCATGGAAAGTTTTCATAACCCTTAACAATTACATGAAATTTAAGACTTCTGACAAAACCTAAGTAAAAAAAAATGAAAATTATCTCAGCTCTATAGAAAAAAAGTAGAATTTTGGGAGATATATTTTGATATTTTGCAACAGGATCCCAACCAAATCCATTTTCCTATTGGACAAATGCTGTTTGAATCACAATTTAAACACAGAAGGAGTTTACTGTGTATTGATATTATAGATAGTGCTGTAATGATATATATATTCAACTAGCCACATTTTCTCAAAAGAAATTTTTTGATTAACGTGGCCACCTTAGGATATGTTAAATGTGTTTCTTTATGTGTTGTTGAGTCTGCTTATCCAGCGGGGAAGGGACATTAGCTCTGTTAGTTAGATCACCGGCCACTTAACCTCAGACAAAGTTCCGAGGTGCATGGCTCGACGCTCTCTCTACCTATGTTGGTTTGTGTTACTTCGGATGCTGAGAAATAGGCCGGTCGGTCTGCGCTGTCGTGGTTGTGACCTTGGACAAAACACTTTAACCTAATTGATGTGGATGCCATGTGAGAGACCTCCCTTATGTTGTTCAGTGAGGTAGTCACCAACTACTACAAGAAGATCCTGATCCAATGACCCTAGCTCTTAAAGGGCGATAAACCTAACAAACAAGTTTATCCAGCCCAAATCGGAATCATTCTGACATTTTATCAGATCTTTATTTCAGTGGGAGGTTGTGTGAATTAAAATAAGGAAAATTAAAAAGATATTTAGCAGTAATTTTTATCAGAAAGGTGATTGAACATACATGTATAAGGACAAAACTGGTAATATTTGGGATTTATCTATGTAGTGTGTGACTTTTAATTAAGATGAATAATTTGGTTGCATTTGTATATCGCATATTCCTGGTGCATTGTGGGTAATATTGTGACATTTATTCATTTTAGAAGTTTAGTGATACAATATTTTTATATAACTTTTGAAGTGTAAAGTTAAGGTATATATATGCTTCTGTGTGTTTAAGAGTATCCAAAACCTATTATACAGATCGTTAGCTTACCTGGCTTGAGGTAGGCTTCACACGTACGCATATACATCTATAATGTATCCGTAAGAACACACTCTTGTAATACATTGCCTTTATTTATATATATAGTAAATTAGTTAAGTATGAATACATATATGTGTGTGTGTGAATTGAGTTCCTACATCTATATATACCGTATTTATTCTAATAAACGCCCCCACCCTAAAAAACGCCCCCCCCCCCCCTTTTTTTTTTGGAAAGAAAAATTCCTCAATTCGAGAAAAAGAACTTACCGTGGTATGTAATTGCAATTTCAAACGTGGGTGTCAAAATGTTTTGTCACTTAGTTTTACAATGTTTTGGATACAATTATATACATGTTTCATGGTGTGAAATGGGTACACACAACATATCTCACAACTTACCGTCTCTGAAATTTCACGCCCCCGGGGCGTTTATTAGAATAAATACGTTATATAAAATTAGTAAAGTATGAATGATTAAAGAGAATCCCTGTTTCTGCAGCTTATCATGAAGCTACCTAAGTGAGTCCCAACTGTAATGTCTAAAGGTATGGAGATAGCAGAGTTATTTTTGTTTTGAGAAATTGAGGCCGATATGCTTCATTCCCCTGTTGAAGTCAGTCTGTGTTCATTTGTTTTGATTGTGATGTTGTGTCACAAAATAAAATTGTTATATTTGTATTAAAAATCAAACAAATACATGTTTTATTGTTTTATTATGGATATAACAGAACAGGGATATATCCCTGAACATATCAAAACTTAGCATTATGATACACTTCTACTTTCACTTTTCACATATAATGGCCAAGTTACGTAACTGCGGCGAATTAAGTTTTGCCATATACCAGGGCCATTCGGAACACCTCGCCCGATTAGCGTGCCTCCCTCAAAGCGCATGCAGGGACCTACTATGAAATTGTAAACAAAAAAAGATGTCTGGTGTGGGAACTGATGGTGATGGTGATAACGCCAACAGGCCTACTAATGTCATACACGTAGATGAAGATGAATCGTCAACATCGCCACCTACCAGTAATGAACGTAGTCAGTCAAAAACCCAACCATCTCAAACGAGCTTATGGGTAAAAGGACATCTCGTGGACCTGAAAATACGTGTGTCCTCATTTTGTGATACGTCAAAATCTCCATTAGACATTGTGAATATGTTAAGGATAGGTCAACCCTTAAATGACATGGCTTCAGTAGAAGTACAAGCAAAGGTACTAGCAGCAAAAATTAAAAATATGACTGTGTTTCGTTATATCTTGGATAAAGTGTTTGATGATATGTCGCTCGGAGATGCACTACATTTATCAACAGAGCCTCGTCTATGGAAGATCCATGCGATAGAAACTAAGGATGAGGAACGTTTCAACGATCGGTAAGATATAACGTGCTGAACTGAAACAGGTTTGGCACACTCCCACGTATGGGTAATAGGCCTTCATTTTTGAGTGACTGTCACTGTCGCTACTTTGAATAAATACAGTTTTGTTAAACATAGTACGTCACAGTGGACAACAACACAGTTGTACAATGTATATAATTAAATTTTTGTTTGTTAACAAAATAACAAAAAATAATTCACGAAATGCCTATTCTCTTATACATCACACTCCACCATATACACCCATATACATACCACTTACAATACCATATTATAGAAAACTACAGCAGAGAACTGAAGTAGGTGCTAGTACGTCACAGTATGACGTAATACAATACATGTAGCACAACATATGCTGTTTGCGTTGTCCACGTGACTACTATTACTCAAATGCAAGATAATTTGAAATAGAAACATAAATATTTTTTGACACATTTGTAACAAAAAAGAGCGTCATATTTTTAACATGGCCCCATAAACAGGTTGGGCACATGTTAATTTATCGCTATATAATAGCCTATTATAGAGATAAATCACTATATGCTATACGTATACCAAACTGGCAAAAATATGCTATACGTATACCAAACTGGCGAAAAACAACATTTTGTGGATAAAAGTTCCTATATACGTACAAAACTGACGCATGAAATTTGCAGATGTTTATGATAAACACCATTGGAATATAATGCGAAAGCAGTTTTGATCGGAAATAATTCAGTTAACTAAGTTAATAATTGCTCCATTGTTTTGAATCAAAAGTGATTGCATTTAATGTTCAAATGATATTTCTCAAATAACATGTGTGACAAGTGCTTCATTTGAATCACCATTTTTGGATGTAAATGAAAATATAGCAAGCAACATAACTGAAAGAGAAAAGTTGTCGCTCAAAAGGTGAAAGTCGGGTAACTTTGATCACTTTACATTTCCCCTTAAGCTTGTACATTACCATTACTTCGCGGAACCTTCCAACAAGATAACAACCATCCCTATATATGACAAACTGGGAATTCCTTAGACTATAAAAAGAATACTAATCACGTGACAATATATATGTACGGGTACCGCGTTATGATTGGTTGATTTGTGCCGGTGATAACCACATCCCTAGTGGGCGGTAATTTTAAACCGGAAACCTAGCCATACATCTCAGAAGTATTTTACATCATGAGAAAGTAAGTATATATTGGACAAATACAATTTTATAACAAATGGAATATTCAAGTCTATTACTCCTGAATTACATATGTTTTTACATTATTGGTGATGATCATCACATAAATTTTAAATAACCTGTAATAAGTGATCGAGGTTACCCTCCACGGTAAAGATCTATGTACCTCCAGTACAAAGGAAGAACAAGTCAACTACAAGAATTTAGCATCAACTAGCACGATCTGCCAAGACGAGGGAAATCTACAGAAGTGATCAAAAGTAACAAAGACATTGTTTTTGCAAATCAATAAGCTTTATTGCACGTATCGTATATATATATGTTATTTTTATTTTATTTTATTTTTCAGAGAAAAATCAGACAATTTTAAATACTATAATTACCTGCTCTTGGCCATTGTAACAAAACGTCACTAATTATATAACATGTCCATTATATATGATCCTCCCAAAGAGTACTTTAGGGGGTATTTTCATACCAAAATTGTCCTGATGAAGACTCGCTTAAAGAGTGGAAACTAGTCGACAATAAAATAACCACCAACTGGTAACGCCTGGTCGTGTTGTGATTGGAACCCCACGTTTACTATATTTCCATTTTTGATACCAATCGCCCTGAATACCTTTAGGTGTCCACCTTCAGCGCGAAGTGCCCAACTGATCAACCCACCTTATACAACATTAAGACGTTGGGTCTTCATTTGTATGTTGGCCCCAATGATGATGTCTTAACTTTATCGTAACGTTTGAAATATGTACATGTAACATACATCACATCTCTTCAAACAGTGATCCTCGAAAAACTTTAGCACTAGTTGCGGGCATAATATTACCATGAAAAATCAATTACTGTTGATTTTATTGTGATTCAAGATTTCATTGTCAAAATATGATATTAATTATTGAAACACTTTCTACACTCAGCTGCATTGAAGTGTCTCGATCGCGATCCACCATCCAGAACTAACGTTTTGTTAAAATCATGTGGTTTCTTTGTAAAAAAGACAACTTTAAGGATCTATCCGTCACAACGACTACATCAAAGGAACACGTGTATCCCACACGATACCAGGAATATTTACATGTCGCTGATTTTATCCGTTCTTATATTCCCTCTCGACAGGAAACATTATTGTAGAATCTTGAACACACTTTTAAAAAAATCTTGGTTTTATTTAACTTGTTACGTTCGGCTTCATATAGACATCCTGAACTATGACTGTTACAGCTTTCCTTCGATGAAAAGAAACAGAAACATTTACCAGGAAGTATATATCATATATGTTATATATAAGTAAGTAATAACGACGGTATAAACCAATATAAGGTACTGGATCCTAACAAACAAATGTTGGATGCGTATTACTAGAAATAGATATATGTCAAGTAGTAATAACGACAGTACAGACAAGTAAATTGTCGAATTTTCGAGGCAATCTGCCCCTTTATCAAGACACAGGTAAATTACATAAGATCACATATAGACATAAAACATGGAACAGTTACACAAATATAGTAGGTATAAACAGAAAAAAATATCGTAATGTTTTAAAAATGATCCCCCTCGGCCGATATACAGTGCATTCCGCTTAATTAGGTTGCCTATTTGCGGGGACTTTTTACCCGATTAACCGACTTATGCAATAAGCGAAATGCATGTCGCCATGTTGGATTTGGTCCGTAATATATATATACGTCTGCATTTTAACTGTCCTTAAAAAACACAAATAAGAAGCTTGCTTGAAAAGAACATTTTTAGATATTGTCTGAAGGCGTTTATAATAGTCGAGTGTAGTTTTTACATCCTGCAGATTATAAACATTACTGTAAAATCTACGCCCCGCCTACTTTCTTAGATTGTATAAGTACTGTAACAGGCAAATACTTGCAGTTCTTCATTTGAAACTGTAGACTCAACTTGCGTTGGAAATTGTCCACCTAGATCGTTTGTTTTTGAAAGTAACTAAATAAACCCTCAAAGTGGGCCTCTGAAGAATGTATTTATATATAAGCTTACCGTGGAGAAAAAGTTCTCCATTATATGATCAGGAAGTGATCAAAGTTGACCGATGTCGTGATCGAATTCACCCAACGATTGATTACGACGTATTTCCTTCATTCAAAGCTGCTTATGTAAGGGGAGACAACCCAGCAGTTCATTTTTGTAAGCTTAAGCTTTCTATTATACAAGTAGGACAGTAACCGATGTAGAGACCTGGATCAATCACGTGACCGCCATGAACGAGAGAGAAACTGAAGTGATCAAAGTTACCCGACAATCCTCTAGAGCGTAATTCCTCCAACGATTCTGAGACTGTGATTGTTTTGAAATGTAGAAATTGTATGTCAGAAAAGATATCAAAATTTTGATGAATCTGTTTTCGTTATACTTTATTCTGAAGAAAACAATTTCAAATTGTAACTTATTTATACATACACTAAAACAATGACTATACCATGATAAGCACTAAAAACAATGATTTTACCATAATATTTAATACATATATGGATGGATATTAATAACTATCAATGTTCAGTAATATGATTAATATAAAATGAAAAAAATGTTAACTGCAACATAGTTATGAATGTATCATCAAAACTTATTTGAAAATGCATTCAGCACTTTTAAGATAATTATATAAAGTGATTAAAATTTGTTGAAGCAGCAGCTTAGTGTCATACTGACCTAATTCTAGTTTGTTTTGTTTTTAGGTTTCGGGTATCAGGACAATCCTTCGCAATGTGGCTACGGCACTGCATCTACTCACGTGATGTGACCAAAGAAACTGTATCAGAATTCATGTACCAACATTTGTTTGTACTTTTCCTACAGCTGTTTGGTGTAAAATGCTTGTAAGTTCATTCTTTCTGTTTTGAAATGTTTGTTAGCTCATGATGTTGCTGGAAAGGCCAAGTGAGCTTAATTATGCCATTGTGTGGCATCTGTAAACTGCCATTATCAACTTTCCATTCAAACAACCTTTTCTTATTACCGTAAATATTCGGGTATAGTGCGCACTCGCGTATAGTGCGCAGGTACCTTTTTGAGGTTCATTTTCAAAAAAAAAAAAAATAACATTTTTTTTTTTCCATTTTCAACTGAGCGGTAGATGAATTCAAAAGCATAAGATGATAGGAATTTGTAACTTATGAAAGCTAATTTACAATGTACCACATTTAATTGGAATCACCGGTCAGATTTGACACATTGGATTGACAGGTTGTTTACATTATACCGCCACAGGCCTAGTCAGCATGCAAATTGTAGCACTAACCAAGAAGCTGAGATTCCTGATATTAGTCCTGTAGCTTGGCCGGGTGTAGGGCAACCAAGTTTATTTAAATAAATGACCTTGACCTACATTCAAGGTCACCACTGGGAGTCAGATATGATAAAAACAACCTGTTCTCCGTAAGCAAGCGGCCCAGAGACTTGATATTTGACCTGTAACATAGAAGGGCTTCAAAGTTTGTTCAAATAAATGGCCATGATATATATATATATATACATTCAAAGGTCACAGACAAAATATATGCTTTATCTGATACTAAAGCTGTAGCATAATATTGTTCAATTTCACCGGGGTCAACTATATTATATGCTAACATCTTTCTTTTCAAAAACCAAGAAGCCCAGCAGCCTGATAAGTATCATGATGAAATAATTCAAAGTCACTTGGGTCAAATAGGCTAAAATCTTTTAAACAACTTCTTGTCATTAACGGAAAGGCCAAGTGTGCTCATATTTGGTCTATAGCATGCTGGTATGAAGGCCTACCAAGTTTGTTCAAATTAATGACCTTGACTTTCATTCAAGGTCACAGTGGTCAAATAGGCTAAAATTTTTAAACAACTTCTTGTCAATAATTAACAGGCCTTGAGACCTGATATTGAGCCTGTAGCATGCTGGGATGGAGGGGTATCAATTTTTTTCAAATGAGTGATCATGACCTTGACCTTCATTCAGGGTAACATGGGTCAAATCGGCTAAAAACTTTAAACAACTTCTTGTCAATAATTAACAGGCCTTGAGACCTGATATTGAGCCTGTAGCATGCTGGGATGGAGGGGTATCAATTTTTTTCAAATGAGTGATCATGACCTTGACCTTCATTCAGGGTCACATGGGTCAAATCGGCTAAAAACTTTAAACAACTTCTTGTCAATAACTATAAGAGGCCTAGAGACCTAGTATTGGACTTCTTAATTCCTTAACAGATCAAAACCAAATTTGATCGGAAACATCATTGCTTGTTGACAGACAATCTATGTCAATAAATTAATGAAATGTAATGAAATGAAATGAAATGTAATGAAATAATCTTTATTACACATAATTGATATGAAAGCATTTGAATGTGGTACTTTTACGACTGAGTATTATGGAACATGTTCGTGACTTTGGACACACGTAATATATATCAAGCATAGTGTCCGTTTGCATTGTCAGCTTGAAAATCAGGCCGTTTTAATATATATTACAACCAGATTTGGTGTGAAATATCATTTGGTAAAGGCAATGATGTTTTATGTATATGGGGCTGGTCTAACTCCTTGGTACTGAGGGGCGGGGTTCCAAAAGGGGAACATCGTGCTGAATTTTTGCATGGATTACATCCAAATATGATGTGAAAACTGAAACATCATTTGGAAAGGTCAACCAAATTTTGTCTGAAACATCATGTATGGTTTCAGTCGATCGGGACTGATAAGATTTTTTTTTTTTCTCACAAGAATTAATATTCAGCTTGGATAATCAGACTGATAACTAACTACATATTTTACTTGGTGCACTAACGCATAGTTACCCCAATGTAACCCCAATGTAAATGAAAACCAATCCTTAGGTAACTTCTTGTCAATAAAACAAAGATGTCCAGAGATCAGGTTTTGGGCCTGCAGGGATGAAGGGCGTCTAATTAAAAATTTGTTAAATAAATGGAGAAAGAAATGTTTTTGAACTGCTTTATTATAACTATGCAGTGAAACCTGTCTAATCAGTCACCATGTGGGAGTGCCACTTTTGGTCGAATTAAACAGGGTGTCGGAAAAGTCAGGTATTTGTTGTTGACTACACTTCTCATCGCGAAATACGGTAGTGTCGGATTTGACAGGTTGTCGGAAAAGTCAGGTGTCGGATTAGACAGGTTTCACTGTACATACAAATAGTGTTTTTGTTGATGAGATCCCCATATAGCGCCATAATGATTTTATATTGTTTCAGGTTTGCTCCTGGAATTCCAAAGAGAACTATGAGGATAGGAAATCAAAATATCTCAGGAACGCCCGACATTATGGCCAGTTTGTACAGTCGTCAAAACTCATCATTGCAATGCAAGACTTTGTTTGTGTGCGAGGTAATTATGCTACATCACTCACCAATATTCTACTAGTTGTTTACTAAACATTAATGGAAATTAATTCTGGAGGTCAGTTATTTATCAGGTTTAGTCTGTCATAGTGTGCTATTTGCAAAGCACGAGCGTAATCTATTGTATAGAAAACTCATGTGTAATATCACCAGTCCTAATTATATATAATGAAAAGTGCACCCAGATCCCAGATCTGCCATTTCATGCTAGCAGCTAGCTAGGTCAAGATCAAATAAGGATGTTACGACCTCATGCAGAAGCAAGTTCTATTCAGGGTAGATGTTTTCACTATATACATATTTGGCCCACCATCATCAGATGGTTGGCTATTCAAATCGCCTTTCGTCCGTGGTCCGTCGTCGTCCGTCCGTTCTTCCTTCCATCCTTCCGTCCATCCGTTAACAATTCTTGTTACTGCTATTTCTCAGAAAGTACAGAAGGGATATATTTTATTTTGGGACTGATCTAGAAACAACATGGCTGACAGGTGGCCATCTTGGATTTTGACATTTGAAGTTTGTTTCTGCTATTTCTCAGAAAGTACTGAAGGGATCTGATGGTTGGGGCCCCAGATGGGCAACTCAGCTGAAATTATGCTTTAAAATACTACTCCTCCTCAAGGTCAAAGGGGATTTCAACCAAATTTGGTCTGAAACATCATTGGAGGAGGGCAATCATGTTTTACGTAAATGAGGCTCATCTGACCCCTTGGGACTGAGGGGCTGCAAAAGGGGAACATTGTGCTGAATTTTGCTTTAAAACGCTACTCCTCCTTAACACCAAGACATATTTCAGCCATATTTGGTCTGAATTATCATTGGGAGAGGGCAGACATATTTTATATAAATGAGACTGGTCTGACGCCTGGGGACAGAGGGGTGGGGCCAAAAAGGGCAACATTGTGCTGAATTTTGCTTTAAAACGCTACTCCTCCTTAACACCAAGACATATTTCAGCCATATTTGGTCTGAATTATCATTGGGAGAGGGCAGACATATTTTATATAAATGAGACTGGTCTGACGCCTGGGAACAGAGGGGTGGGGCCAAAAAGGGCAACTTAGCTGAAATTTACTTTAAAATGCTACTCCTCCTTAATGCTGAAGGGGATTTCAACCAGATTTGGTCTGAAACATCATTGGGAGAGGGCAATCATATTTTTATATAAATGAGGCTGGTCCAACCCTGGGGACAGATGGTTGGGGCCCTGAAACGGGCAACTTGGCATACATTTTGCTTTAAAATGCTAATTCTCCTTACTTCCTTAACAGATCAAAACCAAATTTGATCTCAAACATCATTGTCTGTTGACAGACAATTTATGTCAATGAGGCTGGTTTGATTGATTTGGAGGGAGGGCGTGTCCCTGCTGTTATTGTTTCTCAGATGACTGTTTAGGCCCATGGGCCTCTTGTTTCTATATACATGTACATGTATAATCATCCCAACACTCATATCAGATTCAGAATTTTAACAAAAATTTACTGTTTATCAGTCTTTGTTAACTCATTGGGCCATGTTAAGTTTTTTAAGCTCTTTATTGATCTAAATTTTTCTGGGAAACTATATATTATATGTGTACATTATTGTATGTAATAGAGGTTTTCTTATAAGCATCATATATAGATACATTGGCTATTTTAGGATTCAATCCAAAACAATTGTCATATTAATTGTTAAATCTATTCCGGCTATTTTAGGATTCGATCAAAAACAATTGTCATATTAATTGTTAAATCTATTCCGGCTATTTTAGGATTCGATCAAAAACAATTGTCATATTAATTGTTAAATCTATTCCGGCTATTTTAGGATTCGATCCAAAACAATTGTCATATTAATTGTTAAATCTATTCCGGCTCTTTTGGGATTCGATCCAAAACAATTGTCATATTAATGGTTAAATCTATTCCGGCTATTTTAGGATTCGATCCAAAACAATTGTCATATTAATCGTTAAATCTATTCCTTAATGACATTTAAGATAATAATAGTACAGGTAGCATTCTTTACAATTCCATTCCAGGTGAAAAAGGATTATGACAGGACTGACGAACCACAGCCAAAGTCTCCGAGATTTTCTTCACCAACATCCAGGCCAGATCCTCCAATGCCTGACGCATTGTTAGGCCAGCATGGAGCTGAGTTACTGATGTACTACCCAACATCTTTAGCGAAAAATGTTATAATTGGAATGATTGTGGAGAAAACATATGTAAGTTATTATCAGATATATATATATATATATATTTAGCATCTATGTAATTTGATCGGTAAAAAAAAGGAAGAAATTTCAGGGACTAAATCTGCTATTTGGCAGCTCAATCTGGAAAATCGTCTGTTTACAATTTATAAGTAGAGTAGTTTTGCCCTTCTCTTTCTTCCTCTTCTATACCGGGGTCGTATAACACAAAACCCAAGACAAGTTTGGTTATTATTGGTTGATTTATTTCTTCCCAGAGAAAGAACAAATCTAAAAGTAAAACGCACAACGATTAAACAATGAAACAGACCATAACACGACTGACACACACCAAATTGATTCACGCCTCTCACTCCGATAACATACTTGCCAACTTTTTAAAATTCTCATGGGGGAGAAAGTGCGTGAGCGACATTTTTGACCGGAAAACAATCACGCGCGACACATTTAGTAAACAAAAACTAAGGGGAGATAATTTGCTATTTGAAAATAAATTCCTTGCATGATCACTTAAGCTTCCTTCCCTCACTGAAAAAAAGGGGCAAAAAATGTATTTCAAGCTTGGCCAATGCTCTGTTTTATTCAAGTTTGGAAAGATAATTATATAAGCAACAAGTTACAAAAAAAATAGATGCAAAATTACATCATTTTTAAACGAACATTAATGTTCGGTTATTGCCATCAAGAACTGGACTGAGAAATATGACCATATTTGGTAGCCACATTCACCAATACGCCATCTACTGTCTGTTTCAATGAAATATGGCTGCCCCCATTGCCTTACGCTTCAAATAATTTACTTGCAAAATTATCTTCGTTTTATGTAGTAGTTTTACCGAAAATGTTGAAATGTATTCAGTAGATGTTTTCAAGATGCATACGATTTGAGAAATGCATAACGCTAGCGAAATGTGAAGACTAAATGAACCTGAACTTTGCGAATAACTCCAGGTCAATATATTTATGTAAACAAATATTGCGCAGGCGCATTCGTCTCCGGATGTTTAGAAAGTTTTGCTCTTCCGTGTTCATTCCAAAACGGCTGACATTATAGCATCGGTCTGCAAATATGTCCGCGATTTACTTAAATGTGTATTATATACATTCTAGAATGTTACATCATTATCAACTAGATGAGTATTTATATAATTTAGAGAAAGAAATATATCAATAACGGCATACGAGACGATACATTGTATCATACCAGTATAGGTTACTGTACAGTACATGTTTGCGAGAAAGGGTAGATACTAGGTGGCATTTGTGGTCAGGGTGACTGGTCATAGCGTTAACATTGTCATCGATTTCCATATTCCATTTTCCTTTGACGAAACGACCAATAAATCAAATGCAAATGATAATATCTTGTTGCCATGTGCACGGGATTGGTTGTTGTAGGCGATACTAAGAACGTATTTACTGTTGTAAGGGAGGTAACTGCAAGATTACGGAAATCAAACGTTAAACCAATTTGATTGGTCGATTCTTCCATGACTTTTGCAATGGGTTTACAATCGAAGTGACAGATAACTACGGCAATATTCAGATGATATCAACAATAACACTTTTAGATACGTGTGGTTGGCAGTTGTCATGTTTAAAATGAACAATTATATAGCTTGTTTTTATTTCGGCAAAGTCGAGAATATTTACTGAAACGGACCACAGGTGAAGCAGACTTGGAAATACCGAAACGAAGAAAAATTGGGCTTAATTATAATATAAATTGGCATTATTTTCAGAGAATTGACCCACATATATGTTTTTCAATGCCTAATTGTATCATATATAAAATATTAGAGGTTTACGAATTTTAAATTAATTTTTCATTTGCGAATCGCGGCCCGATTGTCGTTAGAGTTGAATTACCGAAATGGCCGATAGTGGACCCAAATCGATATTTTTACGAGAGAATGGACCCAATATAGGATCTATTAATCTTTGGTGTGTGTATAGAGACAATATGCTTTTTTTTTCTTTACCTGAAAGTATTTTGAAAGAATTTGCAAAATACCGAATTCACGATCAAATTTTCGATTGGGACGAACTACTGAGACGGTGTTAAGTTCATGTTAAGTCAATCTGATTGAAATCAGCTGTTACATATGTACACATGGCTACGTTTACAATGCAATACGCCTATGTAATTTTTTTTCAAAGACGGAAAACGGAAATCCGGATTATCTAAAAACAAGTGCAAAAAGACTTGTGATATTCACTTAATTTGACATTCAGCCATTAATTATTATTTGTAGATCTAGTTTTATAACTTCTGAAATAGTGTGATCGATTCTCTATATAATATTGCTGTGGAACTTGTGTTATTTTTCAAACAAATTCATTTTGAAAATTTGTTAATTTAGAACGTTCATCAAGTCATGATCAAGACTTGAAATTCTCGCTACACCATACTTCAAACACAGTAATCAATGAATTGATAATTGAAAATTGAAGTCAAGCAAATGAGTTAATATTTACCTAAATAATTTTTCAATTATATATATACATAACATGTTCAGATGACTATTTGTGCCATGCTGTTACAAGATTTCAGTTACAATTCTAAAAGTCAAGCAAATGAGTTAATATTTACCTAAATAATTTTTCAATATACAACACATGTTCAGATGACTATTTGTGTCATGCTGTTACAAGATTTCAGTTATAATTCTAAAATTGAATTAGTATGTAAATATATGTTATACTGTCAATATCCACAAAGCGAGTGTTGTCTACTGTACTCAGTCATACCGGTAGATAGCGGTACATATACGTACTGCTTACATCTCGTGCCTACTTGTGTGAACTATAAATCAATAACAAAAATGGTTCATATATTTCTATATATGACTTCACAAATTATGCGGTGTCTGAAGATCTGAATGAAGTGAATAAACGATGTATTAAATTATTTTTATGAAATATTCAAGTCATAGATTTTTTTTTTTAGAAATACTGATTTTAGGTACATTTTGGTAATTCAACTATAACGGCAATTAAAATACTTCTCGTTTTTTTTTAAAGCCGGAAAACCGAAATCCGGATTATCTAAAAACAAATGCAAAAAAACTTGTGATATTCACTTTATTTGATATTCAGCCGTTAATTGTTATTTGTAGTTTTATAACTTTTGATATATTGTGATTGATTCTCTATATAATATTGCTGTGGAACTTGTGTTATTTTTCAAACAAATTCATTTTAATAATTTGTTGATTTAAAATTTTCATCAAGTCATGATCAAGACTTGAAATTCTCACTACACCATACTTCAAACACGGAGTAATCAATGAATTGATAAACTGAAAATTTACCTTAAATAATTTTTCAATATACAACACGTGTTCAGATGACTATTTGTGCCATGCTGTTACAAGATTTCAGTTACAATTCTAAAATTGAATTAGTATGTAAATATATGTTATCCTGTCAATATCCACAAAGCGAGTGTAGTTTACTGTACTCAAAGTCTTGCCAGTAGATAGCGGTACATATACTTACTGCTTACATCTAGTGCTTACTTGTGTGAACTATAAATAGTAACAAAATGGTTAATATATTTCTATATATGACTTCACAAATTATGTGGTGTCTGAAGATCTGAATGAAGTCAATAAACGATGTATTACATTATTTTTATGAAATATTCAAGTCATATATCATTCTCTTAAAAATATTGATTTCAAGTCCATTTTGGTAATTTTACTATGACGGCAATCAGGCCTAGAATGGCGAATAAACCCCTAATATTTTACATATGATTAATTTTGACATTGGAGAACATAAAATTGTGTCCATTCTCTAAGCACTGGTAGAATGTACAGAATAGAGCTTCATAGATATATTCTCAAAATTACTAATTACCCCGGTAAATATAACATTTTACATAAACCTCCCATGACTGATGGTGAACTTAAACTTGCAAATCTCCTGTGTCATTCCAATTTTGATATGTGTAAATATATACACGTACTGTTATATATATAGTTATAGATATGGAATGCTTCACAATTTGCATACAGTTATGGAATCTTTTAACACCCCCAAAAATGTTCTCACCACATAAAGGTGTGATTTGTGCAATTACATTGCTGAATTGTGTGGTTCAGTATGATTGGATGATCAACATTGGAAAAGGACAATAAATAGGGAATGTGTCGTCCAATCGAATGGACTGTAATCTTTGTGATCAAGTTTGAAGTTGAAAATGAATCTTGAAGTTTTCTTTTCCTGTTTGCTGAATTATTCGATGAAGATAGTCTTTATCTGGTTGTTATTCTTTATCACATTGTTTACAATACTGTAATTATAACAGAAGTTTATCTTCTCATACACAGATTTATTAACATCAAATGATTCCTGAACAAAAGGAGTCAGTTTTTTTTTTTTTTTGAAGTACCATAAATGCTTGAGTACAGTTTCAATAAGATACATTCCTAATTCGGGCCTTGATTAGCAGCTCTGGTTTTGGTTTTCAGTAATTCTTTATGTGTGTTTCATCATATTTAGTTGAAATACAACTATGTATGCCAAACTAACGATGGAACTAGCCTAAATTTAGTGCATATTAGAAGTTGGCATCATGAAGGTCACAGAGTCCTGTCTGTATTATAACTGATGATGCCTTCCCGAAAGAAAGAAGACATATTTTATTTTCATCGATCCAAGATAGATCAACAAACTTCCAATTTCAATTAGGACCTTACAGAAACATGCATGTGTACAATCAAATCAGAACAGCTGCAAACATTTCCTAATTCCTAAACCGATATCAGTAAATCTATCAACTTAAAACTAAGAAGATTACTGATTTTGCATTAAACAATAATGTTCGTTTACAGTACTTCCAGTACTTTGATTAATTATTTCTGGAAATTATTTAACTCACTGTTCACTCTAAATAAAAGTACATTGTATTTACTTAGATATGTTATGAAAATTATGTTGTAAGATAGATTTCAGTCAATTAAATGCAAATTATCAAATATTAAATTATTAAATGATATCACTTTCTATCAAGCTTTCTCTCCAGCAGTAAACTTCAAAAGAAAATACCTAAAATGTCACGATAAATATCTAGAGTACAATATAATATCTGAATGAAATTTCAAATGTTTCCTTTGGATTACAACAAAGACAATAATACAAAAGAAAAAGAAAAAAAAGGGATGTACATGTATCAGCAGTTGTAATCGCTATAGGCTTTTTTTGTTTTTGTCTTTCAAAATGTGAATTGGGAAAGTTTCTG
The DNA here is from genome assembly GCF_902652985.1 of Pecten maximus. NCBI lineage: Eukaryota > Metazoa > Mollusca > Bivalvia > Pectinida > Pectinidae > Pecten > Pecten maximus. The sequence continues at coordinate 4,865,889 of NC_047031.1, read as the reverse complement.
CCAAAATAAGTCTCTGCTAATTGACACTAAGTATGCTGATGCTACGAGTGTAGGACAAAAGCCCCCCCGGACATTAGCCCCCCCTGACATTAGCCCCTAGGACAAAAGCCCCTCCGGACGAAAGCCCCCCCGGACATTAGCCCCCCCGGACAGAAGCCCCTTCTTTAGAAATTTAGCTGGTATACTTTATATAAATCTGTACTTTTGAAAAACAGAAACTATATATATATATATTGTTGTTTTTATCTCTGAAATTTGGAGAATAATTGTGTGGAAAATGAAGGTCCTTGGTTCAATGTCAGTGTAGCATTATATGTCTGTGGTTAAACATCATAATTTATTTTTTCAAACTTTATATTATTAAGTAGGCTAAATATTTCAGGAAAACTCTCCATGATGAACATATTGTTACTGATTACACATAATTTTTGACTTCCTAATATACTGCAAATATTGATAATCAAAGAAATGCCTACAAAAGAAATAAACATTTGATCCCTGTTTGCAGTGTCTCAAATTATGATATAATAAGTACCTAACCAAACATGTTGCTCTGCATTGTAATAAGAAAAGTTTAATTTTAGGAATGATTAAAATCAAAGAAACAATGAAGCCATTAATGATATATTTCTTTCCAGGAGAACACAACATCAATGAAAAACCCACCAAACACCTGTGTAACAGCTTATTGTTTATGTAACAGTTCAAGTAGTTGTTGTTGGAACCGGTTGTTTACATTGCCGAAGCCACTGATGACATATGTATATGTAGCAATTAAAAATCATAAAAAAAATAAATATCATTTTTTTTATGAAGGGGCTTTTGCCGAAGCCACTGATGACATGTTTTTTTTACAATTAAAAATCAATAAAAAAATAAATATCATTTTTTTTTATGAAGGGGCTTTTGTCCACTTTTTGATTAGTGTGAAGGGGCTTTTGTCCGGAGGGGCTTTTGTCCTAGGGGCTAATGTCCGGGGGGGGCTAATGTCCGGGGGGGCTTTTGTCCGTACCTCGATGCTACAGTACGGTGATTGCTTGAAACGACGTTACCTACCGGCAACCAGGCCTTCGGTCTAAATGGTCGTTATTGTGAATTTATTTCCTTGTGCTTATTATCTAAAGATCAGCCAATGTTTAAATGAAGTTAACATTTCAATAAGTAATCTGTCAAATTTGATACTCCGTTGATAACATTGCCAGTGTTGTTTTCACTTTTTCTGTCCGAGATATACTGTCAAGTAGAGGTCGTTTATGCGCTTGACATCAAAGGCAGTATACAAAGCCATTTACAAGCGTTTAATCAACCATGACTGATCTGCTTCAAAACCATAACCAGGCGTCCTCAGCTTAATTGGTTGTAATTGATTGTCTATTTATCAGGGTATTGTCACCCTTGCATTTAGTGAAGTGTCAGAATTTCGTTACGGTCTATGAGCAGGTCAGTTAACTGACCAATGCCCCACACATATGTCTTTCACCAGCCAGCAAGCGTTACCTGTCATAGGCCTAAGTGAATCTAACAAGATGAATAGGGGCTCCATACGGGGTTATCAAGACATATTCTCCAAAATCGGGAGAATACACTATGTTTTATCTATACGATCGGGAGACGGGGCAGGGAGTCTGGAATCGGGAAATTCCCGACTAAATCGGGAAAGTTGGCAAGTATGCGATAAACACACACACATACGACTTACCAGGCCTCCCACCGGCGGTATCCAGTTCCCGTTGCAGGGATATAGGGAATCTGTGACTCTAGATCTATATATATATGTATAAGTTATAGAGAGCTATATATGAACGTGCTCTCGCGAGCATGGTATGATCTAGAGTGATAGAACGAGTGGTGGCAGCGTTAATTGGGGAAGAAATTGGCGGGAGAGTTCGTGGGTCGCATGCAGGAGTGTGGTGGTCAGTGAGCCGTCAATGTCAGAGGTCATGTCACATATTTATATACATACATAACATATGGACAGCACATATAACACGTGACATAAATTAAAGACGACTACTACTCACGGGTACTATACCCGTCCTAACTACTCTACATGTGTATAGAACATGAACACGGGTTACACTTATTTTTAACATCAGGGAAACTTTGGTTCCTGAAGTTTTATGGATTGTCCGAGTTTGGTGTATATGTATACCATGTAATAAACAGGAGTGATATAACATAGATTAAAAAATGAATCACTTGAAATGTAACTTGGAATTAATATTACGTCTTTGTTTACACCTCCATCTTGATCGGTGTAGTATGGTATTTTGACCCCCATGGTAAAGTGACCCTGGGGTCAAAATACCATTATGGTGAAATGAACACCCCCCCCCCCACCCCCCTTTAATAAAATCACTATGACATTTTGTTTCTTGCTTTGTTTATTTAATTCCATTACACATTAAACAAATAATAATTCAAAATATTCATACAAATTTGGCCTGAAACATCCTTTGGGGAAGGGTAACAGAGTATGTATAAATTTGGCCTGAAACATCCTTTGGGGAAGGGTAACAGAGTATGTATAAATCTTGGCTCTGACACCCCCCCCGCCCGCAGGGGCGGAGGTGCGGGGCCAAATAGGGGGAAATAGAGGTAAATCCTTCAAATTGCTACTAGTCATAGATTTCAACATGGATTGTTAATAACCATATTTGGCCAGAACCATCCTTTGGGGAAGGGGAACAGAATTGTATAAATTTTTGGCTCTGACCCCAGGGGTCGGGAGGGGCAGGGCCCAATAGGGGAAATATAGCAAATTCTTTTAAATCCTTCTTCTTCTATAAGATTGAAGGGATATCAATTTGATCCATATTTGGTCTGAAGCATCCTTGGGTGAAGGGGAAGCAATTTTGTATAAATGGTGGGTCTTGTCTCCTAGGAGCCTGAGGGGTGGGACCCAATAGGGGAAATTTAGGTAAATCCTTTAAACAAATTCCTACCAGTCTAGAACAACTTAATGGATTTTGATGAAATTTGGTCTGAAGCATTATTGGGCAATGGGGGTCTAATGTTGTATAAACAGAAGGCGTGGCTCCCTTGGGGCTGGAGGGGCGGGGCCCCATAGGGGAATTGAGATAAATCCTGTAAATCCCTACTTGTTCTGAACGACTGAATGGATTTTGATGAAATTTGGTCTGGAGCATAATTGGAAAAAAGGGGACTGTATGCTGTATGCTGTATAAGCAAAGGATTTGGTTTCCTTGGGGCTGGAAAGATGGGGCCCAAAAGGGGGAAATATTGGGGGGAAAAAACCCACAACACTTAAATCTTTCTTCTTCTAGAAGAATAACTGGATTTCTGTCCACATTTGGTTTGAACCATTGTTGGTAGATGCTGCAAAAGAAGTAGGAGATAATTGTAGTATATGATGACAGTCTTTTGCCATTGTGCTGAAATATCTAGGTGAGCGATGCAGGCCCTGTGGGCCTCTTGTTCCAAGTTAAAAGACTGAGATAATCATGGACAGTTTTAATTGCAGTTGAAATGGGAACTATATCTTAGCTCGGTATGTTTCAAATTTGGATGTAGTGAGAGGCTGGAAGCAATATTTCACTCCTGTTTATTACAGATGGTATACACATTTACCTGGACAATGATCCTTAAAACGTGAGGAACCAAAGGTTCCCAAACATTAAAAAGAAGAAGAGAAAGATCAAAATGGGCAAAACTACTCTACTTATCAATTATAAACAAATGATTTTCCAGATTGAGCTGCCAAATAGCAGGTTTAGTCCCTGATCCATATTTGGTCTGAAGTAGCCTTGGGTGAAAGGGAACAAATTTTGTATAAACGGTGCGTCTGGCCCCCTGTGGGCTTGAGGGGCGGGATCCAATAGGGGAAATATAGCGTATTCTTTGAAATCCTTCTTCTTCTGTAGGAATGAAGGGATTTGATCCATATTTGGTCTGTGAAGCATCCTTGGGTGGAGGGGAACCAATTTTGTATGAATGATAGGTCTGGCCTCCCAGGGGCCTGAGGGGTGGGGCTCAATAGGGGAATATAGCAAATTCTTTAAAATCCTTCTTTTGTAGGAATGAAAGCAGTTGATCCATATTATGTCTGAATCATCCTTTGGTGAAGGAGAACAAGTTTTGAATACAGGGTGGGTCTCAGCCCTGTGGATAAGAGGGGATGGGTCCAGTAGGTGAAAATGGTTACTGTGTATGTTTGAAACAATTGACAGACAATTTATGTCAATGAGAGTGGTTTGATGGATTGAAAAGGAGGGTGTGTTCCTTTTCTAAGTGTTTGTCACATGACCGTTTAGGCCCATGGGCCTCTTGTTTCTGGATAATTGTGATAGATGATAAAATTGTGATATATGATTTTACCCTGAGGTTTGCCCCACCCCTGAGATTCCTGTACTTTGAAAATATTTTGATACCCAACATACCTAATGTATACCCATATACATAATGTATACCGCTGCTGGGCTTAATGATCCAGGTGTGTGATACAGGCCCTCTGGGCCTCCTGTTTACTTCTCAGAATAAAAACAAAAAGGCCAAAGATTGATATTGGGCCTGTAGCATATTGGGATAAAGTTTGTTCAAATGAAGGATGTTGGCCTTTATTCAAGGTCACATGTACAGGAGCAAAAAAAAAATGCTGAAATCTTTAAATGACATCTCCTAAAAAAACAAAGATGTCCAGAGACCTGATATTAGGTCTGTAGCATGCTGGGGGGAAGGGCTACCAAGTTTGTTCAAGTGAAGGACCTTGACATACATTGAAAGTCACAGGGGTCAAATTTGTAATAAAATATCCTCAGCAACAAATTATCAGAGGCCAAGAGATCTAGACTTTTTGGCATTTAGCATGCTGGAGTGAAGGGCTACAAAGTTTGTTAAAATGAATGAATCTGACCTTTAATCAAGGTCACAGGGGTCAAATATGTTGAAATATTTAAAGGACGTCTCAAGAACCAAGAGGCCTTTAGACCTGATATAGGGCCTGCAGCATGCTACCGTTGAAATGACCATGACATTCAAGGTCAAAAGAGGTCAAATCAACTAAAATCTTTTAAACCACAGTATAGAAACATGTGAGATGTATGTCTGAGTGTATATAAACATGTGATATGTTTGTCTGAGTGTATATAAACATGTGATATGTTTGTCTGAGTGTATATAAACATGTGAGATGTATGTCTGAGTGTATATAAACATGTGAGATGTATGTCTGAGTGTATATAAACATGTGAGATGTTTGTCTGAGTGTATATAAACATGTGAGATGTATGTCTGAGTGTATATACACATGTGAGATGTTTGTCTGAGTGTATATAAACATGTGATATGTTTGTCTGAGTGTATATAACATGTGAGATGTATGTCTGAGTGTATATAAACATGTGAGATGTTTGTCTGAGTGTATATAACATGTGAGATGTTTGTCTGAGTGTATATAAACATGTGAGGTGTATGTCTGAGTGTATATAAACATGTGAGATGTATGTCTGAGTGTATATAAACATGTGAGGTGTCTGAGTGTATATAAAGATGTGATATGTTTGTCTGAGTGTATATAAAGATGTGATATGTATGTCTGAGTGTATATAAAGATGTGACATGTTTGTCTGAGTGTATATAAAGATGTGAGATGTTTGTCTGAGTGTATATAAAGATGTGAGATGTTTGTCTGAGTGTATATAAAGATGTGAGATGTTTGTCTGAGTGTATATAAACATGTGACATGTATGTCTGAGTGTATATAAACATGTGATATGTTTGTCTGAGGAATAACATGTGATATTTTGTCTGTGTGTAATAACTGTGGTGTAGGTGAACCATGTGGTTGTATGAAAATGATAGGTCTGAGTGTATCCCGGAGATGCCCTGAGGTATCAATCATGTGAATGTAGCTGATTCATAAAATGTAGATTATGTCTGAGGAATAAACATTGATATGTTGTCTGAATATAACATGTGAGATTTTGTCAGTTTATAACAGGGTGTTAGCTGTGGATATAAGGGATGTTGTCTGAGGTGAAACATGAGATGTCTGGTTGTATAAAATTGAGATTTATGTAATACATGTGGTTTGAGGATTAAAGGAGGTGTTTTCTTGTATATAATGGGGTTTGTTTGTTCAGATGAGCGTTTATACAGGGTTTTTCTGATAATTGTGATTCTATGATTAAACATTGAGATGTCTGAGTTTTAAACATGGGATGTTTTGCCTGGGGATTCCTGTATTTGTCTGTGATAAACTTTAACTATGTATACCATGTGAATTCATGTATAACGCTGTGGTGTATGTCAGTGTATGTGAGATAGGCTCTGGGTACTGTTACTTTGAGTAAAAACATAATGGCAGTGTATTAATGTGGGCTGTCTGATTGATAAATTTGTTCAAATAACTGCGAGTGTATGCTTATGTAATCACATGTGGATGTTTGTCTATGATATAAACATGTGAATGTTGTCTGATATATAAATGAATGTTTCCTGAATAAAACATGTGAGATGTCCTGATGATAAACCTGATATTCTAGGTATATAACATGTGGGATGTAAAGGTTATAATTTGATGTTTGTCTGAGTGAATAACCATTGACGATCATTGAGTTAACAGTGGGTGTCTGATTTGTAATAATCAATGAGATCCTAGGAAAACATGTGAGATGTTTGTCAGAGTGTATTAAATGTGAGATTCTAGAAACTGTGAATTCTGGATGTTTAAACATGTGTAGTTTGTCGGTGCTATAAATGTAGATGTGGTGATAAACATGTGAGATGTCTGAGTGTATATAAACATGTGAGATATATGTCTGAGTGTATATAAACATGTGAGATGTATGTCTGAGTGTATATAAACATGTGAGATGTCTGAGTGTATATGAACATGTGAGATGTCTGAGTGTATATAAACATGTGAGATGTCTGAGTGTATATAAACATGTGAGATGTCTGAGTGTATATAAACATGTGAGATGTCTGAGTGTATATAAACATGTGATATGTTTGTCTGAGTGTATATAAAGATGTGATATGTATGTCTGAGTGTATATAAACATGTGACATGTATGTCTGAGTGTATATAAAGATGTGATATGTTTGTCTGAGTGTATATAAACATGTGATATGTTTGTCTGAGTGTATATAAAGATGTGAGATGTTTGTCTGAGGGTATATAAACATGTGACATGTATGTCTGAGTGTATATAAACATGTGATATGTTTGTCTGAGTGTATATAAACATGTGAGATGTATGTCTGAGTGTATATAAACATGTGAGGTGTTTGTCTGAGTGTATATAAACATGTGAGATGTCTGAGAGTATATAACCATGTGAGATGTATGTCTGAGTGTATATAAACATGTGAGATGTTTGAGTGTATATAAACATGTGAGGTGTCTGAGTGTATATAAACATGTGAGATGTATGTCTGAGTGTATATAAACATGTGAGATGTTTGTCTGAGTGTATATAAACATGTGAGATGTATGTCTGAGTGTATATAAACATGTGACATGTATGTCTGAGTGTATATAAACATGTGAGGTGTCTGAGTGTATATAAACATGTGAGATGTATGTCTGAGTGTATATAAATATGTGAGGTGTTTGTCTGGGTGTATATAAACATGTGAGATGTATGTCTGAGTGTATATAAACATGTGAGGTGTCTGAGTGTATATAAAGATGTGAGATGTTTGTCTGAGTGTATATAAACATGTGTGGTGTATGTCTGAGTGTATATAAACATGTGAGGTGTTTGTCTGAGTGTATATAAACATGTGAGATGTTTGTCTGAGTGTATATAAACATGTGAGATGTTTGTCTGAGTGTATATAAACATGTGAGATGTATGTCTGAGTGTATATAAACATGTGAGATGTCTGAGTGTATATAAACATGTGAGATGTTTGTCTGAGTGTATATAAACATGTGAGATGTTTAAGTGTATATAAACATGTGAGGTGTATGTCTGAGTGTATATAAACATGTGAGGTGTCTGAGTGTATATAAACATGTGAGATGTCTGAGTGTATATAAACATGTGAGATGTTTGTCTGAGTGTATATAAACATGTGAGATGTATGTCTGAGTGTATATTTATAAACATGTGAGGTGTTTGTCAGAGTGTATATAAACATGTGAGATGTATGTCTGAGTGTATATTTATAAACATGTGAGTTGTTTGTCTGAGTGTATATAAACATGTGAGATGAGTGTATATAAACATGTGAGATGTTTGTCTGAGTGTATATAAACATGTGAGATGTATGTCTGAGTGTATATAAACATGTGAGATGTCTGAGTGTATATAAACATGTGAGATGTTTGTCTGAGTGTATATAAACATGTGAGATGTCTGAGTGTATATAAACATGTGAGATGTTTGTCTGAGTGTATATAAACATGTGAGATGTATGTCTGAGTGTATATTTATAAACATGTGAGGTGTTTGTCAGAGTGTATATAAACATGTGAGATGTATGTCTGAGTGTATATTTATAAACATGTGAGTTGTTTGTCTGAGTGTATATAAACATGTGAGATGAGTGTATATAAACATGTGAGATGTTTGTCTGAGTGTATATAAACATGTGAGATGTATGTCTGAGTGTATATAAACATGTGAGATGTCTGAGTGTATATAAACATGTGAGATGTTTGAGTGTATATAAACATGTGAGATGTTTGTCTGAGTGTATATAAACATGTGAGATGTTTGTCTGAGTGTATATAAACATGTGAGATGTTTGTCTGAGTGTATATATACATGTGAGATGTCTGAGTGTATATAAACATGTGAGATGTCTGAGTGTATATAAACATGTGACATGTATGTCTGAGTGTATATAAACATGTGAGGTGTCTGAGTGTATATAAACATGTGAGATGTATGTCTGAGTGTATATAAACATGTGAGATGTTTGTCTGAGTGTATATAAACATGTGAGATGTATGTCTGAGTGTATATAAACATGTGAGATGTTTGTCTGAGTGTATATAAACATGTGAGATGTATGTCTGAGTGTATATAAACATGTGACATGTATGTCTGAGTGTATATAAACATGTGAGGTGTCTGAGTGTATATAACCATGTGAGATGTATGTCTGAGTGTATATAAACATGTGAGATGTTTGTCTGAGTGTATATAAACATGTGAGATGTATGTCTGAGTGTATATAAACATGTGAGATGTTTGTCTGAGTGTATATATACATGTGAGATGTCTGAGTGTATATAAACATGTGAGATGTCTGAGTGTATATAAACATGTGACATGTATGTCTGAGTGTATATAAACATGTGAGGTGTCTGAGTGTATATAAACATGTGAGATGTATGTCTGAGTGTATATAATCATGTGAGGTGTTTGTCTGAGTGTATATAATCATGTGAGATGTTTGTCTGAGTGTATATAACCATGTGAGATGTATGTCTGAGTGTATATAAACATGTGAGATGTATGTCTGAGTGTATATGAACATGTGAGATGTTTGTCTGAGTGTATATAAACATGTGAGATGTCTGAGTGTATATAAACATGTGATATGTTTGTCTGAGTGTATATAAAGATGTGATATGTATGTCTGAGTGTATATAAACATGTGACATGTATGTCTGAGTGTATATAAAGATGTGATATGTATGTCTGAGTGTATATAAACATGTGACATGTATGTCTGAGTGTATATAAAGATGTGATATGTTTGTCTGAGTGTATATAAACATGTGAGATGTTTGTCTGAGTGTATATAACCATGTGAGATGTATGTCTGAGTGTATATGAACATGTGAGATGTATGTCTGAGTGTATATGAACATGTGAGATGTCTGAGTGTATATAAACATGTGATATGTTTGTCTGAGTGTATATAAACATGTGATATGTATGTCTGAGTGTATATAAAGATGTGATATGTATGTCTGAGTGTATATAAACATGTGACATGTATGTCTGAGTGTATATAAAGATGTGATATGTTTGTCTGAGTGTATATAAACATGTGATATGTTTGTCTGAGTGTATATAAAGATGTGAGATGTTTGTCTGAGTGTATATAAACATGTGACATGTATGTCTGAGTGTATATAAACATGTGATATGTTTGTCTGAGTGTATATAAACATGTGATATGTTTGTCTGAGTGTATATAAACATGTGAGATGTATGTCTGAGTGTATATAAACATGTGAGATGTATGTCTGAGTGTATATAAACATGTGAGATGTCTGAGTGTATATAAACATGTGAGATGTCTGAGTGTATATAAACATGTGAGATGTATGTCTGAGTGTATATAAACATGTGAGATGTATGTCTGAGTGTATATAAACATGTGAGGTGTATGTCTGAGTGTATATAAACATGTGAGGTGTATGTCTGAGTGTATATAAACATGTGAGATGTTTGTCTGAGTGTATATAATCATGTGAGATGTTTGTCTGAGTGTATATAAACATGTGAGATGTTTGTCTGAGTGTATATAAACATGTGAGATGTATGTCTGAGTGTATATAAACATGTGAGATGTCTGAGTGTATATAAACATGTGAGATGTATGTCTGAGTGTATATAAACATGTGAGGTGTATGTCTGAGTGTATATAAACATGTGAGATGTTTGTCCGAGTGTATATAATCATGTGAGATGTCTGAGTGTATATAAACATGTGAGATGTCTGAGTGTATATAAACATGTGAGATGTATGCCTGAGTGTATATAAAGATGTGAGGTGTTTGTCTGAGTGTATATAAACATGTGAGATGTTTGAGTGTATATAAACATGCGAGATGTATGTCTGAGTGTATATAAACATGTGAGATGTTTGTCTGAGTGTATATAAACATGTGAGATGTTTGTCTGAGTGTATATAAACATGTGAGATGTATGTCTGAGTGTATATAAACATGTGAGGTGTTTGTCTGAGTGTATATAAACATTTGAGATGTTTGTCTGAGTGGATATAAACATGTGAGATGTTTGTCTGAGTGTATATAACCATGTGAGATGTCTGAGTGTATATAAACATGTGTGGTGTATGTCTGAGTGTATATAATCATGTGAGATGTATGTCTGAGTGTATATGAACATGTGAGATGTCTGAGTGTATATAAACATGTGAGATGTTTGTCTGAGTGTATATAAACATGTGAGGTGTATGTCTGAGTGTATATAAACATGTGAGGTGTTTGTCAGAGTGTATATAAACATGTGAGATGTATGTCTGAGTGTATATAAACATGTGAGGTGTATGTCTGAGTGTATATAAACATGTGAGGTGTATGTCTGAGTGTATATAAACATGTGAGATGTCTGAGTGTATATAAACATGTGAGATGTTTGTCTGAGTGTATATAAACATGTGAGGTGTATGTCTGAGTGTATATAAACATGTGAGATGTCTGAGTGTATATAAACATGTGAGATGTATGCCTGAGTGTATATAAACATGTGAGATGTTTGTCTGAGTGTATATAAACATGTGAGATGTCTGAGTGTATATAAACATGTGAGATGTCTGAGTGTATATAAACATGTGAGATGTTTGTCTGAGTGTATATAAACATGTGAGATGTTTGTCAGTGTATATAATCATGTGAGATGTTTGTCTGAGTGTATATAAACATGTGAGATGTTTGTCTGAGTGTATATAATCATGTGAGATGTTTGTCTGAGTGTATATAAACATGTGAGATGTCTGAGTGTATATAAACATGTGAGATGTCTGAGTGTATATAAACATGTGAGGTGTATGTCTGAGTGTATATAAACATGTGAGATGTTTGTCTGAGTGTATATGAACATGTGAGATGTTTGTCTGAGTGTATATAAACATGTGAGATGTTTGTCTGAGTGTATATGAACATGTGAGATGTTTGTCTGAGTGTATATGAACATGTGAGATATTTGTCTGAGTGTATATAAACATGTGAGATGTTTGTCTGAGTGTATATGAACATGCGAGATGTTTGTCTGAGTGTATATAAACATGTGAGATGTTTGTCTGAGTGTATATGAACATGTGAGATATTTGTCTGAGTGTATATAAACATGTGAGATGTTTGTCTGAGTGTATATGAACATGCGAGATGTTTGTCTGAGTGTATATAAACATGTGAGATGTATGTCTGAGTGTATATAACCATGTGAGATGTCTGAGTGTATATAATCATGTGAGATGTATGTCTGAGTGTATATACATGTAAACATGCGAGGTGAATGTTTGTTTATGAATATAAGCTTGTTTGATATACATATGTATGTTTTAGTGGCTATGCTATATGTGTTGTATGTTTGAGTTGGTATGAATATGTTTAGTTTCGATATAATGTAATGTAAGGTGTATGTTTGTGTGCAGTATAAATATGAATGGTGTCTGTATTGAAAACTGTTATGCTGATATTTCTTTGGGGTGAGATTGAAATAATGATTTTTTTTTTATTTCAGGTTTCATTTACAACACTTTCAGTTACCAGTCCTCAATATGAAGGTATTTTAAAAGGATCATTGAAATCTGACAGAGAACATGGACCGAAATTGATTTATACCAGACCTTACAACTATTTGGTAAAAAAGGACAGAGACTATTTGATTGAATCATTTTTGAGATTGGGATTAATTCAAGAGTTAGGGGAGAATAATTTGATAAAGTCTCAATTCTTGCCTGTATGTAGTACTACAGCCAGCTGAAAGGTCATTGTTTTTCTCCCCTACGGCCATTAATCAGATACACATTTTATGCATTGGAAGTAATTAGCCCACCATCATTACAAACCAATGTATTGATTACCATATACTTACACCCTACCTGCAGGACAGGTTTGTATATATATTTTCTGCAGCTATATTTAAAAAAAAAATTAAAAAAGGGGGTTATGACATACCAAGGCTTGCATTGTCGGTAAGTCTGTGGGCTTCAGCAATCAAGTTCTTCTCCTTAACCACTGATTCGAATGTGACCTTGTATGAGATTGTGCAAATGATTTTAACAATTGAAGATTGTTATCTTTCTTTCTTAAAAAGTCCACAAGAGAAACCCCATTGATCTTGGGGACCCAACATTGAATTATCTTTATTTGTTCTATGCAAGATCGGAATAATCTGATGACAGCGAAGAAAAAAGTTTGTCACTGCTCTATTTAATTTCCCCATAGGGAAAATAGAGCAAATGCTTTAAAATCCATTCACATCCATAGGAATGTTGGTATAGTGTTCCAGTTCAGTGTAAGCATCCTTGCGTGAAAAAGAATCAAGTATGTACAAATATTGGGTCTGTTTCTTGAAGGATTCTGTCCCAATTCAGTCAGTTAACATCCTTGGGTTAAAGGAATATTTTGTATAAACAGAGGGTCTTGGCTCCCTTGGACAAGAGGGGTGGTGCTGATATATGACAAATTCTTAAAGCCTTTTTAGAAGTGACCTATTCTAATCGCCTTTTGTCCTTCGTTGTGCGTCATCCCTGGTAAATAATTTACATTTTCGACATCTCAGAAATCCCTGAACCAATTTCCGCGAAATTTGGCTAAGTCAGAGGTTATCTGATTTCAGTGTTTTTCACGCTTAAAGGCTCGACACTAAAATATGATTGTGCTGATTGAAGTGATGTTCATTGTTTTCAACTGCAATTACTGTTAAAGCACTAATTGATCATTTCACGAATATGTTTCGATTCTGTTATCCACTAAATTTTGAGTACATTTACAGTAATGTGTTTGAACATCTCAATACCCTTAAATTTGAATCCGTAAAACACTTGACTAACAAATGTAATTCCATTAAGTATGCAACAATTAGGTCAAATGACAAAAAGGGGGTGAAGCGGAATCAATTTTGTATTAGCCATGAAATTTGAATGTTCTAAAAACAGGTATGGTGAATAACAATTTATCATCAGTAACATTTATGTGGCTTGACATTGGGAATGCCTATAACAATGTTTTTGCTTTCAAACTGCGTTATGCAAATGGAGTTTTTTGAGTCTGATATTGCTTCAAGAACTCAATGGATTCTATTGGTCTTTGAGTCTCCCAAACTACGCATTTTTGGGTCGGTTCTAATTTGTGTCGTGGATAACAAATCATCATTAAGATTTTTTCGACATAACATTTTGTATGTTTGTTACCATATATTTGGTTCCATACCACAAAATACAAATTGGGTTCTTTAGTCTGATACTGATTCAAGACCTCAATGGGTGTTATTAATCCTCGTGTCTCCCAAACTCTGTATTTTTATAAGTTTAAAACTGGTATATTGCAGATGATGAGTTGTTATTCAGTATACCAGTTTTAAGATGATGAAAATACAGTGTTGGAGACACTAGGTGTATCAGGTTTGGCTGTTATCATGTGTGTCTCTAAAACGCCTGTCAGTTGACTGTGTGTCAGATATTGCAGTCATTGGATATTAGTCGTTTGTTGGAATTACTGTATCTTATTTGTCTATCATTTGAAATGTTGCCAAAAATAAAAAATAAACGTTAAACATTTTTTTTGTTGTTGTTCGACTTCTTTATCAAAATATTTTGTGGCGATTATATTATCCCCCAGGAAGTGATGTAACAACATTGACATGCGTATATAGGGCAAGGTTACAGGTATTTTCACGAGCTGCATGGGACATGAATATACAGTTTAGGATGTCGGGAGAAAATAAACTTGTTTGTATGGATTTGGAGTAAGATACAATCAAGAGGTACATGTGTACTCTTCATTTTAAGAGTAATTTTGAAAGCTGTTTCGGTGCGCCCCGGGATACCCTCAAGTGGACACTTTTTTCTTCCAACTTTTTAGGGTTCGGATTAAGTTTCGGGATATCAGATATGGCAGTTAGTGACTATTGTGTCTCAGATATGATCAATAATTTGCGGTCCGTCCGACGGTGAACTACTAAACGTTTATATACATACAAGTGCTGTTGAATGGTCCCATCTCACAGTTAACTTCTACATGTATAAGACTCTTTTAAAACCAAAAGATATCTCATCTTCCTAGATCACTTTCTATTGGTGAACAACCAAAACTTAAGACCCCGTTATACAGTGACATTTAATCCCTACACAATAGGCGTGTCTCGCCTCCCTATTCCCGCCTTTTGTTTCGAGGTCTGTCAAGCATTGATTCAGTCCCTAGATGTGCATTATTCTTGTTGGGACTGATCCCATAAAAACATGGCCGAAAGCTTGAAGAAATGTATTTCGAAGGACCTACATTTGATGCATGGAATACTGTCCTTAAACAAATTTTGTTCCTGGCAACAACTTTGGTATTTATTGACCGGTTTACACGAAATTTAGTCAAAATGTTCAGTTCTCAAAATGCCAACTGAGGTGAAAAGTGGAGGTCAAAGGTTATGGTCATCGATTCAAAGGTCAAAGTCAAATTTTGCATTTTTTCACTGATGAACATTTAATTAGGACATACGATGAAGCAAAAGCTCAGCTGGCCAAAGGTCAAGGTCAGAGTTTAAAATTACCGACCTAAATGTCGTCAGATTTTGTAGCTTTTCACTTATCATTTTGTTGTGACTTGCATGGATTATACCACAGGGACTTGCCTCGTCTCTCCATATACCTAATTATATATTAGGTGTATGGACAGACGAGGCAAGTGGCTGTGGATTATACCAAGGGTTCAACTGAGCAAAGATCAATGCCACTAGGTCAAAGATAAAGATCATATTTTGTGTCTGCTTGATGGTCATTTATCATTACACTGAGTAAACTGACCAAAGGTCAAGGTCAACCGGTGAAACAGCAAGTCAAATTTGTGTCTTAAACATTGAACATTTTGTGAAATGACACTGAAGAATCTCGCTTGAATTTTAACAAGGAGTCAAATCTTTAAACGTCAAGGTCACTGAGTCAGAGTCAAGGTCAAGTTTTGTAACTTTTAATTGAGGAACATTTTATTTTGACACTATGAAGCATTATTGATAATGAATTTAAGAAACAGTCACCTGACCAATGGTCAGGGTCGAAATTTTTGTTACGACAATATGATGGATAAGTCAACTGACCGAAGATCAAGGTTACTGGATTGAAGGTTTTTTTGATTGATCAATGAAGGAGTCTCCTTGAGTAGATAGCGGCGACTTCATAGAATGACATTCCGGGACCCATTGCATGCTATCCAGTGGAAGTACGGCAAAGCGTTAGCACAGACCAGACTATTTCTTAAATTTACGAAAAACATAAACCGACATTGGTTTGGAAATCTATTACTTCAGATCTTCACCTGATGTTCTATTTTTAATTAATTCGAGTTATTGCTGTTCTTGTTATTACTGGATTTAAAATCAAGGTCGTTTGGGTTCAAAGGTCAATGACAAAGTGGGTCTCTGACAATGACCCTGGTTCTTGATGGGGGTTGTTTTTAAATTGAAATAAAACAAATCAAAACTAATGCACTAGAGTTAACATTTTACCAAACAAATATGGAAGTGGAAGGAAGCAAGGGTCAAATCAAAGTACATGTACAATTTATATTTTGTGATTGTTTTGAAGTCCAAATGTCAAACGTCGACCTGGATTGTATGGGCAGATATCTTCTTGACGATTATAATTAAATGTAATTTTGCTGTAGAGCCAGGTGAGCGATACAGGCCCATTGGGCCTCTTGTAATTGAATGTATTGCCACAAGACGGGCCCTTGCTGACCTCTCATTGATCTAGTTTAGATATCCAACACAACGACTCACTAAGATAAACTCATGCCCGAGTATACAGTCTCATTGATCTACAGTATAGATGGGAGCCTGAAGAAACATTTTCCTTGATTAAAACAGCATTCAAAATGGTTATTAACCATACGTATGGGGAACATTGGTGAATGTATTGAAAACAAAGTTCTACAAAGCTAAAGCGCTACTACTTTCGTTAGAAACCGACTTTTGAATCTCTTCTATGTTGTTTTAGACATGTAGCGTTAGGATGACTACTTATTTCATGACGGTTCAACTTTCGGCACACATTGACCATTCTGTAAACACAGCACTTAGGAAGACATTGATGGGAATACGATTTCAGCCGGAAGATCACAATTCAATGTCGTATTTTTTAAATTTTATGTAAGCAATGCTGTATAAATTGTTAATTGAAGAACATAGAAATGCAGTTCATCCCTGTTCTCAGAACAATGCAACTCAAACATTGTATTATTCATATTTACTTCGTTATTGAGCACACTAATGTAGAACATTTGTTATTATATTGGTACCAAAGATCTACAAAGCTGCAGCGATACTGCTTTCGTTAGAAACCGACTTTTGAATCTCTTCTATGTTGTTTTAGACATGTAGCGTTAGGATGACTACTAATTTCATGACGGTTCAACTTTCGGCACACATTGACCATTCTGTAAACACAGCACTTAGGAAGACATTGATGGGAATACGATTTCAGCCAGAAGATTACAATTCAGTGTCATTTTTTAAATTTTGTGTAAGCAATGCTGTATAAATTGTTAATTGAAGAACATAGAAATGCAGTTCATCCCTGTTCTCAGAACATCCAAACTCAAAAATTGTATTATTCATCCCTAGTTGATTATTAAGCACACGTATGGAGAACATTTGTGAATGTATTGAAAACAAATATCTACGAGCTGTATTTTGTCATCTTATTTAAGCAATGCTGTTTAAGTCTTTAATTGAAGAATATAGAAGTAAAGTTCCTTCCTGTTCTCATAACATCGAAACGCAAACATTGTAGTATTGATCCTAAGTTGGGTATTAAGTACACTTATGAAGAACATTGGTGAATGCATTGAAAACAAAGATCTACAAAGCTGAAGCGCTTCTGCTTTCTTTAAAAGCCGTCTTTTGGGCCTCTACTATGTTGTTTTAGACTTTTAACGTTAGGATGACTACTGATTTCATGACTATTCAACTTTTGACACATACTGACCATTCTGTAAAACACAGCACTTAGGGAGACATCGAAGGCAATTCGATTTCAGCAAGAAGATCACAATTCAATGTTATTTTGTTATCTTATTTAAGCTATGCTGTTTGAGCTTTCGATTAAAGAACATAAAAATGCAGCTCATCCCTGTTCTCAGAACATTGCAACTCAAATATTTTATTATTCATATTTACCTCGTTATTAAGCACACTAATGTAGAACATTTGTTATTATATTGGTACCAAAGATCTACAAAGCTGCAGCGATACTGCTTTCGTTAGAAGCCGAGTTTTGAGCCTCTCTTATGTTGTTTTAAGCATGTTACGTTAGGATGACTACTGATTTCAGAACTATTCAACTGTTGGCACACACTGACCATTCTGTAAAACACCACATTTAGGGAGACATATATGGTATTTATGATTGATAGGCACTTTATGAAATACGTCGACATGGTTTGTAATTGCAAGATGTCCCCGGGTAAAGGATACTGTGTACATATCTGAACTATGGTACGTAGTGTATACTATCATTAGACTCCGTGGCCCTTCAAATCTATTTACATCTCTGTACCTCCTAATGTGTTGATCATAAACTTCATACTATATCAGCGAGCACACATGTGTACTTCAGCAGTAGTTATACATTCCTTTCGCACTGCGTGTATTAGAGTATGAAAGGGAGCACTGTATTGTTATGTAATACACACCTGCTTAGCAGACGGCTATGAAGCGGTTTTTAGGTCAAATTTCTATCTCTCCCCTAAGGTACCTCAACACACAATCTAATTAAAATTAGACTTGTAATTTCCGCTTCTCTACGATACACTACAATACAAGATCTAACGACACCCCGTATGAGGTCATCTTGTATTGTAGTGTATCGTAGGAAAGCGGAAATTACAAGTCTAATTTTAATGAGATTGCCTCAACACAAAGCATCATTTTCGTCCATGAACAAGACATAGGATTTAAGTGGTGCCAAAGAGACTCGGTAAATATATAAGAAATACCTCGGTACATATATGTATAACAGACGTAGTTAACCGTAGATCCGAAAAGCGGAAATGAACATAATTATTTTTCAGCCAATGAAAATGCAGTACGTTTACAAAGCGAAACATGATACACTGAAAGATATAGAAATTTTGGCAAAATTTACCATCATTCGCTGGTAATGCCTATTAAAGAGAATATATAGTCAAACTAAGGATCAGATGTTATACTTTAATGTAAATAATTAAGATTGATTTAATAGAATATGTGATATATATATATATATATATGATAAGTTTTAAAGCTGGTCTCCCAATGGGATGTTTTTCACCACCACGGATATATATATACCCATCTGAATTGAAAAAAAAATCATATAAAATCAACCCCTTAGGTATTTTATCTAAAATCGTTTAGAATATAAAAGATAACATCCAATTGATATACATTGTTAATTTCAGAGGCCTGCTTTCCTGTTTTAGATGAAAACTAGTCTTCTAAAACTTAGGGTTTTATTCACCCTAAGTCAGTGTTCGCCATAAGTCTGTATACAAACCAAATATTTTCTCCCTAAGTGGTATACTCGGGTATACATATATATATACGAATAGATTATGTGAACTTTATGATATATATAGTACGTCAAAGGGAGTAACGTAAAAGACATCAATATAGAATAGATCGATTTCTTTCAAGCAGCTAAAAAAAAATTTTCGAATCCACGGAACTGAAAAGGGTTTTCGTATCCAGGACTCGAAAGTACTTATCACGAAAGTGCTTAAAATCGGAACATTCTATTAAAAAATGCTCCACTGTGAATTGAGCATCACATGCATAACATATTGGTGGATCTTCACGTTTTAAAATTAACGAATGAGTAGGATATGTGTGCCCGGTATGGAGCCGAGAGAGGATTATTTCCTCTCTACAATCCTTCCGACTTGGTGTTGATGTTTGAAGTTTCGGTTGTACTTTAACAAGTTTGTTGCTCGTCTCGAGAGACCAGCGTTGCTGCCATTTAATCGGATGGCAGAAATAATTACAAGTTTGAAATCTGTATATGGTATTTTGATATGGTTTATCAAGAGGGGTCCCAATATTCTTAAGAAAAATAGGTAAGTGGTCACTCCCACATAGATCATCATTTACGCTCCAGTTATAATAGACTACAATGGATGGATGACATAATGATAGGTCTATGTGGGTACGAGAGCCTGTAGCAGGGTGTAGATATGTTGGGGTATTATTGTTAAAAAGACACAAGTTGTTTTTATCTATCAATTCCTCAATACGTCTTCCTCTCTCATCTGTGTTCGGGGAGCCCCACAGACTGTTATGCCCATTAAAATCTCCGAGAATTACATATGGTGCTGGGAGTTGCGAGACGAGGTTATTTCGTTGCTCATAAGTGACAGCAATACTCGGAGGAAGATAAATTGAACAGATAGTTACTTGTCTGTAAAGTTGCAAAGACAGCAACAGCCTGTATTTAAAAAAATCCTCAATGATACAACATAGATCCAACATATCTTGGTACAGAAAGTGTCGTCATAATTACACATAACTTGGTTCATATTGTCATCATAGCTACACTTAACCTGATACAGATAGTTTCATCATAATTACACATAACTTTGTACAGAAAGTATCGTCATAACTACACGTGACTTGGTACAGAAAATATCGTCAAAACTACACATAACTTGGTACAGAAAATATCGTCAAAACTACACATAACTTTGTACAGAAAATATCGTCAAAACTACACATAACTTTGTACAGAAAGTATCGTCATAACTACACGTGACTTGGTACAGAAAATGTCTTCATAATTACACATAACTTGGTACAGAAAATGTCGTCATAACTACACATAACTTGGTACAGAAAGTGTCGTTATAACTACACATAACCTGGTACAGAAGGTGTCGTCATAACTACACATAACCTGGTACAGAAGGTGTCGCCATAACTACACATAACCTGGTACAGAAAGTGTCGTCGTAATTACACATAACTTGGTACAGAAAGTGTCGTCATAACTACACATAACCTGGTACAGAAGGTGTCGCCATAACTACACATAACCTGGTACAGAAAGTGTCGTCGTAATTACACATAACTTGGTACAGAAAGTGTCGTTATAACTACACATAACTTGGTACAGAAAGTGTCGTCATAACTACACATAACTTGGTACAGAAAGTGTCGTTATAACTACACATAACTTGGTACAGAAAGTGTCGTCATAACTACACATAACTTGGTACAGAAAGTGTCGTCATAACTACACATAACTTGGTACAGAAAGTGTCGTCATAACTACACATAACTTGGTACAGAAAGTGTCGTCATAACTACACATAACTTGGTACAGAAAGTGTCGTTATAACTACACATAACTTGGTACAGAAGGTGTCGTCATAACTACACATAACCTGGTACAGAAGGTGTCGCCATAACTACACATAACTTGGTACAGAAAGTGTCGTTATAACTACACATAACCTGGTACAGAAAGTGTCGTCGTAATTACACATAACTTGGTACAGAAAGTGTCGTCATAACTACACATAACTTGGTACAGAAAGTGTCGTCATAACTACACATAACTTGGTACAGAAAGTGTCGTCAAAATCACACATAACTTGGTACAGAAAGTGTCGTCATAACTACACATAACTTGGTACAGAAAGTGTCGTTATAACTACACATAACCTGGTACAGAAAGTGTCGTCGTAATTACACATAACTTGGTACAGAGAGTGTCGTCATAACTACACATAACCTGGTACAGAAAGTGTCGTTATAACTACAGATAACTTGGTACAGAAAGTGTCGTCATAACTACACATAACCTGGTACAGAAGGTGTCGCCATAACTACACATGACTTTGTACAGAAAGTGTCGTCATAGTTACACATAACTTGGTACAGAAAGTGTCGTCATAACTACACATAACTTGGTACAGAAAGTGTTGTCAACACTACACATAACTTGGTACAGAAAGTGTCGTCATAACTACACATAACTTGGTACAGAAAGTGTCGTCATAACTACACATAACTTGGTACAGAAAGTGTCGTCATAGTTACACATAACTTGGTACAGAAAGTGTCGTTATAACTACACATAACTTGGTACAGAAAGTGTCGCCATAACTACACATAACCTGGTACAGAAAGTGTCGTTATAACTACACATAACTTGGTACAGAAAGTGTCGTCATAACTACACATAACTTGGTACAGAAAGTGTCGTCATAACTACACATAACTTGGTACAGAAAATGTCGTCATAACTACACATAACTTGGTACAGAAAGTGTCGTCATAACTACACATAACTTGGTACAGAAAGTGTCGTCAGAGTTACACATGACTTGGTACAGAAAGTGTCGTCATAACTACACATAACTTGGTACAGATAGCGTCGTCATAACTACACATAACTTGGCACAGAAAATGTCGTCATTACTACACATAACCTGCTCCAGATATTGTCGTCATAACTACATATAATTTGCTCAAGAGTTTAAAACAACACAAGCGATACGATATGTTGAGTTTAGGTCAAGTGGAGGTAAAAGGTCACGTTTAGGTTGATATATTGATATATTTTAAAGTATTGATTTTTTTTTTGCGAAACGTAAAGCATACACAAAAAAAATGAATTTAAAGAGCGAAATAACATAAATGTTTGATGAAATATCAAATTATACAAGACTTGGTATTTCAACTCCTCTACGATAGACTTCAATACAAGATCTAACGATAACCGGTAGGAGGTCATCTCAGCATGGCCTCATTGGTTCAAATATGAGCCAATGAAAACTGGTCAATGACGTCATTAATCAACCAATGGCAAATAGTTTTATACGAGCCTTCGGTTGTATTGCCGTGCATGGTAGAATATCATAGAGAAATGAAAATTACAAGTCTAATTTTAATGAGATTGATGATGGGTTGCAAGTTAGCGTGTGAAAATTAAACAATTTACCTCTATAAACTCATAGTGGCTGGGAACATTAGTTATCTGTAGCCAGACGGTGTGACCGAATATATACAGTGATGATGGATAGTGTTGTTCCTCTAAACAACACACGTAAATGAAGTCGTAATAATTAGCATTATCTACATACCTACTTAACCGCACACGCATCCGTCATGGATGTACATTTCGGTGGGGTTGAAGAACCCAGTAAGCTAAGAAATTCGCACATATGCGTAGATCGCGGTTGTGTAAAGCTAAGATCAAGGCCGATGTCCCGGGTTCGATCCCCAGCGGAGGGATTTAATTAAATTAAATTGATGTACTCTGTTACACTGACCCCGCCCGTATAGGGATACGCCCGGGGGAGGGGGGGGGGATACTTAGTTCTTCCTTGAGGGGAGTAGTTTACAATTGTATGTTACTCTGGTGTAATAACTAGCCACAGTACACATGTACGTAAATTAGCGTACTTATCTTTAGCTTGATCGGCTGAAACATGGACTTTTGATATGTACATTTAAATCCGTAGTTGAACATCAGAATAATAAACCAGAGATCCCGATCTCTAGCGGAGGAATTGAAGTCACGCAAATGATCAAACCTGAAAAATAGCCATGTTGTTATGTTCACAAGTGTCGATAGCACAGGGTAGGAGCATTTGTTTGACCGGATTTTACTGTATGTACGTATAAGCACTTATTTTGTCTTGACCTTGAAATGCAAATGGCGGCTGAGAATAATATTACACAAATATGGCTTACAGGAGGCATTTCATTTAATAACAATACTCCTATATCGTACTTTTAAGACATCTCAACATAGTAACATGAACATTTTAAAGTCAATTTGATAAACTTTGGAGTTTGCAGCCTTTTTCAGAAATAGGCATATTTTACCCCAAATCAACGGTTGAAATTTTTTTCATATAAGCAGTCTTCTTGCCACTTCAAGAATACTTTTTATTGTCTAATGAGAACATTTTTGACAAGTTTGTGTAATATCGTGGATGCAAATGAGTTACATTAATTATGTCCCCCTGAAACATGCATTTTGCTTACGTTTTGTTGATATTTACAAACAGCTTAACAAATTGCATGTCCCACAGTTTGCCATGATACATATTAAAAGTTCATCATGTTACTTGTGGCATTGCACCATAATAGGGATTTATAGGCCTATACAATATCAATGTTTTGACTGGATTTGCTATTTAGATGCCCCTTAACAGTCAGGGTCATTTAAGGACGTGCCAGATTTGGAGGTGGAGGTTTGGTTTGGTTAATTTTGTTTAACATCCTATTAACAGCAAAGGTCATTAAAGGACGGTCTCCCGTGCTTTGTACATGTATGCGTGTGATGAGTGCGTATATGTATTTTGGGAGGCTGCGGTATGTTCATCTAAAGTCCCCATGTGATAGGCCGGAACTTTTGCCGATTTATAGTGCTACCTCACTGAAGCATACTGCCGAAGACACCCAACAGATCACCCCATCCGGTCACAATATACTGACAACGGGCGAACCAGTCGTCCCACTCCAAATTTGCTGAGTGCTAAGCAACTACCATTTTTAAAGATTGGTATATCTCGGCCTGGGGACAGAAACCAAAGACTACCTCACAGAGGCGAACGATCAACTAAAGGCCATAAGTGAGGCATTGTTAAGGGAGACGTTAGGAAGAAGAAAGTTGCTCAGAAAGAAGAGAAAAGATAAGATCCCAAATTTAGTCGCCTCCTACGATCATGCAATGGGGGCAGCAGGTACAATTCTTACGCTATAACTACAGTGTATGCTGTGTACTTTACACTCCTAAAATATCTGGAAAAACCTTGGCGCCAAAAACTTTTTCTAGTCATAATTTAAACAAACCTATGATTTACTATTTGCTATCATCATAGATAAATAAATGTCCTTATCGTGTAATGTTGACCCTATCGTAACCTACCATTAAAGTGACGACGGTCTCAGTACAGGAAGTAGGAAAATAAACGAATACGGTGATTTGCTGTTAATCTCGGCTGACACACTTCACTTTGAATAACAGCAACAATAGATAGCGTGCTTCTGTTGGCATACATGTACTTGACACATCAGGCAAGTGTTACTTGGTAATGAATGCGACCTCGTGATGAATGTCCATGTTTTATTTCTATTGTGTCCTATTTCACTTATTTTTGTATTTACTTTTTTTTCTCCTTTTTTTTCGTAATTTTCATTTTTTTCATTTTCGTTTTTTTAATGACTTTTGACGGAAACTTAAGTAGACAATTAGGCCATAACTTCATTTCGAGCAGTTAAGCCATATCCGTTTAGTCATAAAAGTCGGATATCAACTGGGAGATGTACAATCTATCCTCACACACATGGCTTTGTTCCCAGTTTTTCGTCCCCATAATACAAAGCTGATCTATTTTGCAATCAGTTTACATTATTTTCCCATTAAGTTGATCATAACCCCTTAATGTATTTAGATCACAATTTCAATGTCGCTATTAAGTACACGTTATAACTGTCTCGGTGTTATGGACATTCACTGACGAAAAAAAACCTCAAAATATTCAGGTGAAAAAACATCAATACTTTAAATAAAGCGTGACCGAAGCGACACGAATAGCTATGCTTGGTTTACTTTATTTAACTTCCTATGAACAGCCAGTGTCATTTAAGTGTAACGGTTTGGATTTCGTTACAACCCAGGTTCTTGATTATGCTTAATAGTACCGTGCTTTGAATACATAAACCACATAAAAACTAGATGCAGGTTCTACATTTATTCAGCACTATCATTGGCAATATAAACTAATGGTTCATATTGATAGTAACCATAACTATATACAGCACTACAGAATAAAACCATCTTCCACACTATCATACACGAAGCAGCTATTACCCCAAAACATAGACTGAAAGATTGAAGGAAATAACCAGCCAATGGCTTCTGTTAAGTGTAAGGAAAGTGTCGAAAGAAAAGAATGGAAGGGAAATAAACAAACAACTTGGATAAAGATACCAGCCAATGGCTTCTATATTGTCAAACAACTACCCTCTACCCTCCCCTCCCCTCCCCTCCCCTCCTTTTCCCCATTAGGTTGATCATAACCACGCACTTAATGTATTTAGATCACATTTTCCATGTCGCTATTAAGTACACGTCAATGCTGCTGTTACCAGACAACACCTAGTAGTCCTGTCAGTCCAAAGAGCGTCCATCACGAACCTGGATAGTGGTCAGCAAAATGAACAATTCCCTTATACAATGGAACATACGCGGACTAAGGGCAAATTTAGAAGAGTTTCAAAATATATCGAAAGAATTTAGACCTGCCTTACTGTGCTTGCAGGAGGTCATGCTAAAAACCCAATTACTTTTAGAAACTTCTCACTCTACAATAGCATCGCAACGGTAAGAAACAGAGGTGGCGCAGATGTAGCTGGCCATAAAAAATATTCCTCACAGAATTATCCCGTTAAACACAAATACTTCGTTCTGTAGTAGTAAAATTATTTGTAAATGAGAAAGTGGTAGTACAATGGAAAATAAATGATCGAAATAACAGTTCTGGCTGTATGCTCCGGGGAGCTGAGAAACACATTGGTTGGTTGCTTAAAAAATACTAAACACGAATAATGAATTGTGAACCGCTTTGCGATGTCTATGTTGCGTTACTGTAGCAGTATATACAACTTCAAATCATTAACATTGTTATTGAGTAAGTAATAAGGTGCAGTCTGATGGCCTAGGATACCAACGCTGAAACCTTCATGCGGTTATGTAGGTCAATTGGAAACTAGGTCAAGTTGGGGTTAAAAATACCTGCTCGAAAGAAGATCATGTCGGGACTAGAACAAAATTAAGGTTTGGTTAATCTGGGTTTTAACATCGCCTAGTAGTAGATAACGCAGTAGATGGCGTAAATAGGTCAATGTCAAGGTCAAACATGTGTCAATATTGATTAAAGCACGCCCCTCATACTGTTGTAGTGATTGTCCAAAGAGCACTTATTGGACATATCATTGTGTTTAAATTCGGATTTTCTTTTTGTATTATAAAGGATATCTAATTCTTTTCAACTTCGATAAGCTGAAAACTGTAAGCTTCTCTATATTTCAGTTTGTTACAATTTGTTAGCTTTAAGGATATGTAGAAGGGATTATGCGGGATATATAAGGCTACAAAACGATTGAAATCCTTTAAATACATATACTGCAGCCAAAGTTTTGCATATTCCTCCATTTTCCGAAGTTGTCTCCCTTTTATACCCCATCCCCAGCGTTTAAGTCCTTGCACAAAATTAACCATTTGTACCAGATGCCATGCATATGTTGTACTCAAAGGGTCTTAACATGAATTCCCAGCACACTGTTCATGAACCGTGGGATAATGAAAATTCAGGACCCTGTGATTAAAACGTACTTTACGGTTGTACTATTTCTTTGATTTGCTAACAAGGCTATGACAGTGAACTGTCACGCCGTGTAAACATGTACTGATGCTGTGATTATAGCTAACGAGGCTGTGGCGAATAACTGTCACGCCGTGTAAACAGTAATTGGTGATTAAGGTGATGATTGATCATTCTGTACTTGTGTATGACCATAAAAGGAAGTGACCCATCTAGGTATCTGACATGCGTAATGAGGTCACGACTACGTCAAAGAGCGGAGGTAATACACAACAGTACGTATTTGTTTTTAAGATACATAGGTACATAACTATATTTAGATATAAAGGTATATATATTCTACACCATAAACTAGAAACAGAGCAGGCTAGGCAAGGGCAGGGAGTAGTAAAACAGATAAAAATTTAAACAATTAATTGATAAAAAGTTAGACTTGGGCTAGGCAAAGGAAGGAAGGAAGGGAAAAAATATATATCAATAAAAAGCCTAAACTAGGAACAAAAGTGGGCTAAGCAAAGGAAGGAAGGAATTAGAAAGAAAAACATAAGTAGTTATATATAAATAAAATGTCTAAATTAGGAACAAAAGTTGGCTAGGCAAAGGAAGGAAGAAAAATATTTATATATATAAATAAAAAGTCATAATTAAGAACAAAAGTGGGCTAGGCAAAGGAAGGAAGGAAGGATATATATATATATATATATATAGAAATAAAAAGTCATAATAAGAAACAACTTGAAGCTGGGAAAAGAGACAAAGAAAAAAAATCAACTATATTTATACATATGTATAAAAAGTCTGAATCAAAATCAGAATAAGACCAGGTAAAGGGAGGGAGACAAATTAGTTCATTTTTGAAGTTTGAATCGGCAACAAAAGTAATCTGGGCAAAGGAAGGGGGGCAAATAATAACAGAATTTATATACAGGTATAAACTACAATAAAGAACAAAATCAAATGACTAGGCAAATAATTAGACATTCTGACATGAACAAGTGATATATATATATATATATATATATATATATATATATATCATACATCAAAACACACATATAAACTTGGAATGTTCATAGTTTTACATGATCAATAACCAAAACTTAATATTTTATTTATATATTCTATTTAAGTTTTGAAAAGCCAAAAAAAAAACCTAATATTGTAAAATATTTTATGATAATATTGTAATACTAATGATCGATAACAGTACACATGTTATACTTATCTTCTCTTTGTCGTATATCAAGCTGAAAATGTAAAACGTAAGTGCTTAATTAATCTTCTGCATTAATCATAAATTATTTCAAAACTACAACTAATAAAAGACGGATAAAAACTTAAAAAAAAAGAAAGAATAGAAAATAATACCTACAGTCATCGATATATGTGTCATGTTTAAACATTAAATACAGCGTCATTACTCCCGACCTAGTCTTTCAGTGACAACGCATTATACATATATATGTTATATCAAAGTTTTTTTCTATATGAAATGTGAAAGGTAAATGAGCCTCGTTATCGACACATCCTTCTCAGGTGTAACACACACCCTTCGCCACTAAAACGTTTGTACTATCTTACACGTGTGTACAAGTTCAGCGTTTAAAGTACGAAAGCGACATTCATCAAAACCTCAAGCAAGAGGAGGCTCTTGAAGTGATATGAGAGGAGGCTCTTGAAGTGATATGAGAGGAGGCTCTTGAAGTGATATGAGAGAAGCCAACACGAGGAGAACATTTTAGGACAATTCTTACTCCAGTTAATCAAGACTTAACCACGTTTTAATCCATTCTGAAGTGCGAAATATTTATCCTGAAAGATGTCACATTTGTGAAAATGGCATATACTGCTAGATGGATATACATAGATAACGGACAATTACAGTGTATTCTTATCGCAAATCTCTGATTATTTGTGTTTTAAGGTAAATTACAAGTTGGCGAAATTTTGATGGAACATTACATCAAGAACTTGCTTTTCCATGAATAATACCTGAGTAATGATAGGAAAGTTTGTACTTTTGACTGTCAAAGCAAATTAACAAGGATAGCTGTAAACTAAAATAATTTCTACAATTAAAACAAAGCATTTTTACAACATTGTGACAGTTGAATGCGTTCTTCCTTCGGAATTAGTCTCAGAAGTTTGGTTTTGTAAGTGGTAAATTTTGCCTTCAAAGCAATCCGCAAATCATACAGTGAATTCAGGGAAGATCTACAATTGTGAAATAAAGACATCTTACCTTATTGAGGCTGTGAGTAGGAATTATTCTATCTCCCTTGGTGGGACTGTGTAACACAATCTACGATGCTGCCTGTAACTATATTACTGTGTGCGCACTATGGTGCAGTTCTTGTTTCTGGTCACGGTCGCCTCCTGGAGCCCGCTGGACGATCTTCTATGTGGAGGTTCGGGTACGATACACCAGTCAACTATAACGACAATCAACTATTCTGCGGCGGTTACAGGGTAAGTACTAATAATTGATAACAATCATCGGGATATATATTAAAGTTATTTGTTGATTTTGGAGATTATGGAAAGATATCTCACAGATTCGATATACGAATATTATAGTATAATTACGGTGCATGTAGAAAATTAAGTTTGTTATCATTTTTGTTGCGAATCCAAACATTATGCCATGTTAACAGAGCATAACATGGTATATAGCATGTTATGAAAACTAATAAATAAAAATTCATATATATAATTTTCTGAATAGTAAGATTCATAACTGGGAAAGATAATATGTGGTGAAAACAAATAACGATTAAACATTTATATATATTATTTTCTGAATAGTAAGATTCATAACTGGTGAAGATAGAAGATTGTGAAAACAAATAACGATTAAAAACTCAACTTTACATTGTTTTGAATAGTAAGAGTCAACTTGGGCATATAGTATGTTGTGAAAACAAATAACGATCAAAAACTCTTATGAATATTTCTTCATAGAAATTTAAGCAGGTAGCATGTTGTAAAAGCAAATCATGTTTCAAAACATATATATTTTGTTCTGTATAGAGAGGGTTTTAATGGGAAAGATAATCATGTTGCTAAACTATAAACGTTTTAAAACTCATTTATACATACTCTTTATGATAATTGTTCATCTCAAATTTATGAAATCAATTTTTCAGATCATATAAAACATATCACTGGCAAATTTCGTATAGAATCATTAAACAATTGATATTGCAGTTTGCAATTGTTCATTGAAAAAGGAGTTTTGGGCGAACATTTTAATCAACCCTTTTACCTGAATCAGGATATTAGTTTTTAACATCAAAGCAGTATTGATGTAATATATCTTAGAACATAATCGAATATGAATTCAATCTAGTATTATTTTTCCTGTTGTTGTGCAAATTAGAGTTCGTAGCAAGAAAGACGTTTTAACATATCTGTCTGTTCTGTTAACCCCAATATGTTTGTGATATAGGGGATCTCTGTGTGTGTCGGAGGTTAAGACTCTTTAAAATCTTTAATTTTCGCCTTTTGATCTATTTACATTTTGCGAGATAATAGTCTACTGTTTCGTTATCCTTTTACATACGTTTCTAAGGATTAAGGACAAAATATTAGCCCCTTTCAAAACAATTTGATTGTTAAGTACAGTAACGTCAAACTGATTTGGACTTCATGATAAATCTGTCCTTCTAAGACTTGTAAGTGGTGCTTAAAACATCATACAACGGCTTGGTCCTTCTAGGACTCGTCAGTGATGATAATGATAAGAACATATACAACGGCTTGGTTCTTCTAGGACTCGTCAGTGATGATAATGATAAGAACATATACAACGGCTTGGTCCTTTTAGGACTCGTCAGTGATGAGAATGATAAGAACATCATACAAATGATTGGCCCTTCTAGGACTCGTCAGTGATGTTAGAGGCATCATACAACTGTTTTGTCCTTCTAGGACTTGTTAGTGATGCTAGAGGCATCATACAACTGTTTTGTCCTAGGACTCGTCAGTAATGCTAAAACACACTCTTGGGGCCGTTAAGTACTCGTTAGTGAAGCTATTGAAGGATCTTAATTAATTTCAAGCTCAAAAGATATAAATTAATTGTCATCTTATAATCATAACATTAGCATGGGCTTACCGCCCTACACCTCATTGTCTCGTGTAAGATGACGTCAGTGTCTGCCCTGATCCAGTACTATATCACAATTTCTGATACTAGTAATCATCATCACAACGCATTCCTCAACATCCTGTTTTAAATGTCGCACATACATCATAAAGTGTGTTTATGTCAACTGTACAAAGTACATTCGTGTTTGACATTTCAATATTTTTAATATTATTTTGAAAATGGAATTCCTTGTATCATAAGATTGGTTTCAAGCTTATTAAAAAAGTTGCTTAATACACATATTCGCGGTTACCACTTTTATACCAATATTTAAATACTTGAAAGAAATCGATCTATTCTATAGACTTTGATGTCTTTTGCCTTGTACTATTTAACGTTGCAGATATATCACAAAGTTCACATTATCTGTTCGTTATATAAACATATACATTTTTACTATTTTAACAAACTTTTTTAATCATAATGATTTAAATATACAATACGAATGTTTTTAAAAATGACCAATTTTATCTGATTTTAAAGTGATAAAACAAAACTATACAGTTTGGCCCTAAATGACCCTAGCTGTCGATGGGCCGTAAAACACAAACAAACAAGACCAAAATATACTGGTCTAAAGGTTGATTCTTATCAAGCAGACAAACCGCAAATATTGATCAGTATTTACAACAATTTCGCTGTAATTTTAGTTAAAAAACATAACGCATTTATTCACTAGTCAAATAAATCAAGATAAATTATGTAGTAACTGAGTTTCGTGTATCTTTTGTTGGTATATGTACTTCTTTTAAAGGATATAAATAATTCAGTGACTTCGAGAAAATAAATACGAAATTACAATATCTAAATGTTTTCGTGAAAACAAACGGTCTTCTCACAGTGAAAGTTCAAAATATTTCATTTTATTTACTAAGCTAGAGGAGTGATGCATGTATGTTTAAGTACACTTTAAGTTATTTCTGGCCATTCAGGTATAATTATCAAGCAATGTTCACTCGCAATCATTTTCATTTAAAATTGACCGTAAAACGTGTATAAATACCTACTGTATAGCCAAACGTTGTTTGTATAGCCTATCTTGGAATTAATAAATACAGAATAAATTAATACAAAAAAAAAATGAAAATTCCGAATTAAAAAAACAAAAATACAAGAAAACAACAAAATAAAAAAAATCATATCCAATCACGTCAATCGGATCCTCTCGAATGTGCTCCACACAACAGCTCAACATCATATGTGTGTGAATACATGGATAATTCAAACTGTCATTGTAATTCATTGAAAATGCGCCAAACCTGACAGTACTATCACTGATGACCATTTTTTTTTGTATTGGAAAATAGTTCTTATTTACATTCAAATAATGTGCGAGATGACGTAGCGCAAGTCAACTTCGAGGATTTCCGAGTAACGTAAACAAAAGGGAGTCGTTTAACGTAATGGTATCAATAACTACACATGTAACTAACAACATGTTTTTAATTTCACAGAACACTGTAGTATATGATGGAAAATGTGGAGTCTGCGGGGATCCATTCCAGGGTCCTTTTGAAAACGAGGCTGGAGGGAAATATGCAACTGGGACAATTGTCCGTTACTATGACGTCACTGAAAAACACATTAATGTCACTGTGGACATTTCTGCTCATCATCGTGGTCAGTTTGAATTTCGTTTGTGTCCAAATAATGACGTCAACACCAGAGTAACTCAAGAATGTCTTGACCAGCACGTGCTCCAGGTCGAAGGTGGACAAGATGGCGGCGTTCACTTCGTTCCGCCCGGAAGTGGAATTCATCACCTACGAATTGGCATCCCACGTGGTTTGACGTGCAGCCAGTGTGTCATGCAATGGAAATACACAACAGGTTCGTACATCTGCTGGTTTTATGTATCAAATAATATACTGATTAGACAATATAAAAGACAAACAAAGGCGCCTAAACTTGCACATGCTCAGAGGACAATCATACATTCACATTCACCCATTGTATGTTCGGATGGGGCGACCTATGTATCTTCTAGAAGATAGCTTAATCCGCCCACAAGATCATACAGAAAAAAAGGAATATTTAATTTTCATGATATTAAAAATATATTACAAAAATGAGATTACTCTTTTTCGGTAATGCTAGATAAAAGAGTTATAGAAATCAAAATAGAGCTTACAAAAGTTATTGAAAGGATTTAGTATCATTTATTATATATATATATATAGCATATATATTATCATAATTTAATCAACGCTATTACGCACAGGTCAAAGTTAGATGCAATATCGACCCGTTAAACGACGGAAATTTACACGAGAGGTAAAATAAAAAAGTGAGCCTCGCAGGTTGATAACTGAATCCAAAACACCTATTGACCAATCAGACGGCACTAAAAATTAACTCCATACAGTAAATATGCAGACGACTCGGTCGGTTCAATCCTGATTGCCGTAAACAAAACGGTCAAGTATAAGGCAGCTTCTTGCGTTGGATTTCACACCTAGAAAGCTTGAGACTCAACATGTAACTTTCAAAAATAAATATAAATATAAATATGATTGTTACAAAACTGTCAAAGTTTGCTTTATAACAAGTTAAATATCATATAATAAAAGAGTTTATTGATTTCTGTTGACCCTGATGGAAGCGCGCGAGGGTTTTACTGTTGAAGGGCAGGGTACATTAAATTTTAAAATTAAACTGATAAAAGCCCAGTCAATAAATAACGGTGAAAATATACAATGGTAGTGACTTTGTGTAGTTACACCTAAACGATGATAAAGTATCCCTTATAGCATTGATTGTATTACGTCATGATAATGTAACGAAGACATTGAAGATAATCGCCTGGAAACATTAATGATAATCAACTATAATTTAATTTTGCTTATTAGAAGCATTTTCATTGGTTCAAAAAATTATGTGATCATCTCATAACATAGAAAAAACAAAAGGAAAAGGAACTACTTTCAGTTATACCGGAAGTACATAATGTAAACAAGGTAAACAATGTATTTTTAAATATCTGGACCAAAATAAACATGTTAAACACAAAAAACTGGGGTGTACTCTTTTCATAAACCGCTTCGCGGTTTATTCAGAGTACACCCCAGTTTTTTGTGTTATTGCTCACAAACGTATTTTTTTTTATTACAGTTCACCCTTATAATTTAATTAACAACGATAAGAAACATTTTCATTAAGTTTAACATGTTTATTTGGTCCAGATATTTAAAAACACATCAATAAATACAAAATCCCGTGAACAACGATTACTCCGCTGACGTCACAGTCAACTGAAAGTAGTTCCTTTTATTTTTTTTTATGTTATGAGATGATAACATAACTTTTTGAGCCATTGAAAATGCTTGTTACAAGCAAAATTAAATTATTTAAATTATAAGGGTTTACTATAATATATATTTTTTACGTTATTGAGCAATAATATAAAATACTGGGGTGTACTCTGAATAAACCAAGAAGCGGTTTATGAAAAGAGTACACCCCAGTTTTTTGTGTTATTGCCCAATAAAGTAAAAAATACATTACAGTTAACCCTTAAATATTTGCTACGCAGATTATATCCAAATATATACGGATATACATATATTGTAGACAGGGGAAATGCATTGATTTATGCTCTCGGATCACATGACTAGGGAATGATTAAGTGTGTGTTAAATTAATCCCTTTTACCTATAAAAACTACCTATATTACATAATCGTGTTGAATCCCTGAATAATAGCGTGCGATAATGATTATATACGAGGTAAAGAAGTTTATTTAAATATGTTTTATCCCCAGAGGCGTATAATAGGCTTGTCGCAAAATACATCAAACGGTTACCATATTAGACAGACAAACAAACGTCAACACACCAACAAATAAAAAAAGAAAAGAAAATAATATCTTCCACAAGCAACAAAATATTAGACAGATAGTTACAGTCCAATATGGAAGCGGAGTGTGAAAAAAATTCCTGGAATTGACTTTTATATTTTCAATTCATAAGATAGATAGAGGATATAAAAGTGTCTTTACTGATAGCAAATATTGTAAGATATTCTATTTATTACATTTTATAGAAAAATAGTCATGTATATTCATTATGACGTCATATAACATGACGAAGAGCATTTGTTTTCCCCATTGTCGTTTGTAACTAGTGCTCTGATTGGTCAAATCAGAAAAAGTGATGTTTGTCACTATTGAAAAATATCAGAAAAAGTAATATTTTTCCCTGGTAAAAATATTACTATTATAGAATGAAAAAGTTGCGATATTTCACTGGTGAAAACGTGATAAAACATAATAGCTTCCACAAGTGATAAGCCTGACACTTACATACCAATATGAAATCGGAGTGCGATAAAATTTCCTGGAATTCACCCTCAAATATTTAGAGGGTGGTAAAAGCATAAAGTATCTTACTTTTGGTGTTGTATAAATATTACAATACCCCATTCTTTTCAATTGTTTTTAATACTCTTTTGTCGATGTTGGATCTTTAAAATTATGAAATAATAGTTTATGAAAGAAATTAAAGATTTCAAGATCTGCTTTACCACAAAATCAAAAATGTATCAGACAGCAATTGAAATTAAACGTCTTATATATATATAAATTCGGATCATCAACACATAGTGTATATGATACATTGTGCTAATAAAACGATATATATAAGAGTAACACTAATGACGAAGGACGACAACTTTTTGGCCCAATAAGTTGTCTCCCTTGTCATTTGTGTTACTATGTTTTATATTTATATTTATTTATTTATTTATTCATTTACTTTTAACATCTGTACACCACCTAAAATGTTTTCTAATTAATCAAAATAGGCCATCGGCGAATTAATTTTCGGCCGAGGGGGGATCGTTTTCACAGCATAACGATATTTATTGTTGTTTATACCTACTACATTTGTGTAACTGTTCCATGTTCTATGTCTATATGTGATCGTATGTAATTTACATGTGTCTTGATGAAGGGGCAGATTGCCTCGAAAATTCTACTTACCTGTCTGTACTGTCGTTATTACTACTTTAAAATTATATGTATATAAATACCTAAGTTTAACTGTTTGATGGGGCCGCGGTGGCCGAGTGGTTAAGGTGTCCCGACATTTTATCACTAGCCCTCCACCTCTGGGTTGCGAGTTCGAAACCTACGTGGGGCAGTTGCCAGGTACTGGCCATAGGCCGGTGGTTTTTCTCCGGGTACTCCGGCTTTCCTTCACCTCCAAAACCTGGCACGTCCTTAAATAACCCTGGCTGTTAATAGGAAGTTAAACATAAACAAACAATTTACTGTTTGAAACGTTTTCACTTTAAAAATCACGGAATAAACCTTATCTTAGATCGGATGTACATTATCTAAGTTAGACAGTATATATATGATACACTATCTGATATATCAGAGTATATATATGATACACTATCTGATATATCAGAGTATATATATGATACACTATCTGATATATCAGAGTAAATATATGATACACTATCTGATATATCAGAGTATATATATGATACACTATCTGAGATATCAGAGTATATATATGATACACTATCTGAGATATCAGAGTATATATATGATACACTATCTGATATATCAGAGTACATATATGATACACTATCTGATATATCAGAGTATATGTATGAAACTCCACCTAAGTTAGATATCTCGCTACATGCTTGAAATGCTTCTTAATTGTTATACGTGCCTAGTATGATTGACACTGACCCGCGAATGACATGGCAGGTTTATTGTTACGACACGACAATGATGTCAGTATACACTTTAGAGAGGCAGACAGTAATTACCCCTGCTATAAACAATTGATTTAAATGATAACAGTAATAAAAATGCTGTGATGGTTCGCAGAGTATAGTTTTATAGCAAGGTATTTCATCTTCGGCTGGTCACTTAATCATTATTAAGTGGTTTGTGCTATTTAACATAGCTCAGCCGTAACAAACTGTTACATCTTCTTGACACTTCAGAAGGATAACAACTTGAAATTAAAATATTGCTTAACAGTTAATCTCTCTTAGATTCATTCTTAGTTGATGCATGAGTGACAATTAAATATATATATATATTTTAAATTTGCTTTTAACACTTTCCGAAAAGGCCTTTTATTATAATTTATTTAACATTATTACCATAATCTGAACCTAAAATATTTTTACAAAAATTTTACAATTTTGCATGTTTAATTTTTTCATTTTACAAATAATGTTCTAGACTCTGTTTTATTTTTTAAGACAACTTCCTCATTAACTCAATTACATACGTAATCAGAAAATAAATGAATTAGAACATCTGACAAAATATTCACCCTTCCAGACGGTTGAGGTCTATATGTTAAACATAGCAGGCTTGACTGGTGAAGGGTGCGGTGTTTCGTTAGATACCTCCCAGGTCGTAGGACACCGTGTTCTTAACGTGGAATGCATGAAAACTTTTAAACAATTCTGTATCAAAGTAAGGGTAATGAGCAAGCTAGTGATTGATCGACCTCGATATCCTGACATCGTGTGAACGTCATGGCAGACAATTGTAATGGATGTTGGTCCCTAAGGTTTTTCGTAGTCGGAATTTTTACCTTTACAATAATTTTGATAGTTTTAATTTAATTAGTCATAATTTTAGAATATCCATGACTGCTAGACGTGCATTCGGAATCCAATGTTTCAAATGATGTATTTTCTTGATTATTGAGGCTATTGCAAATCCCATTCTAGAATTTTGAACTTTCTTTTTGACAGATATTAATGTGTTATTCATCGCTTCTTATATAACAAAACTTCAGTATCTCTGGAAAGTCCTCGCAGAATAGAACAGTTGTACAGTGCAAAATAATTCGGTTTTTTGGTTTAAATTATATTGTGTATCTTTTGTAGAATCCTTTGTTAAACACTGTTTCCTGTTATCATTCCTAAAACAACACATTTTTTACTGTAAACATCTAGTGGAAATCTATCTCTAGTAGTAATTTTATTTTAGCAGTATTCTAATTTTAGTGGTAATTTTATTTTAGTAGTAGTCTAATTTTATTGATTTTCTTAATTCATTGGTTATCTTATTTCAGTGGTAATCTTGTTCAAGTGGTGATCTTATCATAGTGGCAATGGTATTTTAGTGCTAATGCTTTTAGTGGTAATCTAATTCTAGTGAAATCCTCGTTTTAGTGGTAATCTTAATTTGGTACTTTTCGCGTAGCGGTAGTCTAATTTTAATGAAATCTCAATTTTAGTGGTAATACTTTTCGCGTAGAAAGCCTTCCGCTAAATTATGACTGCTTGTTGCTGTTTCTGTGTTTTATCATTTCTTTGGCAATTACAGCAATTTTCTAATCTGTTTGGATTCAGCTATTGATATGAATTTACCAAAACTAAGTCCAACTAAGTCTGACTCCATCAACACTTTCAGTTTTTATTAAAGTAGTAATCTAATTTTATTGGTTATCTTATTTTAGTGGTAATATTATTCAAGTGGTGATCTTATCTTAGTGGTAATGTTATTTTAGTTGAACTCTTATTTTAGTGGTATTTTTTATTGGCTAGCGTATTTTAGTGGTAATCTTATCTAAGCGATACTATAATTTTAGTGAAATCCTCATGTTAGCGGTAATCCTATTTTAGCACATTTCGCCTAGAAAGCCTTCCGCTAAATAATAATTAATTAAGTATTTATATAATAATCCGAATTTTTATGTTAATAACCGTAGCGACTAAACAACAACTGTTCTGCATGCGTATTGGAAAAACTATATGATCTGACTACACGGGAACATTGTACGATGCTTACTTGCCGAAATATTTGCAATTTAATTCAAATCCAAATCGCCTCACAGCTTCAAGTGGTGATCTTATCATAGTGGCAATGGTATTTTAGTGCTAATGATTTTAGTGGTAATCTAATTCTAGTGAAATCCTCGTTTTAGTGGTAATCTTAATTTGGTACTTTTCGCGTAGCGGTAGTCTAATTTTAATGAAATCTCAATTTTAGTGGTAATACTTTTCGCGTAGAAAGCCTTCCGCTAAATTATGACTGCTTGTTGCTGTTTCTGTGTTTTATCATTTCTTTGGCAATTACAGCAATTTTCTAATCTGTTTGGATTCAGCTATTGATATGAATTTACCAAAACTAAGTCCAACTAAGTCTGACTCCATCAACACTTTCAGTTTTTATTAAAGTAGTAATCTAATTTTATTGGTTATCTTATTTTAGTGGTAATATTATTCAAGTGGTGATCTTATCTTAGTGGTAATGTTATTTTAGTTGAACTCTTATTTTAGTGGTATTTTTTATTGGCTAGCGTATTTTAGTGGTAATCTTATCTAAGCGATACTATAATTTTAGTGAAATCCTCATGTTAGCGGTAATCCTATTTTAGCACATTTCGCCTAGAAAGCCTTCCGCTAAATAATAATTAATTAAGTATTTATATAATAATCCGAATTTTTATGTTAATAACCGTAGCGACTAAACAACAACTGTTCTGCATGCGTATTGGAAAAACTATATGATCTGACTACACGGGAACATTGTACGATGCTTACTTGCCGAAATATTTGCAATTTAATTCAAATCCAAATCGCCTCACAGCTTCAGGTCGCCATCTTTGTTCAAATCAAAGCAACTGTGCGTTTGAAACAGTAAGCACTGCAAAGCTTCTAAATGATATTGTGACCATACATTTCAGGATTATCAAAGAAACGAAAAGTAAATTTTAAATCATTTTAATTTTTGATTGGTTATGATTTAGGTAAGCGAATTGAAATAATCATTTACAAAGGGAATTTAATTTTCTACTCTATGCTGATAATTTTTCTTTTATTTGGATATTCTTTATTTCTTTCATTTCATTTCATTTTAAAGTGAAAATTAGATTCCCCAATATATTCGCGGGAAATGAATTTGATGACGTAACCGGAAGCGCATGCTTTCAGAACGTGACCCGAAAGATATGTTCACCTGTAAACGACAGAAACTTGACGATAATAAAAACAGAAGATTATCGAATATGACTGGATTTTTTCCCGTATTTGTTGAGACACCAATGAGCTAGAATACAACGGAAGGTAACACTGATTTTGTCCATAGCTATCGTATCAAGTAAAAATAACAGTTATTGCGAAAATAGCAGTATTTGCTTCACCTAGTTGGGCTAGACCTTCTTTCGTTTTCCAGTTATATGGTCATATTAAATAATTCATCTTCTCAACCATTATCGATCTAATTACATATCCGCGGGATTTTTCTATTAAGAATATTTGTACTTCTCATGTACAGTGCATAATGTTTAAAATTGACTGGTCTGCAGGTCTGATCTGACTACCCTCATCAGACCCTGACCACAGGGTCACGCGTATACTTTTGTAAACACCTCATAATAAATGTATCAACGGCAGAATCGTCTGGTTTACTTCAATTTTTACCTTTTAAATACTTTAATATATAAATACTTTTACCGGTTAGCTTGTAATTAAATAAGTATTTATATAATAATCCGAATTTTTATGTTAATGACCGTAGCGTCTAAACAACAACTGTTCTGAATACATAATGACAAAATTAGATGATCTGACCATATGGGAACATTGTACGATGTTTACTTGCCGAAATATACGGAATTTAATTCCAATCCAAACCGCCTCGCAGCTTCAGGTCGCCATCTTTGTTAAAATCAAAGCATCGGTGCGTTTGGGAGAGTAAGTACTGCAAAGCTTCTAAATGATCTTGTGATACAAATTTTAAGATTATAATAGAAACGAAATATGGATTTTAAAATAATTTGATTTAAATTACTTATGCTTTAGGCAAGCAAATAGTAGCAATTATTTACAATGAACTTTAACGTTGTACTCAATACTGATCACGATACTTTTATTTCCAATTTCTTTCGCTTCATTCCATTTAAACAATTGTGTTAGATTTCCCAGTTATTTCGCGGGAAATGAATTTGATGACGTAGGAAGCCCACATGCTATAGAATCAGGCATCTATAGTCGATAAGCGGAGGTTTGGAGTGGATAACACTTCTGTCCATTAGCTGTATTACATTTCGTGGCGTCGGTTATTAGAACGTGACCCAGAAAACACGACGGTAATAAAAACAGAAGACCATTGAACATTACCGGATTATTTTCGCAATTTTTGAGACACCATTGTGCTAAATTACAATGGAAAGTAACACTGACTTAATTTATAGCTATCGTATCGTAATCTATATGTAGTTGGGCAAGACCTACTTTCGTTTTACAGTTAACGGATACGGTCTGACGGTCATATAAATAATTCATCTTCTCAACCATAGTCGAATTACTTCACGGGATAGTTCTATGAAGTACATTTGTACTTTTCATGTACAGGGTACTGGCTACTCTCAGCAGACCCTGACCCCAGGGTCACATTACATCGTATCCCTTTGTAAACACTTCAAAATAAATGTTACTACAACTTTCTACCTTCTGAAAAAGACGTGTATATGATATACCATGTTTACATGGATGGATACTTCAGCATTTTAAA
Organism: Pecten maximus; assembly: GCF_902652985.1. NCBI lineage: Eukaryota > Metazoa > Mollusca > Bivalvia > Pectinida > Pectinidae > Pecten > Pecten maximus. Next base: position 4,823,973 of record NC_047031.1, on the reverse strand, counting down.
TACTTTAATATATAAATACTTATAACCGGTAAGCTTGTAATAATAATAATAATATCTTTTATTTAACCAGGGTAACATATTTAGACAATGTCTAGTTTACAACATGGCCCTGCATCAAATATATTTACACAAGCATGGCATAATTTAAAATAACGATATAATATAACAATGTAATAAATATATTATTATCATCACAGCTTAAATATGATTTAAAAATGAACGCTTGTATATCACACAAGTGTTGCTGAAGGACATTATTAAAGCACAAGGAGTCGAATATACATACAATGCTAATATAGCAAAAGGTAAAAAATGACAGAATATACACTAATATAGTGTGAATTAAAATGGTACAATGAAGTAGGTGATCTAAAATTAAATTTGGAAGATTGAATATTACTATACTAAAACATCAGTGTAATAGATGAATCACATATATAACTATATATTCTATTAATAATCACAAAAGAAATATTTAGAAATTAAAACTAGACTAGTTGAAGTAATTTATAAAATATTGCAGTATATATATATATATATAGCTAAGATTTTGAGAAGTAAAGCTGCAGGTATCTAGTTTTAAAAATCCCAATACTAACTGAGTCTCTAATAGTATCATTAGCTTCGTTCCATAAAATTGAACATGTATATACAAATGAACGTTTGAAATAGTTTGTTCTGGCTGTTGGAACATACAATTTGTTTGATATAGAAGATCTAGTTGTTCTGCCATTCACATTTTTTACATAACAAAACATGTTTGTTAAAATACCTGGTGATTCACAATGTAAAATTTTGTAACACAAAACCATTTTTCTAAAATCGTAAAAGTCTGCAATTGGCATCCATTTTAATTTTTCAAAGAGGGATTTGGAGGGAGTAAGAATATCTCTAACATTTAATAATCTCCTGGCTGCTCTTTTCTGTAATTTTAAGACCATATCTATATACATTTTGTTGCTAGGTTTACTCCAGACAGTTGAACAGTACATAAAATGGGGGGAAACAATACTGTTGTATACGTTGGTAATGACATCATCTGACATAAATGACCTTAGTCTTCTCAACACACCTATTTTCCTGGATATTTTCTTTGTCATAAATTTAATATGCTCTTTCCATGAGAGACAACTATCGATAATGATTTCAAGTTGCTGTTTGTGTGTTTTATCATTTCTTTAGCAATTGCAGCAATTTTCTAATCTGTTTGGATTCGGCTTTTGATCCGAGTCTACCAAAATTAATTACAACTATTGCTGACAATATGATAATTGATTTTGTTGATACATAATGAGTCTGACTCCATCAGCATGTTTCAGATTTAATCAAATGCATACAAGTTATCAATACAAAAAAATGTGAAATTTAAAAAGTGAACAATTTTTTACCAGTTCATACAACAATTGTCTCGTTTTCTCTATCATTTAAACATACGGTAAGTCAGCGAACTCACAGCTCAAGGGGATCATCACAATTAGGTCAACGCGCTCGAGTACATTTCAAGTACTATGTCAAGCATTTGTTGGAGTGTATTTTCAATGGTCCAAGGAACGCTTAAGATTTGCCTTCTCGCTCTCTTTCACACTGCTAGATTATGTTTACCGACGCTTAATGTATCAGATCAAAGCTTGACATTCCCTTTCAAATCCCTGTACATTACAAGCAGTAGTGATGACATAGTTTGTGGTGTGATAACCATATAACCTTGATCAAAGCTATATTTACACGAATGTAACAATACAGATATCAATCTAGATACACTTGTGTATCACAAGCGCCCCTAACTCTTTTAAATCAATTTTAGAATTCAGTATATATATCAGTAAAACTGATATAGGGATTTCTTATATCATGAAGTATTATGTACTTTTAAGAAATTCCCCAAACTGACAGTATTATTTCCGATAGATTTTTACTCTGACCCACTCCTAGTTATCTTGGTGTGTAATATATGTGAAAATATTTTCTATGTGCCATGTGCTCTTCTAAATCAATCAAATAATGAAACAGTTTGAAATTTCTCATATTTCTAACATATACTAGCCGATTTTTCCAGGACTACAATTCATTTCGCCATATTTCGAGACACATTTAAAAAAACACACACATATATATATAAATGATATATACCTGATGATTGACGTTATAGGGTTTGTAATTGATTTTCACTTAAAAAGCGTACTTACATGGCTTTGATTGGATACCCTGTAGCTCATCCAAGTTGCATTTCATTACCGAAAATAGCCGAAAGGTGAAGGTCAATATTGCACGCGCTGTGCTTGATACTCATAGCGCACGACGCATAGGTTACCAAGGTGTTTTCCGTATTTCTAAATATATAGTCGATAAATAGATCAACAAACGACGACACAAAAACGCAAGCGAACGAAAAATATATGTATGGCCGAAATTGTATACACTTGCCCCGATGTTCACATTTTTTTTTGAATTTCGTATTTCTAAGATTTGACTTCAGATTGACAGATTGGAAATTATTGCTATTTCCTTTGCTCCGTATTCTTTGAATGAAAATAAGACAAACGTTTGGCTTGAATAAAAAGACAATAAGAATAACGATTTGGTTCCATATGATTATTCAAAAATATTGTAATGAGTTTCATGTGAATTATTTTCACTGTTATATCTCATACCTGTAAATCTAAACTTATTATTATGGCTTGAATAACCAAGGATTTATGTGTATCGAATACGTCAGGTGACGGAGGTTTTCGGTATATTTTTAGATAAATACCCCGTAAATGTATGTACATTCTATATTGCAGTACCTATGAAATAAATACCTTAATTTTCAGAGTCCATACAATTAATTTTAAGGGGGGACGTTTAAGCAAAAAAAGGAAAAGGGAATATTTCATTTTTTGATACCAAAGTTTAAACACAGGCATGCAAATTTTAGCCTTGAAGCCTGATATACGGTAAAATTGTAGAAATAAATATTTTATTGATAAAGCACTTTATTTAGCAAAAGTGTGTACGACAATAGTTTTTGGAAAACTTTGGTTAATCTGCTTTACCGGAATTACATATTTAAGCATAATATGATTTTAATAACTTTAACATTGTTGCCTTTAATCTTAGGTAACTTCTGGGGAGTAGACAAGAGAAGCGGAAAGGGCTGTATTGGGTGCGGTGACCAGGAACTTTTCGTCAACTGCGCAGATATTGCTATCGGTGACAACTCCTTGTACGAAAAGACAACTCGCAAAAACATAAAGAGCGCCACCTATGTTCCACACAACGAAGAGTCACGTGATCACGGGTCTCACTATCGCGGTCATTTCCATGGAAATCTATCCCAGACATACTCATCCGACAAACCGGAGGAATGCAATCGCTGTTATGCGTTACCAACATGGCAGCATTTCCCGGATATGGATAATTGGTGTGACTCTAACTGCAAGCTGGGTAATTGTCCTCCGTGCCGCTGCTACTGTGGGTGCCCTAAGATTAAGTTCAGTAACCCATGCATGGGTACGGGAGAGTATGACACATTCGAAAAAATGGCTGGGTGGTGTTGGAGGGAATGCTGCGAGTCAGAATGTCCAATCGACAAATGCGCATGCTCAGAGACTGTAAAATATCCTTCTACCTCCGGTTACGAGGTTCAGAAGCAGTTTTTTGACTTATCCTCAGTCAGTTTATTTCCAGTTTCACATGAAGCACATTACCATGGAAACCATCATCATTCAGACCATCAACATGGAAACCAACCACAAGGTAACCATCACCATGGGGACCATCGTCATGGTGACTCACGTGAGAACACTAGAAAGGACGACGATAACAGTAGCAAGGATGAAAGTAATGAGTCTAATAGCCAAGCCGACGGTGTTGATAGTTACTCCGTGGAAGATTCAGACCACGTAACGTCTATTCAGAATGTAAATATCAAACCCCCGGAGGTGGCCCTAACCAAGGTTAATATCCTTGCAGACCTGATCCAAAATCACCTCATTACTCTTCCAGGAAAACTTCATCCTGAAAATCACAGTCTTTTATCAAATACACATGTAAAAAATTCGCCAAAAGACAAGCAAATGCATACACTTAGTAAAGGAAAAAAATCAGCAGAACACACCTTTGTTAGCAAGAGCGGCAACACTGATTCCGCTGAGCTTGATTCATTTGTGCTGAGTGAGGTACGATTGACGAAGGTGAATAACACATCTTTGAAGGAAAAACACCAAAATATTGACTCAGGACCAGGAGGAAATCTCCTATCGCGCTTCACTCTGAGAGAGGTGCACAGGACCAAGGTCAACAAAACATCAACTAATGATGCCAAGTCAAGGCAACACCTAAGTGTGAGTTTACCTCAGTTCTCATCGTTCTTACTCGTAGACAGTATAAGCAAACACAAATCTCCCGAATATTCTTCTACGCTCGCTTCAACCAAATCACCTCCCCCCTCACACTCTACGGTGAAAAAGTCAGTGTCTTCATCTCTTCCGAATTCAAATCACCTGCTAATCAATTCAGGTTCCAGTTCCCTCTCTGCTCCAGCTAATTTTGCATCAAGTTCAGTTGCGCCAGGAACTAAATCGGTATCAGATTCACTTTTCATGAAAACAAATGCAGAGTCTTCAGCTAATGATAATACGGACGATATTTCATTAAAGGATGGTTCATTAACCGCTCAAATGCTCTCAGCACCCGCGGATATATTAGTAAGAGCAACGACACATGAGGGGATGCCCGATGTCACGTATACAAGTGTCGATCCTCCGATATCAAGGGAGACAACAAATAAAGATACGATTGATTTTCTTCAAAAGATGGCAGTCGATCCTCGACTCTTGTCGTCCGCCTTAGATCTACAGCCAATGTCTCATCAACAGTCAGAGCAATCGGATTCTGAAAAGAACCTTGATATCGAAACAACATCGATGACGGGAAATTCCAACAATACAACAGTACCGGAAGTTGGTGATCATTCCAGTGCTGCACAAAGGACAGATAAATCTAAGAAATTAACGTTTTCGGAAGTCATTTCAAGCAATATTGCCTCAGTCACGCAATCATCACAGATCGCAAAGATGTCTGAAAACGAAAAACTCCTACGGGAGATCACCAGAAGTATCCATGATAAAAAGGTGACAGTTGACAATATTCTTGGTAAAGAATCAAAGACAGACAGTATCAGTCACCAGACGAAAAGTTTTACTTTCCACAATTTAAACATTGTCGAACCAGACGAAATTAAAGGAGATGTTGCCGGTGATGCACCGTATGTGATAGACGCAAGGCTGTTGGACAGAATGTTGAATACTGTTCAATCCTGGTTTAATCATCCCATGTATGTTGTTGATTGATGACGTCATGTGTGTTGTTAATTGATGACGTCACTAATGTGTTAATTGATGACGTTACTAAAGTTGTAATGATGCGTCCTGCTAATTTATTGTATTATTAATTTACATGCTTCGCTGATACAAGTGATGTTCTGGGCATGATGTGATCCATCCATCCATCCATCCATCCATCTGTATATATTTATGTATATTGTAGAGCATACAAATTCGAACGGGTAAAGAGTAACGATCATAAAAGCTTTAATTCAAAATCTAGTATAAAATTCCTTTTTATGTCACCCGAAGTGAAATTTTTTGAAACACTTGAATAAGAAGATTGATACAAAGGGGGTGTAATTCTTTTTTATTTGAATATAACTGGTTTATGGCTATTTGAATTAAGAATGAACACAATAACTCCTCTCCTGGCCATTCAAAAATATTAAACAGAGGTAATAAATAAAGTTGATGTAATTTAAACTTGTGAAACTTTATTGAATGACGGTAGATTTGAAATTAAAAAAGTACGTCAACATCTTACATAAAAGACATTTTTATGTGGGTTTTCTGAAGTACCAACGACATGAAATGGCCCCTGCAAGTAACACTCCAATCAAATGCCAATGGCGTCATGAAAAAAAAAAAAAAATACACTGTCAACTTTTCTGCTATTCTATTAAAACATTATGCCTCGTGATTCATAATTGTTTGTTTACATTTTGCTAAGTGTGCCAAGAATAATTTTTACTGAGCACGTTTAATGTTTTCTGTGCTTCTCTACACCACTTCAAACAGTTATCATTGTGAAAACTGAAAAAATGCGACTTTTTTTCGTGGCAATATCAACAGTTGCCATGGTGACACGTATGTGTCGGTATTGTGAGTGATATTTACATCAGACGACTTGGATACACGTGTGCATTTCTGTTGTGTATTGATATCAGTTGCCATATTGCCACTTGCCACACAGAAGATATATATTGCATATGAAGAAGAAAGTCGGATCGGCTACGATTTAGTTACAGTTTGAAAAACAAATTTTAGTGTTGGCAATTGTGTGTTCAGACGAACTGTGAAACCAGACGCGAGAGACGGACCTGACGTCTTCTCGATATTTAAAAAAGAAAACGAAAACAACATTTTTTCCAGTATGACACAGAATACGCAGACCTCAGCACATTTCAGAACAAATAAAGAAATCGAAAAAGGCCCATTATTCAATTAAATAGTTTTCAGTACTCGATTTCAAAAGAACGTCAAATATTTGTATGAACTAAACGTGACATCTCAAAAGAATATACAAAAGTTCACAAGCAGTGTCTACCCCTGCAATTTCAAAGGGAGATACAAAAGTTCACAAGCAGTGTCTACACCTGCAATCCCAAAGGAATAAACAAAAGCGTGACATGCAGGCCATTGTGAACATCGTTGACTTAATTAAGTCCACCAGCAGTGTCTAGCACCTGTAATCTAAAATGAATATCCAAAAGTAAATCATTAGTGTATACCATTGGCGATCTCAAAGGAATATACAAAAGTCCACCAGCATTGTATATCACCTGCAATTTAGAATGAATATCCAAAAGTCCATAATTAGTGTAGACCATCTGCAATCTCAAAGGAATACACAAAGGACACACGCGGTATAAGCAATGTCAATTGAGGGCCATGTATGTCGTGTCGCTTTCTTATCCTTTTTCTCTATAGAATCTGTATTTATTCAAGTTTTCAAAAGGAACGATTTGTTAATCATCATGCCATCAAAAGTCCATCATTATTGTATACAAAAGTCTACCAGCAGTGATTCTACAAAAGACACACACGATATAAGAATCATTCAAACCAGATACAGTAGACACAAACTTAATTAAACTACACCATTAAGCTATTTCGTCCTTCTGGGACTCGACAGTGGTGCTAAGTTAAACTCATGTTTGTATTATAACTGATACTTACCCGAGAACGGAGTAAAGTCACACCTCAGTAATTGTATTATATGATACTGAACTATTTTCACACAGCAATTCGGTTTTGTTTTGTTTTTGTTTAATGTCCTATTAACAGCTAGGGTCATTTAAGGACGTACGAGGTTTAGAGGTGGAGGAAAGTACCCTGAGAAAAACCACCGGCCTACAGTCAGTACCTGGCAACTGCCCCACGTAGGTTTCGAAATCTCAACCCAAAGGTGGAGGGCTAGTGATAAAGTGTCGGGACACCTTAACCACCCAGAGGTAACGAGGGCTAGTGATAAAGTGTCGGGACACCTTAACCACCCAGAGGTAACGAGGGCTAGTGATAAAGTGTCGGGACACCTTAACCACCCAGAGGTACCGCGGGCTCTTGATTAAAGGTCGGGACACCTTAACCACCCAGAGCCTTAACCACCCAGAGGTAACGAGGGCTAGTGATAAAGTGTCGGGACACCTTAACCACCCAGAGGTAACGAGGGCTAGTGATAAAGTGTCGGGACACCTTAACCACCCAGAGGTAACGAGGGCTAGTGATAAAGTGTCGGGACACCTTAACCACCCAGAGGTAACGAGGGCTAGTGATAAAGTGTCGGGACACCTTAACGACTCTCGGCCACCCCGGCCCCTTTCACACATCAAGCAATAGTCGTCAGTCACATGATAAAGGAAGCATATCAGCCTGGCTAGGTTTACGACTAACATGAACGATGCGATTTATGCGATCTAATAAATGCGTTATTTAAGACGTGACGTCATTTTTGACCTTTTGAAATATTGTCACCTAGACCTTCCTATGTTGTCAGACCCAGGACCACTTAATGGTCCCCATGGTGATGGTTACCTTTTTGGTCAGTGCTAATGCAACAGCTGACTGTCCGTCGAATGTGGTTTGGTTTGGTTTGTTTTTGTTTAATGTCCTATTAACAGCCAGGGTCATTTAAGGACGTGCGAGGTTAAGGTGGTAACTGCCGCATGCACGTTTTGAACTCGCAACCCAGAGGTGGAGGGCTAGTGATAAAGTTTCGGGACACCTTAACCACTCGGCCACCGCGGCCCCGTCGAATGTGGAAACTACTGTTTAAGATCACTTCAATACATAAGATAATCTCTGATTTAAAAAGCAGACCTGTCCATATCTTGAAGCTGAGAACGTTTTACAAACTGTTAAACATTATACGTTTATGACATATTTGACGTGTGGCAGATATTTTATAGAAAGTGAACGTTCATAGCAATACACTGGTTATAATTACCGAATTACCTCCCCTACACTATAATTGGAACATATATAACATCCCTTTGGCCAATGAAAATTGGACCACATTTCTTTTATAAACCATTTAAGCATTGATGTCATTTTTTTTCTAGTTTCATCGGGTTATGAAACTAAATTTGTTTGCAAACTGTATGAATCCGCGTAGCGGATTTTTACAGAAATTCGCAAACAAAATTTGTTTCATGTCTAAATAATTGACATCAACGCTTATAATTAATTTTTGAAAATGATTTTCTAATTTAAAACATGTTTTATGTACAATTTTACTGGTTTTAAATGGGGCTGTTTTTCTCAATTCAATTCGCAACGTCAATTGTCGTATTGTGACGTCACATTTTTCGCGCCATTCTCGGAATTTTTTTCATAGAAGAATGAAAAGAATTTTTCGACCAATCACATTTGAGTATTTACCATCAAAACAAAGAAAAAATAATTATACATATGTGTTAACGAATTCGAAATGAAGAGAAACTGTAACATGAAAGCAATTGACTGAAATGAATGATGGGTACAATTGGAATGATTATCATACAGTGGTATGACTGATTTTATCACAACATTGAACATTATGTGATGTTGTATACACTTGAAATGAAAATTCGTACCATTGTTCATAAAAAACCCCAATCAGTTGGAATATGAACACACATATGCAAGTTCTGTACCTCATAATTCCATTCCAATTTCATAACATTTGCACTTGTAGTGTAGGCGATACCAATTTTCCTGTTCTTGCCTGGAGATAGAAAGACATCGACTAAAAATAAATCACTGCAATATTTACAAAGCATAGCCAATTTCTAATAGGTAACTTGTATTTCAACCTGAACTTGATATTTAAAATAGGTCTATGGATTTTGTCTACATGGAGATAATAAACAATATCAAACCAATCTTCAACTGCCTAGATGTGCCATATCATTGGTAAGGTAATCAGATATGATTACAGAATTAAAAAAATATATGTTAATGTGAAAAATCCCCAAAAAACTATTGCACAATTTGAATATCACTATATCAGGCTTAAGTAGTGTTCATGATTGACTTCTATGGTTGTTCATACTTTAAAATGATATAAGTTTACACTTTCCAAAAGAATGCCATCAATCACAAATTTATCTTAAACTTAAGTATGAGTCAAACACAGGTTCCAGATGAGGAGGCATGCAGGGAGAACGCACACTAATCAGAGGATAAAGAGGTGTAAGGTGTACGCGGTGGCTGGCTGGTCATCTTGTCCAAAAGAAAGTTGAAAGAAGGATTACTCACAAACGGGTTTGTATCACATCCGAAATCGCCAACTGTAGGTAAACATGGTGGTACTGTTGGTTATTCCCTGCCTTGAGGTTTTCGGTTTGAACGATTTGACAGAATATCAGCTGGCATCAAAGGCACTTTGTGAACAATCATAGATATCATCTGTTAGGACGAAATACTATCATAATACAATCTAATTAAAATTAGACTTGTAATTTCCACTCCTCTACGATACACTATAATACATTGTATTGGAGTTTATCGTAGAGTATTGTAGAAATTACACTTCTAATTTTACGTCCGTTTACGGTTACGTTTAAGCTGGGATGGTGATTTGTATTTGGACGCAGTTTAGTTTGTTTACAACCTGCCAAACGTTACTACTGCTTCAGTGGTTTGGTTTGTTTTGTGAACTCCTAATTAACACGGTAGGGTCAATTTAAGACGTGCATGTTTTGAGGTGGGAGGAAAAGCCCGGAGTAACCCGGAGAAACCACCGGCCTACGGTCAGTACCTGGGCAACTGCCCACGTAGGTTTCGAACTCGCAACCCAGAGATGGAGGGCTAGTGTTAAAGTGTCGGGACACCTTAACCACTCGGCCACCGCGGTATGATGAGGTATCCAATGTTTTCCACGGTTAGCGATTTTGTCCCTCTTAGTGAAAGGGAGACATATTGGTTGATTTCACCATCACGTAAGTTTCAAGATTATTTTTGTAGGAATCGTCATGTCATGATAATGTCATCATCACCATATTTTATAATATAAAAAGTCGAAATACCTGATGTTTCTATAAATAACAATGCCATGCCACATTGCAGTTACAGATGATCCGAGAACCACGTGCTACAAGACCGAGTAACATTATATTTACAAATATATACAAAAATTGTCATCAGCCAAAGTCACTAGCATCATCAATGGCTTCTTGATTTTCCACAATGTGATAAGTTTGTTATGTGGGGTTCGTTGGTGGTGAGGAATTAAAAACACATTGCATATTGGTTGTCATTTTATTATTTTCTCTGTTGGCGTCTAGAGGGTAGCCTGAATAATGTTTTTATTGTGGAGACGGAAAGTCTTCGATTATCGCTGATAAAGCGAGATTAAATTGTTCGCGAATACCATTAAGAATGCAGTATCAGATATATTGTCTTTCAATTCTTATCTATGACCATTGCCAGATAAGCTGACCCTTCCTTTAGAACAAGCGTGACGTCATCCGTCCTTCTACAGTCAGAAAAGTATGGCAGGGGAAAGTAAAAAAGCTTGTGTGGCCCAAGATGATATTACCCCGAGGGAGTCAAGCCAAAGGGGAGGTAATCAGGGTGCGTTACTCTTCATCCTAGGAGCTTTGGTGGTGTTAGGTTTTTCGACCTGTGGAGTAGTTTCTTATTTACAATTTAATGAGATAAGAACTCTAAAGAGTCGTGTGCTTACCTTGGAACTGTCATCATGGGCGAGACAGGATTCCGGAGACAAGGTTAGTTTTTTAGTTCAATTATCAGATTTTCAAAAACCCATCTTTCTAACTCAATTTATTACAAAAATAAAAACATAAAACAACAACAGCAACAAAACAACACCCTATCAAAACAAAAACATGTAAAAGAAAAACTTTTTATTTATTATTCTCACATTAATTATATGTGATTTTCTTTCTTCTAACCAAATCAACCCTATCTTTAATCCTCAACGCTAGCACCAATGTCTCGTTTTGGTCACCATTCCTGCAAAGTAAAAATAAAATGCAAATTGTTTACTTCCCTTTTGATAATAAAATATTATTAGACATCTCACACAGGGACAAGTGTCACCAACAGGGACTTGAACCACTGTCAATATATAGATATTATGAATACTATATGGATTGTGGGTGAGAAATGTGGTCCCTGTGGTATTATCATATACCTAACGTGGATTTTATTTTTACACATGTCTGTAAAAAATGTATCAGATACTATGGACGGTATATAAGTATGAACTGAATACCAGACATGTATGACATGTAAAATAACCTACTGCTCAGGCCATGTAACGACATATCGGGCGTCTGACCTACAAACAGACACGCCCCCGCGCTTCGTGACTCTGACCTACACTCACACATACGGAGGAAGTTCACGAATTTCTACATCACCACTCCCGCTCAATATTTCGGTTTTAAGAAAGCAATACGTATATAAGAATGATCAAAGTATCGACACAACATAAGAATTTGATCTTGGAAAAATTAAAGACTAATGGTTCTAAGTACTAGGTGAGGCGAATTTCTAAATCAGGCTAATCACATCGTGAGGCTAATCCTAAGGAAGGTTAATCATAAATGGGTTATGAAGTTTGGTTTTAATTCTTAGGATGGCTAATCCTGAAGTGATTTTAATCCTTAGGTAAATCCTTTGGTTTAATCCTTCAGTTAAACCTTAGGGTAATCCTCAGAGTAATCCTTAGGTTAATCCCTGGCGAGGCTAATTCTTAATATTTCGAACACCATCAATGATTATAATTAGTAGTTCAAAGTAACAAATACATAACTTGTTGAATATATTTCAGAATGATTGTTATCTATGTCCCGAAACTGTCGCAATAGGAGTTAATTATACAGAACTTATAGCATTTTAAAGACTCATTCACTTTTAATTCAGATCCCCTGTATCTCCTCCAACACTGAACAACTTTCCAGAATAAATTTGAAATAAAAAACCCCAGTTGACTGCGTGCCTTATGAAGATAATAAGATTGAGCGGAAACTTGACTTGGCCTTAGATCTTTACGTGTTATCTGTCTATAAACAAACTGTAGGAAGGGCCACTTCGGTACAGATCAAAACTCACAGATAATGCCGATATGCAAATGAAATAGTAATTCGAATCCGTGGTCGATAAAATGCTGGCAAACTAGAAACAGTATATAAATCAAGATAGATAAGTTTGAAATTAAAGAATGAAAGAAAACATATGACCAGAAGTACCGGAAGGAAAAGTATCACGCGCAATGAATATCTAGGTCAAATCCAGGTTATGTCAATCCCTCAAATTAAAAATCAGGATGGGGACCACACCGAATATCGAAAACGCCTGATTTAAAAAATACCGTGATTTAGAATATCTCCCAGTAAAATCGTCACGATGACGATAAAAAATCACCAGGTTATCACCATCAGATATGTCCTGGAACTTGTTTTTGTCCTAATAGTTGTCTGTCAGAAGTCGATGACTGTCACAGAAATCATGATAATGTAAATACCTCCCTGCATATCAAATCTGAGATATTCAAACATCGTAGGATTAGGAAGCAAACATTTTTTCTCTCTATAGAATGGATCCTATCGTTATCATACAGCCAAGTTAAAACAATGCTGGCTAGTGATATTGTACGTAAAACACTATGTGTCTACCTAATGTTTTTAGAGTCTATGTTGTCCTTGACTTGAAGGTCTATAGATGACTTGATTGCATGACGCGTTCAGTCGACTATTTCTCCTCGTATGAGTTTAAGAAAATCCATGCAATCTCTACTTGGTCCTATCTTATCCTCGTTTGGACGATTTTTAGTTAGAACTACGGTTTATTTTGATTGTCCCTATCATCTCCTTCCACCCAGTATATCAAATTGACATGGTAGATATTTTGTGTGTCTCAGGAAACTAATACTTAGTACATGTATATCTACAAAAGTGAATAAAAATGTTTATCTCTGTCATAAGCGGTGACATCCAAAAGTTCGTAACCTCTTGTCTTCAATACGAAAATGTTTGACGTTAATTTTTTTTTTTGCATTTGTTGGTATTACAATAAGCATACATATATGGACTTAATGTCACTTATTTTCATGACAATAAAAACATATTACACTTTGTCTGAGGTGTAGTGTATCCTTAAACATGCCCTCCTTACATTTCCATTAAATAATACATTTTAACCTGTTAGACATGTCCTAAATCGGGCTAAGATTGCTGGAAATAGCTCAACGGCCATGTTTTACAACATGTCAGTTCTAATATTACTGGTAATAACACAACGGCCATCTGTTAAAATATGTACTGTCTAAGACTGCTGGGAATAACACAACGGCCATCTGTTACACTATATACAATATTAGACTTCTGGTAATAACACAACGGGCTTCTGTTACACTATATACAATATTAGACTTCTGGAAATAACACAACGGGCTTCTGTTACACTATATACAATATTAGACTTCTGGTAATAACACAACGGGCTTCTGTTAAAACATGACAGTACTGTATAAAACGGCATGAAATAACATAACGGGCATCTGTTCAAATGTGTGCTGGTTAAGACTACTGGAAATGACAACGGGCACCTGTTGAAATATGAACTGTCTAAGACTGCTGGGAATAACACAACGGACATCTGTTAAATATGTACAATTCTAAGACTGCTGGGAATAACACAACGGCCCTCTGTTAAATATGTACTGTCTAAAATTGCTGGAAATAACACAACGGGCATCTGTATAAACATGACAGTACTGTGTAAGACTGCACAAAATAACACAGCGGACATCTGTTAAAATATGTTCTGTCTAAGACTGCTAGAAATAACACAACGGGCATCTGTGAAAATATGTACTGTCTAAAATTGCTGGAAATAACACAACGGGCATCTGTATAAACATGACAGTACTGTGTAAGACTGCACAAAATAACACAGCGGACATCTGTTAAAACATGTACTGTCTAAGCCTACTGGAAATGACACAATGGACATCTGTTAAATATGTACTGTCTAAAATTGCTGGGAATAACACAACGAACATCTGTTGAAATATGAACCGTCTAAGACTGCTGGGAATAACACAACGAACATCTGTTAAAATATGTACAATTCTAAGACTGCTGGGAATAACACAACGGACATCTGTTAAAATGTGTGCTGTTTAAGACTGCTGGGAATAACACAACGGACATTTAGTGTACAGAATAAAATAAATAATTAAATACATATTAAACAGACACAATGTTTAAAAAGTGAAAGTTCATAACTGAGCAAAAGATCGTAGCCATTAAAGCACCGGTCCGGCTATAATTAGAATAACCAACAAATGGTAAAAGACATTATGATCAAGGTTTAGTTTCAAAACTATGTGGATTTCTAAGAAAAGAACATTATCTGGTTAGAGTATGAAGTACGGCGACATATTTCTTTCATACAATACACATTCTTTGTTACAGAAAGGGCTTGTAGGTTTGAAGGACAAGTTTGAAGCCTTAGAGATCCTAACGGAGAATTTGAATTTGAAAGATCGGCGAAGGCGTCAGACTGCACCAGATTATACAGCATTATTACAGCAGTTTGTGACAACTGAGGTAAAGCAGACGAATATCCCTCAAGACCTAGATATAATTAACACAACATTGATAGGATTGAACATGGCGAATCAAAAGGATTTTTTTTTATAATATTTATATATTTTCCAAAACTTCTATAAACTTTTTTCACGAGGTAAAACTTAGACATTTAAGCAATTAGGACAAATAGACCTTCAAATAACACAATGGACACCTTAAACATGTCCTGAAAGGGACGTAATTGCTAAGAATAGTACAATGGACACCAGTGAAACATATCCTGAAGGGTCTAAGATTGCTGGAAATAATACTAGGGGTATCTGTTAAACATGTATGGAAGGAAAAACTACTAAGGACACCTCTGAAACATGTCTTGAAGGGGTTAAGATTACTAGTAATATAACTATGGGCACCTCTGAAACATATCTTGAAGGGGCTAAGATTGCTAGCAATATAACTATGGGCACCTCTGAAACATGTCTTGAAGGGGCTAAGATTGCTAGCAATATAACTATGGGAACCTCTGAAACATGTCTTGAAGGGGCTAAGATTGCTAGTAATATAACTATGGGCACCTCTGAAACATGTCTTGAGAGGACAAGGTCTGCTGGGAATAACAGCTTGGACATCTGTTTAACATGTGAAAAGGGGGTTAGGATTGATGGAAATAACCGTATGATTAACTCTGAAACATGTCTTGAAGGGGCTAGGATTGCTTAGAATAATGCTATTGGCACATGTTGAACATTTATTGAAGGGGCTAGGATTCCTGAAAATAATACTAAAGTCACCTCTGAATCATGTCTGGAAGAGGCTATGATTGCTGGGAATAACAGCATGGGCATTTGTTAAACATATGATAAAGGGGCTGGGATATAATACTATGGGCACCTGTTAAACATACAACCTGAAACAGGATAGATGGCTTAAAATAACACACGTTTGTTTATTCTATCAAGAACTGCTGTTATTATACCAGCATGAATAAAACAAAGCATTGCTTTTGAAAGTTATAAACACATGGTACCAAACTTAGCAATTAACAAATTATATCAAATTATGATAGCATACAACCAACGGTATCAAAGCAAAATTGTGATTAAAAAATGTTATCAAATAAGAAATGGTATCACATTAAGATAGAAATTTAAAAAATGGTAACACATTAATACAGCAATTAAAAATGGTATCACATTAAGAAATGGTATTGCATTAAAACTATAATTAAGAAATGGCATCGCATTTAGAAAGCAATTAACAAATATTAAGATAGTGATTTGCCAATGGTATAAAATCAAGATAGCAAAAAATAATGTTATTCAAATATATAAAGTAATTAACCAACTAGAATTCTTTTTTATTTTTCAGCTCCAAGTCTTACAGACCTACTGTACAAACTCTACAAAGATTTGTGTCCGAGGTAAAACGTTATTGCCATTGAGCAAATATGATTTTAAGGATCGACGGTGGACATTTCTATAGGTGTCAACGCTTTATAGAGTTTTAATACAGGTTATCATTTACAATATGATCTATTTATATAGGTTGTCAATTATCAAAATATCTTCATATAGGCTGTTACTTAACGAGACGATATCTTTATATAGGCTATTACTTAACGAGACGATATCTTTATATAGGCTATTACTTAACGAGACGATATCTTTATTATTTTTGCCTTTTAATAAAGGCGGTATATCCTTCGATATCTTTATATAGACCGTTACTTAACGAGACGATATCTTTATATAGACCGTTACTTAACGAGACGATATCTTTAAATAGACCGTTACTTAACGAGACGATATCTTTATATAGACCGTTACTTAACGAGACGATATCTTTATATAGGCTGTTACTTAACGAGACGATATCTTTATATAGGCTGTTACTTAACGAGACGATATCTTTATATAGGCTATTACTTAACGAGACGATATCTTTATATAGGCTATTACTTAACGAGACGATATCTTTATATAGACCGTTACTTAACGAGACGATATCTTTATATTTTTTGCACTTTAATAAAGGCGGTATATCCTCATCAGTCCCTAAATAGAGGTCATATCTTAATATAATCTGTCATTTACAGAATCAGTCCCTCAACAGAGGTCATATCTTAATATAATCTGTCACTTTACAGAATCAGTCCCTCAACAGAGGTCATATCTTAATATAATCTGTCACTTTACAGAAGTCAGTCACTCAATATAGGGTCATATCTTAATATAATCTGTCACTTTACAGAGTCAGTCACTCAATAGAGGTCTACCTTGATATAATCCGTCACTTAATTGAGTCGGTCCATCAATAGATATCCTACCTTAACATAATATGTCATTTAACAGTCAGTCACTCCATAGAGGACATATCTCAACATAATTTGATACTTAACAGAGACCGTCCTACCAAAGATGTCCTATTTTAATATAATCTGTCACTTAATTGAGTCTGTCCCTCAAAAGAGGTCATCTCTTAATATTTATATTTCCACTCAATTCAGACTCAATGAACCTACCACAGTTAACTCAAGTCATTTTTCAATGAACTATATCAAGTCCAGCGTAGGAATACATTTGACGAGCTTGGACTATATTTTTTTAATTCCTTTTCAAAAGTGATCCTATTTATATGAAATAAATTCCTTTAAAAGTAATATTTGTTTTAATTCGTTATAAAGTTTTTCACGAAAGAAATCCTGAAAGTGTTAACCATATGTAGACGAAGAGTGATGACGTACATTTCGGAAAGTTCTGTGGTAGACTTGCACAAGTTCCTATTTGTCAAAGACAAAATATTGTACAAAATATCAAAACAAGATAAATTTAAGGACTGAGTATAGAGGTTCTATCTGAATATAATCTGTTACTAAACAGAGTAGGTCTTTCAATAGATGTTGAATATAATCTGTCACTTAACGGATATCTCCCAAAAGCGGTCTTATCTTAATATAATATGTCACGGTCTCATATTTTCGTATATTATATAGCTAGGTTTGCTGTGATGGCGCCAATGTATTTTGTGATAATGAAAGAAAAATAATGAATGGGATAATCAATATTTTTTTCTTTATTTACAGGCCAGCCCGGACAAAAAGGTCAGTCAACGTTTATTTTTAGAAAATAGAAATAATCTAAAGTATTTTTTTATTTGTTTTCTACGCGAAAATGATTTTGTAGTGTTTCAATTGACTGTAGATGGAATCTATGAATAACAAAAAAAAAAGCGCGATGACAAACCATAGCTATACAATAATCATTTCAATATATATGACGGTCAATAAGTATGATATGAAATGTATCATACATATAGTGATGGAATGATGGGATACTTACCTTTATGGAAGACATTTCCTTAAATAAGTAAATACGCATTAAAAAAGGTTTACCTTGAAAAAGTATTAAAGGGCAAATAGGTTTTACTTTTAAAACACCTCTAGCTTAGGGGCAAATAGGGTTACCTTTAAAACACATCTAGCTTAGGGGCAAATAGGGTTTACCTTCAAAATATACATATGGTCAAACAGGTTTTACCTTCAAACACCTCTTAGGGCAAAAAGGTTTTACCTTCAAAATATATCTAGGAGCAAACAAGTTTTACCTTCAAAATATATATATTGGGCAAATAGGGTTTACCTTTAAAACGCCTCTAGCGCTAATCAGGAGCAATTAGGGTTACCTTTAAACACCTCTAGCTTAGGGGCAATCGTAAAAAAAATGTATTGTATATTTATATGACCGGTCAATAGGTTTAATGCAAAATAAAGCATACGGATAGTATTGGGATGATGGAATACTTTTCTGTTCTTGCTAGAAGACATTTCCTTAACGAAGTGAGTAAGCACTTTAAATAAAAATAATTAAATAAGTATTTATATAATAATCCGAATTTTTATGTTAATGACGGTAGCGACTAAACAACAACTGTTTTGAATACATGATGACAAAATTAGATGATCTGACCACACGGGAACCTTGTACGATGTTTACTTGCCGAAATATACGCAATTTAATTCCAATCCAAACCGCCACACAGCTTCAGGTCGCCATCTTTGCTCAAATCAAAGCATCTGTGCGTTTGAAAGAGTCAGTACTGCAAAGCTTCTAAACGATCTTGTGATAAAAAAATTTAAGATTAAAATAGAAACGAAATGTGAATTTTAGAATAATTTGATTTCAATTACTTATGCTTTAGGTTGGCGAATCGTAGCAATTATTTACGATGAAACTTTAATGTTGTACTAAATATTGATCACAATATTTTTATTTAGAATTTTTCTTCCATTTCATTTCATTTCAAGTGTTGATTTAGATTTCCCAATAAATTCGCGGGCAATGAATTTGATGACGTAACCTGAAGTTCACATGCTATTAGAACGTGACCCGGAAAACATGCATAACGATAATAAAAACAGAAGATCATTGAACATTATACCGGATTATTTTCGAATTTTGAGACACCAATGTACTAAATTACAACGGAAGGTAACACTGATTTTGTTCATAGCTATATATTATCAAGTAAAACGAACAGTTATTGCGAAAATAGCAGCATTTGCTTCACCTGGCTAGACCTACTTTCGTTTTACAGTTTACAGATATGGTCGTATAAATAATTCATCTTCTCAACCATAGTCGATCTAATTGCTTATCCGCGGGATTTTTCTATTAAGAATATTTGTACTGGTCTGCAGGTCTGATCTGACTACCCTCATCAGACCCTGACCACAGGGTCACGTTATTATCGTATCCTTTTGTGAACACCTCATAATAAATGTATCAATTTCAGAATCGTCTGGATTACTTCAATTTTTAACTTTTAGACACTTGAATATATAAATACTTATAACCGGTGAGCTTGTAATAATAATAAAATAAAATAAAAAAAAAAAACAACAACAAAAAACAAAGAAACAAAAACGATGAAAATAATTATCTATTTTTATTTAAAATTGTGATTTTATTGTATATGACCGGTAAATAGGTTTGATACAAAATATAGCTACGCATTCTGATGGAATGATTTTCGTTTTCTTTTTAGAAGGCTGTGAAGTCTATTGGTATATGTTTAGTTCTTTCAGATCTCTATCGCCTCCCTGTTATAAGCGTGTATATGTTTAGATCTCTTTCGCCTCCCTGTCATAAGCGTGTATATCTTTAGATCTTTATCGCCTCCCTGTTATAAGCGTGTATATGTTTAGTTCTTTATCGCCTCCCTGTTATAAGCGTGTATATGTTTAGATCTCTATCGCCTCCCTGTTATAAACGTGTATATCTTAAGTTCTTTATCGCCTCCCTGTTATAAGCGTGTATATGCTTATATCTTTATCGCCTCCCTGTTATAAGCGTGTATATATTTATATCTTTATCGCCTCCCTGTTATAAGCGTGTATATGTTTAGATCTTTATCGCCTTCCTGTTATAAGCGTGTATATGTTTAGATCTTTATCGCCTCCCTGTTATAAGCGTGTATATGTTTAGATCTTTATCACCTCCCTGTTATAAGCGTGTATATCTTTAGTTCTTTATCGCCTCCCTGTTATAAGCGTGTTTAGATCTTTATCGCCTCCCTGTTATAAGCGTGTATATCTTTAGTTCTTTATCGCCTTCCTGTTATAAGCGTGTTTAGATCTTTATCGCCTCCCTGTTATTAGCGTGTATATGTTTAGTTCTTTATCGCCTCCCTGTTATAAGCGTGTATATGTTTAGATCTTTATCGCCTCCCTGTTATAAGCGTGTATATGTTTAGATCTTTATCGCCTCCCTGTTATAAGCGTGTATATGTTTAGATCTTTATCGCCTCCCTGTTATAAGCGTGTATATGTTTGGATCTTTATCGCCTCCCTGTTATAAGCGTGTATATGTTTAGGTCTTTATCGCCTCCCTGTTATAATCGTGTATATCTTTAGATCTCTATCGCCTCCCTGTTATAAGCGTGTATATCTTTAGTTCTTAATCGACCCCCTGTTATAAGCGTGTATATCTTTAGATCTTTATCGCCTCCCTGTTATCAGCGTGTATATGTTTATATCTGTATCGCCTCCCTGTTATAAGTGTGTATATCTTTAGTTCTTAATCGCCCCCCTGTTATAAGCGTGTATATCTTTAGATCTTTATCGCCTCTCTGTTATCAGCGTGTATATGTTTATATCTGTATCGCCTCCCTGTTATAAGTGTGTATATCTTTAGTTCTTAATCGCCCCCCTGTTATAAGCGTGTATATATTTAGATCTTTATCGCCTCCCTGTTATAAGCGTGTTTATCTTTAGATCTTTATCGCCTCCCTGTTATAAGCGTGTATATGTTTATATCTGTATCGCCTCCCTGTTATAAGTGTGTATATCTTTAGTTCTTAATCGCCCCCCTGTTATAAGCGTGTATATATTTAGATCTTTATCGCCTCCCTGTTATAAACGTGTTTATCTTTAGATCTTTATCGCCTCCCTGTTATAATCGTGTATATCTTTAGATCTCTATCGCCTCCCTGTTCTAAGCGTGTATATGTTTAGTTCTTTATCGCCTCCCTGTTATAAGCGTGTATATGTTTATATCTGTATCCCCTCCCTGTTATTAGCGTGTATATGTTTAGTTCTTTATCGCCTCCCTGTTATAAGCGTGTATATCTTTAGATCTTTATCGCCTCCCTGTTATAAGCGTGTATATGTTAAGATCTTTATCCCCTCCCTGTTATAAGCGTGTATATATTTAGATCTTTATCGCCTCCCTGTTATAAGCGTGTATATGTTTAGATCTTTATCGCCTCCCTGTTATAAGCGTGTATATCTTTAGATCTTTATCGCCTCCCTGTTATCAGCGTGTATATGTTTAGATCTTTATCGCCTCCCTGTTATAAGCGTGTATATGTTTAGATCTTTATCGCCTCCCTGGTATAAGCGTGTATATCTCTAGTTCTTTATCGCCTCCCTGTTATAAGCGTGTATATGTTTAGATCTCTATCGCCTCCCTGGTATAAGCGTGTATATCTTTAGATCTTTATCGCCTCCCTGTTATCAGCGTGTATATGTTTAGATCTTTATCGCCTCCCTGTTATAAGCGTGTATATCTTTAGATCTTTATCGCCTCCCTGTTATAAGCGTGTATATCTTTAGTTCTTTATCGCCCCCCTGTTATAAGCGTGTATATCTTTAGTTCTTAATCGCCCCCCTGGTATAAGCGTGTCTATCTCTAGTTCTTTATCGCCTCCCTGTTATAAGCGTGTATATCTTTAGATCTTTATCGCCTCCCTGTTATAAGCGTGTATATCTTTATCTATCGCCTCCCTGTTATAAGCGTGTATATCTTTAGATCTTTATCGCCTCCCTGTTATAAGCGTGTATATCTTTAGATCTTTATCGCCTCCCTGTTATAAGCGTGTATATCTTTAGATCTTTATCGCCTCCCTGTTATAAGCGTGTATAGATCTGTAGATCTTATCTTTCTTTCGCCTCCCTGTTATAAGCGTGTATATGTTTAGATCTTTATCGCCTCCCTGTTATAAGCGTGTATATGTTTAGATCTTTATCGCCTCCCTGTTATAAGCGTGTATATGTTTAGATCTTTATCGCCTCCCTGTTATAAGCGTGTATATGTTTAGATCTTTATCGCTCCCTTACTGTTATTTAAGCGTGGTTATATTTTAGATCTTTATCGCCCCTCCTGTTATAAGCGTGTATATGTTTAATCTTTATTCGCCTCCCTGTTATTGTATATACGTGTATAGTTATGTATCTTTATCGCCTCCCTGTTATAAGCGTGTATATCTTTAGATCTTTATCGCCTTCCCTGTTATAAGCGTGTATATCTTTAGATCTTTATCGCCTCCCTGTTATAAGCGTGTATATGTTTAGATCTTTATCGCCTCCCTGTTATAAGCGTGTACATTTTTACGTACAGGAGAAGCAGGACTTAATGGATTTCCTGGTACAAAGGGAGAACAAGGGCATTTTGGAATTTCCGGCCCTGCCGGACCCCGGGGGAACGATGGTGCCCCCTGGACCTAGGGGACCAAAAGGTGAACCAGGGACCGTTGTGCAAGGGATGAGAGGACCTAAAGGCGACAAAGGTAGATGAAACTTTCAAGATATTTATTCAATGAAGATCTTATTGTAACGAAACGTGTATACGGCAAGATGATTTTTATAAAAGCTGGAAAATACATAACTTAGCGAACATTGTTTTAAAATATGTCTTTGCTATGGCTATACGTCTGCATTTACATGATGTTAATAGACAGTAGACCGCAGGAGGATAGTTTGGTCATCATTGATTATTTTATTAATAAATTAGGCCATGTACTATCATATATAAAAAGGAGAAATAGGTTTCTAAATTATAAATTTCCAGACTTTCCGAAAAAGGAATTGTATCTATTTGGGAAAACAAATCATGATATTTGACAATTATTAAGTTTTCTTAAAATTATTAACCTTGGTTTCACAGGTCTGAAAACATAGAATAAATAAGTTTAATCATCCTTCAAACCTGTATTAAAATTGCACATATTTTATAGATTACAAATAGATATACTTTAGTATAGGTAATATGTTGTGTTAACTGGCTATGTGTTCCTATCTCAAATATGTGCCTATTTTTTCAGTATAGCGCATTTGTATTGTACATTGTTACAATAGCACAAATATTACATTTTTTCTTGCTAAAACATATCATGCATAATGCTTATTTGGATAATAATGTTTGAAGCCAACTTTTCAAAAATATTTGAAAAAAAATAATGATGGAAACGTCCTAGAAAGTTTGGAAAAATATCTAAATTAGCAAACATTTTTTAAAGCAGTTTTTATAATTGCTATAAATCTGCATTTATATTTTGTTTATAACACATTGAGGATCTATCCAGAAAAAAATGCCCTTGTTCTAGAATAACGATATAAATGCAGAATGCGTTTTTGGTAAAAAATGTTTGAAGGAATTTTTTCCGAATTAGAATATTTCAAAAGCTGATGATGGGTATCTTATCCTCTCCCCCTTTCTCCCCTCTTTCTCTTTTGAAAAGTCAACTTGCACCATTTACACCTTCGACACTGAATGCTATTGCAGCATTTGTTTATACGTATAGGTGACAGAGGAGAGATTGGACCTCAAGGAGCTAAGGGTACCGCAGCTGTGACGTCATCGGTGGACACGAATAAGTGCTGCGACAATTTATGTAATGTTTATTAACTGTTTAGCGTTGTGTGACGTCACACTAAACAACATCTGACCTACTTTCCCAATTCAATATTTAAGGCAATCTCAATTTTTATACATTTGCATGGGTTTTACAGAAACCAAATTTCAAACTTACATTTTCCTCGCACACAACTGTCAAAATTGTATTGTGATTCCATTTCCCGGTAAATTCTAAATGTATAAGCAAAGATATGTTTTCATTATCATGGATCCCATGACATATATCGATTACTGCCAGAAAAAGTAACAACACAAGGATTCGAGAGCTTTAAGGGTCAACGTTTGGGACTATTCTATTTCCTTGTGATATAAAATCAGTCATGATCAATTCTATCGACATACCTGGTTGTTCCGTCGTCATCCGCTTTCATTTTGAGAATGTTTCTGAACATATAATTGACCTTGATTTGCATGTCGGATGTCGTAATCAAACAAACGGCACTTACTCTTCCGGAACATCTGGGCACATGTCATCACCCTTGTTCTTTTTCAAATGTATCCACGTAAATAGTTTGCAAAGTGTGTAAGTCCAAACATGACGTATATTTTAACCTCTTTCAATGTCAGTTGTCCGCCCGGACAGACAAGAAATGTGATATAACACCAGTTAACACGTCCTCTAAAATAGATCTGTATAATCAATTTTAGCGGCCCCTCAGTTTGTCCGTCCCCAGACAACGGTGATTACAGCTACTCACGGGTCGTCGGTTGTCCTTCCGTGTCGCGCCTTTGGACTACCAAATGCCGATATTACATGTCCTCTAAAATAGATCTGTTTTATCAATTTTAGCGGCCCCTCAGTTTGTCCGTCCCCAGACAACGGTGATTACAGCTACTCACGGGTCGTCGGTTGTCCTTCCGTGTCGCGCCTTTGGACTACCAAATGCCGATATTACGTGGCAACCACCGGTGGACCCACTCTCCCTAGGAAGGTATATCCAGGAATACAACGGCATGGAAATCCTGGATGCTAAGTATTCAGACTCAATGACATTTAAGTGTCGAGCCCACAACGTATTTGGCACTGTGGAGAAATTCATCAAACTTATCGTAACCGGTGAGACATTTTACTACTGTATACGTACAAAGGGGCCGCGTTGACAGGTATATGTACATAATTAAGCGGTCATCCTTTTTTAAGAATTCCGCCGAATTATGATTGCTTTGATTAAAGTTTCCTTCCATTGCTTTCTATGAAAAGCATTATGGTATCACAGCTTTTATCTTGGAGCTGATTTGTTAGCTCACCTGGTCTGAAGGACGAAGGTGAGCTTATGCCATACCATAGCGTCTGTCGTCCGTCGTCCGTCCGTCCGTCCGTCAATAATTGACTTCTTATTAATAACAATAGATCAGAATTTGACCAAATTTGGTCAGAAGCATCCCTATCGGATGAGGACTCAAAATTGTACAAATGGCGGGGCTGATCCCCCTCCCTCCAGGGGTCTTAGGGGCAGGTTCAAAAGGGGTCAATTTGGTTCTATTAATATTAACAACTTCTTCTCTGAAACCAAGCAAAGGATATTGCTCTATTTGCGTGTTAGCATCACTACAGGGTTGATATTCAAAATTGTACAAATGGTGGGGCTGACCCCCTGGGGGCCTGAGGGGCGGGGCCAAGAAGGGTCAATTGGCTAAATTGATATACACAACTTCTTGTCTGAAACCAAGCAATGGATATCACTCATATTTGCCTGGTAGCATCCTCTTGGCATAGGGATTAAAAATTGTACAAGTGACAGGACAGACCCCCCGGGAGTCTGAGGGACGGGGCCAAAAGAGGTAAATTTGGCTTGATTGATATAAACAACTTCTCCTCTGAAACTAAGCAATGGACATTGCTCATATTTGACTGTGAGCATCCCTTTGGGTCGGGATTCAAAATTGTACAAATGGCGTGCTGACCCACCCCCCCCCCCTTGGGGCTGAGGGGCGGGGCCAAAGGGGGTCAATTTGGCTAACTTGATATAAACAACTTCTTCTCTGAAACTAAGCAATGGATATCTCTAATATCTGACTGGTAGCATCCCCTTAGGTTAAGTATTAAAAATTGTACAAGTGACGGGGCCGATCACCTAGGGGGTGAGGGACGGTAAATCGAAAGGAGTCAATTTGGTTAAATTGATATAAATAACTTCTTTTCTGAAACCAAGAAATGGATATCGCTCATATTTGCCTGGTAGCATCCCCTTGGAATAGGGATTCAAAATTGTACAAATGACAGGACAGACCCCCCCGGGGGTCTGAGGGACGGGGCCAAAAGAGGTCAATTTGGCTAGATTGATATAAACAACTTCTCCTCTGAAACTAAGCAATGGATGTTGCTCATATTTGACTGTGAGCATTCCTTTGGGTTCGGGATTTCAAATTGTACAAATGGCGGTGCTGACCCCCCTCCCCTTGGGGCTGAGGGGCGGGGCCAAAGGGGGTCAATTTGGCTAAATTGATATAAACAACTTCTTCACTGAAACTTAGTAATGGATATCTCTATCTATCTGACTGGTAGCATCCCCTTAGGTTAGGTATTAAATATTGAACAAGTCACGGGGCCGACCACCTAGGGGCTGAGGGGCGGAACCAAAAGGAGTCAATTTGGTTAAATTGATATAAACAACTTCTTCTCATGAAACCAAGCAATGGATATCGCTCATATTTGCCTGGTAGCATCCCCTTGGAATAGGGATTCAAAATTGTACAAATGACAGGACAGACCCCCCCGGGGGTCTGAGGGACGGGGCCAAAAGAGGTCAATTTGGCTAGATTGATATAAACAACTTCTCCTCTGACTAAGTTCTCCCTCTTTCTCTTTTGAAAAGTCAACTTGTACCATTTACACCTTCGACACTGAATGTTATTGCAGCATTTGTTTATACGTATAGGTGACAGAGGAGAGATTGGACCTCAAGGAGCTAAGGGTACCGCAGCTGTGACGTCATCGGTGGACACGAATAAGTGCTGCGACAATTTATGTAATGTTTATTAACTGTTTAGCGTTGTGTGAGGTCACACTTAACAACATCTGACCTACTTTCCCAATTCAATATTTAAGGCAATCTCAATTTTTATACATTTGCATGGGTTTTTGCAGAAACCAAATTTCAAACTTACATTTTCCTCGCACACAATTGTCACAATTGTATTGAGATTACATTTCCCGGTAAATTCTAAATGTTAAAGCAAAGACATGTTTTCATTATCATGGATCCCATGACAGATATCGATTACTGCCAGAAAAAGTAACAACACAAGGATTCGAGAGCTTTAAGGGTCAACGTTTGGGACTATTCTATTTCCTTGTGATATAAATTCGGTCATGATCAATTCTATCGACATACCTGGTTGCTCCGTCGTCATCCGCTTTCATTTTAAGAATGTTTTTGAACATAAAATTGACCTTGATTTGCATGTCGGATGTCGTAATCAAACAAACGGCACTTACTCTTCCGGAACATCAGGGCACATCTCATCAACCTTGTTCTTTTCTCAAATGTATCCACGTAAACAATTTGCAAAATGTGTCCGTCCCAACATGACGGATATTTTAACCTCTTTCAATGTCAGTTGTCCGCCCGGACAGACAAGAAGACCTCCGCAATGTGATATAACACCAGTTAACACGTCCTCTAAAATAGATCTGTATAATCAATTTTAGCGGCCCCTCAGTTTGTCCGTCCCCAGACAACGGTGATTACAGCTACTCACGGGTCGTCGGTTGTCCTTCCGTGTCGCGCCTTTGGACTACCAAATGCCGATATTACATGTCCTCTAAAATAGATCTGTTTTATCAATTTTAGCGGCCCCTCAGTTTGTCCGTCCCCAGACAACGGTGATTACAGCTACTCACGGGTCGTCGGTTGTCCTTCCGTGTCGCGCCTTTGGACTACCAAATGCCGATATTACGTGGCAACCACCGGTGGACCCACTCTCCCTAGGAAGGTATATCCAGGAATACAACGGCATGGAAATCCTGGATGCTAAGTATTCAGACTCAATGACATTTAAGTGTCGAGCCCACAACGTATTTGGCACTGTGGAGAAATTCATCAAACTTATCGTAACCGGTGAGACATTTTACTACTGTATACGTACAAAGGGGCCGCGTTGGCCGATAGGCTAAAGGTGTCCCGACACGTATATGTACATAATTAAGCGGTCATCCTTTTTTAAGAATTCCGCCGAATTATGATTGCTTTGATTAAAGTTTCCATCCATTGCTTTCTATGACAAGCATTATGGTATCACAGCTTTTATCTTGGAGCTGATTTGTTTGAAGGACCAAGGTGAGCTTATGCCATACCGTAGCGTCTGTCGTCCGTTGTCCGTCCGTCCGTCAACAATTGACTTCTTCTTAATAACAATAGATCAGAATTTGACCAAATTTGGTCAGAAGCATCCCTATCGGGTGAGGACTCAAAATTGTACAAATGGCGGGGCTGATCCCCCTCCCTCCAGGTGTCTTAGGGGCAGGTTCAAAAGGGGTCAATTTGGTTCTATTAATATCAACGACTTCTTCTCTGAAACCAAGCAAAGGATATTGCTCTTATTTGCGTGGTAGCATCACTACAGGGTTGATATTCAAAATTGTACAAATGGTGGGGCTGACCCCCTGGGGGCCTGAGGGGCGGGGCCAAGAAGGGTCAATTGGCTAAATTGATATACACAACTTCTTCTCTGAAACCAAGCAATGAATAGCGCTCATATTTGCCTGGTAGCATCCTCTTGGCATAGGGATTAAAAATTGTACAAGTGACAGGATAGACCCCCCGGGAGTCTGAGGGACGGGGCCAAAAAAGGTCAATTTGGCTTGATTAATATAAACAACTTCTCTGAAACTAATCAATGGACATTGCTCATATTTGACTGTGAGCATTCCTTTGGGTTCGGGATTTAAAATTGTACAAATTGCGGTGCTGACCCCTCTCCCCTTGGGCCTGAGGGGCGGGGCCAAAGGGGGTCAATTTGGCTAAATTGATATAAACAACTTCTTCTCTGAAACTAAGCGATGGATATCTCTAATATCTGACTGGTAGCATTCCCTTAGGTTAGGTATTAAAAATTGTACAAGTGACGGGGCCGACCACCTAGGGGGTAAGGGACGGAATCGAAAGGAGGTCAATTTGGTTAAATTGATATAAATAACTTCTTCTCAGAAACCAAGCAATGGATATCGCTTATATTTGCCTGGTAGCATTCCCTTGGAATAGGGATTCAAAATTGTACAAATGACAGGATAGACCCCCGGGGGTCTGAGGGATGGGGCCAAAAGAGGTAAATTTGTCTAGATTGATATAAACAACTTCTCTGAAACTGAGCAATGGATATTGCTCATATTTGACTGTGAGCATTCTTTTGGGTTCGGGATTGAAAATTGTACAAATGGTGGTGCTGACCCCCCTCCCCTTGGGGCTGAGGGGCGGGGCCAAAGGGGGTCAATTTGGCTAAATTGATATAAACAACTTCTTCACTGAAACTTAGCAATGGATATCTCTAACATCTGACTGGTAGCATCCCCTTAGGTTAGGTATTAAATATTGAACAAGTCACGGGGCCGACCACCTAGGGGCTGAGGGGCGGAACCAAAAGGAGTCAATTTGGTTAAATTGATATAAACAACTTCTTCTCAGAAACCAAGCAATGGATATCGCTTATATTTGCCTGGTAGCATCGCCTTGGGATAGGGATTCAAAATTGTACAAATGACAGGACAGACCCCCGGGGGTCTGAGGGACGGGGCCAAAAGAGGTCAATTTGGCTAGATTGATATAAACAACTTCTCCTCTTAAACTAAGCAATGGATATTGCTCATATTTGACTGTGAGCATTCCTTTGGGTTCGGGATTTAAAATTGTACAGATGGCGGTGCTGACCCCCCTCCCCTTGAGGCTAAGGGGCGGGGCCAAAGGGGGTCAATTTGGCGAAATTGATATAAACAAATTCTTCTCTAAAACTTAGTAATGGATATCTCTATTATTTGACTGGTAGCATTCCCTTAGGTTAAGGATTCAAAATTGTACAAGTCACGGGGCCGACCACCTAGGGGCTAAGGGGCGGAACCAAAAGGAGTCAATTTGGTTAAATTGATATAAACAACTTCCTCTCTGAAACTATACAATGGATATCACTCACATTTGTATGGTAGCATGGTCATTGGGTTGAACCCAGTGGGATGAGGGGAGGGGCCAAAAGGGGTCAATTTGGCTAAGTTGATATGATAAATTCTTCTCGGAAACACCTCATATTTGACTGGTAGCATCCTTTTTGATTAGGGATTCAAAATTTTATAAAGGAAGGAACTGACCCCCTGGGGGGCAGAGGGCGGGGTCAAACGGGGTCAATTGGTTTAAACAATTTCTTTTCTGAAACTGAGCAATGGATATCACTCACATTTGTGTGGTAGCATCCCTATGGGGTTGCGCAAAAAGTCAACTTCATTTCATAGATTAATGCATTTTTGGGGCATAAAAACCTCATGTACCCATATAAAATGCCTAGCAATACCAGTGACAAATATAATTAAGCATCATTCTTGTTTCATATCTCATGAAAACCAGATGAGCAATACAGGCCCTCTATGCCTAGTGTTTTGTTTTACGCTAAAATTTCATTGCGTCAAAAAAGTGCTTTTCAATAGCTTTTGAGAACTCACATTTTACAACTGAAAAAGTCAATATAAAATCGACTAAATGCTTGATGCTAGTTAGTTAAGAAGCCAAGCATCACCCTTAAAATTATATTCAAGTGTTACTACTTAATCACTTTTTAATAAATTGATCATCTGTACTTTATACATAATAAGATTGTTTCATGACCAAAACCTCTTACTTTATATTTAATTGACGCATTAACGTGTAAACTTATTATTCAAGAAACAGACGTCACAATATATAACTATGCTATTTATAGAAAAGTAACAATATACCATCAATATAATAAACCAAATTTGTTTCTTTATTTTAAAATATCAACTTTTCGTACGTCGCAGGTATGCATGTTGCAGTTGATTAGAAATATTGGTTACATTTTTATAAAGGGCTTAACGATCGATATGTTGTAATTCGGCTGTTATTTTAAGTATACTTAAAAGTCATTTTAATTTTTAGAAAGGGTTAACCGATATGTTGTAATTCGGCTGTTATGTTAACATAAATGCAGTGATATCCTTGTCTTGTGACAGTATTTCGAAAGTTACATCGTAATTATACCACACTTACCAACATACCTTACTCTTTAAACAAACTTACGGTCACTCAACCCTTTAATACAAAGGTGAAGAAAATATATGTTTCTGATATACATTTACATATTTTCACTCGGCAGACAAAGTGACAGCCTCCGTTTCACCATCTGAGTCATTGGTCCAAGGTGGATCGAATGTAGACATCGTCTGCTCGTGGACAGGGACGCCACCTCCAAACGTCACGTGGTCTCACGTGCTTCCGGGCGGGAAATCTACCCCAGTGACAGCGGGAACTACTTTTTCAGCAAATACAAATACGAGTACGTTGCACGTGACAGGCGCCGGAGCGCTGGAATCTGGGCTCTATCAGTGTACAGCCAGTAACGGACTTGAGACACAGACCAGCACAGCTAACTTAACCGTCCAATGTAGGTTTTTGAAGTCAGATTTGATAACTCTCTTTAATTTTTAGCATGGTCGTGTTTCCTTGTAAAAATAGTGAAAAAAGTCCTTCCATGTGGAATGTATTATTGTATAATATAGTCACAGAATATTAGTCAGTCTACAGGGTTAGATGTTGAGCATGTGTCTTGATCGCCCTGATAAACATTTAAACACCATTTCCTACCCAGAATCAAGGTTACGTTTCGAGCCGGTTCTTTCAGGTAAGGTTTCAAAGTTTCAGTGGCTGAATGTGTTCCAATATTTCCTTTCAATGATCGCCATAAAAAAGAACTTCCCATTTGTTTTCTAAAGGAAACCGATTAAAGATGGTTGAAAAGTTGATTTCCAAGTACATTTTGTATGTAGTGAACATCTTTGAACGGTTTATACTTATATTTTTTAACCTACTTATATTGTTTTTACTTCAGCAAAACCAGGAATACTAACCGCTCCCCTTAGTCAAACTGTTTTAGCGGGACAAACTATTGTACTCCGATGTGACGTCATTGCCTCGCCTCCTGCCAGCGTCGTGTGGACCTATCCTAACGTAAGTTTTAATATTAGTCTGACAAGAACTGGGCTTCAATGTTAGAGCTGTAAAATTCAGAATAAACTTTTCCACGTGTGATCAAAATTCATCCTTGTATAGTAGCAATACTGTCTGCTGACGGATACATCCCCTCAAAAGGAAGAATTTTTGTAGATGTCAACACTGACAGACGACAGTCATTGTAACTTTTAGGTCTACAGCCCCGTATAAGGATTTTCTGATGACGGAATGCTATTGTTTGTATTTTGGTTTTAGACAGCCCCTTATGAGGATTTTCTGATGACAGAATGTTATTGCTTGTATTTTGGTCGCAGACTGTCCTTTATAAGGATTTTTTGATGACTGAATGATATTGCTTGTATTTTGGTTGCAGACCGCCTTTAATAAGGATTTTCTGATGACGGAATGGTCTTGCTCGTGTCTTGGTTGCTGACAGCACCTTATAAGGATTTTCTGATGACATAATGTTAATGTTTGTATTTTGGTTGTAGACGGGGAAAGCCCCTTATCAGGATTTTCTGATGACATAATGTTATTGTTTGTATTTTTGTTGTAGACTGGGACAGCCCCTCCAAAGGATGTATTGGTGAACCCAGACGGTTCTATAACTATTCAAAACATAAACGACTTTAATCAGGGCGTATATACATGTTCGGCGACCAATAGTCTTGGTACAACCACGGTCACTGGACAGGTCAACGTCATATGTACGTATACAGGTCAAGGGCTATATCTATATAATCTAAAATAATTTATTTCTTGTGCAAGAAATATACCTGTTCAATTTATATTAATGCATAAACAACGTGAACCATTATCATTTCCTTTTACGGACGGCGCTATCAAAAATAACACACGATTGGCGTTTTTCATTCTTTCTAAGTTTATAACAGTAATGTTTCAATGAATTACACTCAATCAATATTAATCAAACGGTCAGCTCTTCCTGTTGAATAATAATAATAGATACACAGACAAAATATTCCGTAAAAATAAAACAAATTGTTGTATTCAAAAGGAAAAGTTATGACCAGTTTGTCTTTGTCTCGGGAGGGAATAACGTTTGCTATTACCACAAGGACCGGGATCCGATTTCTGTCAGGAAGATTTCTACTTTTTATTTTATAGCTCCGGTAACAGTCAGCATAACTCCAAGTCAACTTCCTGTACATGCTGGAGATTCGTTCACACAGATCACTTGTTCCGGAACAGGAGATCCGAATCCGACTCTAACTTGGACCACAGAAAACGGTTCACCAGTAACGTCAAGCGGCGGGAAATTTTTGTTACTAGGCAACGGTGGTCTGATCATAACTAACGTTGACCCTGATAGTGACACCGGGGTCTACACTTGTACTGGAAACAATGGCAAAGAGACGGCCACAGCTCAGACCATTGGTAAGTCTGTTTCGGAATTGGCCAAAGTTCAGATCATTGGTAATTCTTTTTAGGTATAGGCCGTCACTTAGATCATTGGTAATTCTGTTTAGGTATCGGCCGTCACTCAGACCATTGGTAAGTCTGTTTAGGTATCGGTCGTCACTCAGACCATTGGTAAGTCTGTTTAGGTATCGGCCATCACTCAGACCATTGGTAAGTCTGTTTAGGTATCGGTCGTCACTCAGACCATTGGTAAGTCTGTTTAGGTATCGGCCGTCACTCAGACCATTGGTAAGTCTGTTTAGGTATCGGCTGTCACTCAGACCATTGGTAAGTCTGTTTAGTTATCGGCCATCACTGAGACCATTGGTAAGTCTGTTTAGGTATCGGCCATCACTCAGACCATTGGTAATTATGTTTAGGTATCGGCCATCACTTAGACAATTGGTAAGGCTGTTTAAGTATTGGTCGAAGTTCAGACCATTGGTAAGTCTGTTTAGGTATCGGCCGTCACTCAGACCATTGGTAAGTCTGTTTAGGTATCGGCCGTCACTCAGACCATTGGTAAGTCTGTTTAGGTATTGGCCAAAGTTCAGACCATTGGTAATTCTTTTTAGGTATCGGCCGTCACTCAGACCATTGGTAAGTCTGTTAATATGGCGCCCACCACTCAGATATTTGGTGAGTTTGTTTTAGTTGCCACTCAACACCCGTACCATTGGTGAGTTTGTTTTAGTTGCCACCCAGCACCCATACTATTGGTGAGTTTGTTTAAGTTGC
The DNA here is from genome assembly GCF_902652985.1 of Pecten maximus. NCBI lineage: Eukaryota > Metazoa > Mollusca > Bivalvia > Pectinida > Pectinidae > Pecten > Pecten maximus. The sequence continues at coordinate 4,789,318 of NC_047031.1, read as the reverse complement.
CACCCAACACCCATACTATTGGTGAGTTTGTTTTAGTTGCCACCCAGCACCCATACTATTGGTGAGTTTGTTTAAGTTGCCACCCAACACCCATACTATTGGTGAGTTTGTTTTAGTTGCCACCCAGCACCCATACTATTGGTGAGTTTGTTTAAGTTGCCACCCAGCACCCATACTATTGGTGAGTTTGTTTTAGTTGCCACCCAGCACCCATACTATTGGTGAGTTTGTTTTAGTTGCCACCCAGCACCCATACCATTGGTGAGTTTGTTTTAGTTGCCACCCACACCCATACCATTGGTGAGTTTGTTTTGAAAGTGCTTTAAGACTCATACTATCGGTAAATCTGTTTCGGGAGTGGTTTACAACAAGACGTTTTTCACACATACATAAAGATACATTCTGGACTAAAGTTATCAACTGATAACGTTTCATTAAATTAACAATCCACGACACAATCATTAAAGCGTTAGATTATTTTGGTAAAAAATACTTATATAGTGAAACATTTCAATACGGATTACCGAGACCTTATACATCAGACGTAGCTAAATGGACCTTACTCCCGGTTCTGAATTCCACCTAAAACCACTGTACAAACAATAGATACCTGTATTTCATTTAATCTCTCATCATACAACTTCTTGAGTGACGTCATGGCCTAGGTTTTACTGAACAGATACGGTTTCGTATAAAAGATATTTATATTTCTGTTTAGTGTATAACGATCTCGGGGCACTTTCCTGCACAACAACATTTGCTGATTGCTCAACCAACATTGGTAGAGCATGTGGGTAAGTCAAAGAATCATATTTTTGTTATGTTCTAATCAAAGTTTTAGTTTCAAACGGATCTGAATTTTAAGAATTCGACCTTGCAAGTTGACATATTCATTAAAAAGAAGAAAAACAATTATTATCGTGATCTATAATTTTTTTCGACAGAGGACACTGCCCAGGGAACTGTATCTCACAAGGTGGCGCTGTGTATGGATATAAACAATATACTTTGGTAAGTAAGGATTCCATAGCCAAACATGGGTAAAGAAAGGCGATATTGCACGCCTTTCGGGCACTATCAGATTTGGCTCGAAATTTACACAATCCACAGAGCTACTGTGGCGTCATGTTTTTTTTTTTTTTATTTCGATGACGAACACGACTAGCGCAGACATTTATCAAACTCATGTTTGCATATATATATAAATATTGCCTCACACTATTTTCCCGTGGTTAATAGGACTACTTGCGAGACGGTAATAAGAAATCATTTGACTATTCGAAATATTCGACATTTTTCAATCACTGATCAACATAATTCATACCTACTGTCGATTTTGTCCGTTTTCTGACTAATGTACATGTAGGCTTGTTTCTCTTTTTTCTAAGCTGTACAATTTTAATTTTGTTATTTTGATTTTCAGCAATCTGTAGTGTGTCTATCTGCTAGACATTCCGGAACAACAGGAAATGACGTCATATGGCACATAACAAATGGAGGCAATACCTACGAAAGTAAATTAAACAACGGGATCCAAAGTCAATAGTAAGTAGTCACGGTTGTATACATGTACATTGACACAACAAGAGCACAACTAATCATTGGCGTGGTCTAAATCCCCGACTAACTGTTCTAATGGCCCTTCTAGCTGCCCTCTTGGGACATGGCCTAGTGCCTAGTCCCACCGTCCTATTGGAGCGTGCCCTACATCCTCACCTAATAATAATTCGTAAACAAGATCCCTCATTTGAACGTCCTGATATGGTGTGGCCAAGAATCCCACCTAGTTCTGATAGGGCGTGGCCTAGAACCACGCCTCATTGTTCTAATGGCGCTTGTTCTAGATCCTTACCCTAACATCTTGACGAGGCGTGAACTAGTTCAACCTTATTATCATAATTATTCGTGAACAAGATCCCCCATTTGACCGTCCTGATAGGGCGCGGCCTAAAACTGTTCCCGCCGTATCGAAAGAGCGTATGTTAGATTACCTACCCCACAGCCGTAATTGGGCTTGGCTTACACTCCTTCTTAACCGTCCAAGTGGGCGTGGCTTAGAACCACACCCTAATGTCCTGATAGGGTACGACCTAGATATCCACCTCAACGTATTTTTACGCATTCAAGATCCGGAGTTCATGTATATATACACTCATATAACCGAACATACCTTTTAAGGTATCCTTTATGTAGTATTTTGTATGTACATTTTGTTTATTAACTGGTTTTGTGGAGTAGTGCACTTTTTATTTGATCCTTTTGTGTAGCTTTTTGCAAACAAGACTGATTTCTGTTTTGCAGTTCCGGTCCTCTTGCAGAGACAGCACAGATATGGGAGGGGTCTGCTGGCCCCGCCCAGCCAGCTAGTGTACCTATATTAGGATAACTATCCCGCCCATCTATACAATATGCCCATATAAGGAAGGCGGGCCTTTATTCACATCAGCCAATCATCGTCCACATATCTACTGCTCTGATGAAGCCCATTTCATCTATTATGAATTAAATTACGTAGAAACAAGATGTATCTTATGTTATTCTATACTATATACTGTAAAAATATTGTGACAACACGGGGTTTTGTCATACATGCGATATGAATCTATTTCTCTCAATATTGTAGGTTTGCTTTAATCAGTTGGACACTTAATACTCCCGTTAATAATCTTACTTACGGAGTTTTTATCGTGTAAGTCGTCAGGTAATTCGTGTATTGAAACACATGTTCCCGCTACAGAGCGCAGCCATGATGTTTATATGACAGCCGTAAAGCTAGCATGTATGTGAACTGTTTACGTGTGCGTAGTTTCGTATTTTTTACTGCCGTAATATTTACAAGTTGCAGACGATATTTCTTCTGTGCGTGGTAAAGGTATGTGAGTTAATAGAGTTATGTTGTTGAGTTATCGCAGGGTTTATAGAACTTAAATTATATTTATTATACCATTGTTTATATGTGTTCGAGATTATCAAGCGAATTCCAGCAGTTACCAGCGAATACCAGCAATCGCTTCACGCGACTTTATTCCTATTTTAGCGGGCGATTCAAAACAGTCAGTCTGCGTTCGTCTGCGTCTGTAGTCAGTCGTGTTTGTTTAGGTGGGTGTCTAAGCGATGGACAAAGAGGTGTTTCCTCAGTTCCAAAGCTTGTCATGTATTTATGTGTTAGGTTAGGTATAGTCTTTATGTGTGGGGATGGGTTTATGTATTTTAATGTGGGATTTTCGGGAATTTGTTCTTGTTAGTTGGGACGGACGGGGCATTTTTACAAATAAGTGGGTTACTGATAAGATCTGCTGCTGAGGTTTTGGTGTACTATCTAATGTTAGATGTTTATTATTATTTAGACAAATAGCAGAATTTACGGGATTATCTAAGGAATATTTTAGAATAATTATTATTATTAAATATTAAGGGAAATTGTTGTATTTTCACAGATTTCTGGAAGCTTTGAAGTTCTTATGAACAAAGTTTAAGTACATGTAGTTTTATTAGGTAGGATTTATTCTGCTGATGTTGAGTATAGTTCCATACACATATGTTTAAAAATGAGTGAGAACTATTTATTAGTTTATTTCTACAAAAACTAGTTGGAAGTGATATTACACATTAGTGCAGTAGTTTGATTCCTGTGGTAGATTATTTACCATATTAATGTTAGTGTTAAAGTACTCAAGTTAATAGAAAGTTTGTATTTGCCAGTTAAGAATATTTATTGTTGTTATCAGTCAGTAAGTGTTACAGTTTTAGAGAGTGATTCAGGATATTAGTGAATATGTAATTCATTAGTGTGGAACAGATATGTATATAGTTAAGAATGTGAGTTAAGAAACAATGTCATGTAAGAGAGGATGAAATTATTGTCATAAATGGAATCTTTTATGTCTCATAAATAAATGCCTAATTGTACTGTAATTTGGTATCTTGGTTGTCTCTTAGAAGTTATAAGCTATTCAGGTGTTTAATTGGTGCAAACTGAGTCGTCAGTTTAGGGTAGTTAGGCAAGAGTCTCCTACCCGTCCTTTATACTATTGTGGCGGTAGCCACGCTACCACAGGTTATTTTCAAGCTGAGTCAGGATACAGAGTCCTGACCACTTGACCGTCACACAGTATTTTTGGTGGCAGCGGTGACTGTTATTCTAGTTGGTTGTATTAGAATTAGCAGTAGTGATGTGGATCCATTTCTTGGTATTTATTGTTTCAGTATGTTGATTATAGTAGATTATGGTGTTCTTAGTGCATTTAGAGGATTTGTGCATGAGGTCAATTTGTTTTTTTTTGTCTTTGGTGGTTCTTGCTATGGTTATTAGGCCTAGCATATTGGAACACATTTTTTTATTGTGCTTGAATAGGATTTTTATGTGTGGGATGTATATTCCGGATGGATAGAGGGTAATCTTGTAAGATACCTGTGGTATATTGTAGACATATGGTTTTTGTTTGGGTTGGTGATGTCTTATTCCACCTTCCTGGGTGATAATTTATTTTTTGTATACATTCAAATGAGGTGAAGGTGATAAGTACATGATTCTTTATGAATAGAGTTGGTTATTCTAGTAGAATGTTTTTGTAGAGCCTGGGGCCACAAAATTTGCTATGAAACCAAACTACCTATTTTTGGTGATCAGTCTAATTAGGCTGTGGTGATGGTGTGAACATAATTGTAGAAGTATACAATTATATTATTAGTTAAAACTTGTGAAGTAATGTAACTGATGGCCACAGTTATTACTTTTACTATGAGGATAAGCAGAGATTAGTAGACTGCTGGAGTAAATAGTGCAAGGGTTTAGACTATAATAGATTCTCTGTTACACCTGGTTTAGTAATAAGTTAATATTGAAGTTATGTACGAATCCGAAGAATACCTTGATGCTGCTGAAGAGGACAGTATTGAACTGTTTGTTTAATATTTGTATAGATACCAGACATTGATCAACTGTACCAGCCAATTGATGACAGAATTGTGACAACCAACAGTGAATTTGTCCTATAATTACATTGTTAATACATGGATCCTGAAGTAATACCTACAAAATAGAAGTAGATTATTTATCGCAGACGGGATACACTAAAGGATGATATTTCCACAAACTGGTGTATTATACAGTTAAGTGGTGTTGTTTTTTTCTCAAATCAACATAAGCACGTGTTGTGTAAGAGGGGTAATATATTTGCACAAAACTAGTGTGTTTCACTAGTTAAGTGGGCTTTATCCTCAAATTAGTATTGGCACGTACTGTTAAAGAGGGGTATCATATTTCCATAACGCTGGTGTGTTTCACTAGTAAATGGGGTAAAAGGGATAAACTGAGTTTTCAGATATCCTTAAAAAATAAATTCCACTGAATTGACAGTTGGCAACATATAACTGAAACAAATGTCATTCAAGATGCCTGGTGTAAGAACAAGACAATCCAAAAGAGACCTTGATACAATTTACTCAGATGATGAAGATGTTGATGACGTCACTGTAGTAGCTGATGACCAACCAGGGACATCACAGAATGCTTCTGCATGCAATCCAGTGCTGACCATGGGACATCACAGGGATGAACAGGGTCCGATGTTTGCTGATAATGCCTTAGACCGAACCATGAACAAGTTTGCAGAGAACATGATCGCCATGCAGTCTACTTTTAGAAATAGTTTGACAACTATTAACACTGCAGTATCCAGTATGAATGAAACCTTGAGGACTGTGGTGGATAAATTGGTACCACCACCAGTTCAGAATCCCAGCATAAATAATAGAGAGACAAGTTCACAGAGGATTTCCATAGGTTCTAACCTTCATTCTGTTGATGAGCCTTCTTCATCTAGTTCAGAAGATGAGGAGAGGGGAGATAGTCGTTCCAGGGTATCCACTGGCACTGATTCAGACAGTAATCTACACAGCGGAGATGTCTATGCCTCGAGACCACGCAGAAAGAACAACAGCACTAAATTACCACCGTTTACAGATAAGGAAACCTGGAAAACATGGTTTAGCAGGTTTGAGACGGTAGCTGACAGATGTAGATGGAGTAATGAAGAACGTCTAGATCAACTTTTACCTAGATTACAGGGGAAAGCTGGAGACTTTGTTTTTGATCAACTGACCAAGCGAGAGCGTAACAATTATAAGACACTTGTTCAAGAGCTGAACAACAGATATCGGGTTATTGAATCGTCTAAAACATTTGCAGCCCAGTTTAGTCGAAGAACTCAGAAACCAGGTGAGTCCGTGGAAGAATATGCGGCAGAGTTGAAGCGACTATATGACAAAGCACACAAGAGAAGAGATACACATACAAGGAATGAAGATCTGCTTAGAAAATTCTTTGATGGGGTATATCACGAGAAGGCAAGCTTTGAAGTGGAATTCCATAAAGATCCAGCGAACATTGATGAAGCTGTTTTCCAGATTGTTAACTACATTGAAACAAAGAGGGCGCCTAACCGTGACATGGCTGATAATCAGAAGAATCCAAGAAAGACGAGGAAAGTTAAGACCATGCATTTCTCAGAGTCTTCTAGTGATGATGAGTGGGAAGATTTGGTTAAGACGAAGAACGGTAACTCTGTTAGAGCTGTGGACACTGCAAAGAAAGGGAAGAATCAACCAAAGCAAGAAGTTAAAAAGGATTCCAGTAAACCTCAGAAATCTGATAACCAGAAGAACAACACACAGAACCAGAAGAACCCTGAAGTGCAAGAGTTGACAGATCTTATAGAGAAAGCATGTGAAGAGTTTAAAAATAGAATAACCAAGAAGACAGTGGGTAGATGTTACTCATGTGGTGGACCCGGACATTTTGCCAGAGATTGCCCTATGCGAGAGTCAACCCAGTTTAACCAGTACGGTCAAGGACAAGGTGGTTATGGACAACCTTGGCACCCGAGGAGTAATGACAACCCTGGATCCTTTCACAGACAACCAAAAGATCCTAGGTATGGACAACATCCTGGTAGCAAACAGAACTCATCAGCTGAACTTGAAGATAGGAATAGGAACAGGCCAAGCCCAGCTCATTTAAACTACTAGCGGCTATTTCTAATGACCGGAGAGAGGCCGAAAACCACATGAACTATGGTCATAAAAATCATCATTTAACAGAAGATCAGAAAGAACCTGACAGATTCACCATACGCAGACGAGTTCCTCAGGCAGATGGCTTATATATCAAGGGGACAGTAGTGGGAGTCAAGACGGTATTTACCACCGATACCGGGGCAACAAAGACTTTGATATCAGATCGTATTTATTACAGAATTCCTGAGGAGAAGCGACCAATATTGAAACCTGCCATAAAATTGAGGACAGCAAATGACTCACCATTAGTGGAGCTCGGTATAGCAGAATTTGAGATAGAATTGGACTCGTTGAAGTTGAAGAAAGAAGTTATTGTAGCTGAAATATCAGATGATTGTCTGTTGGGCATGGACGTCTTACAGAACAGTGCTATGGGTCCGGCAGACATACTTCTCACCAAGGGAGTTATTCACCTAGGTGACCAGGAACAATATTTCGTCAAGTTGAAGGTTTGCACACTGCATGGTACATTGTAACTGGCGTCACAAACGTCATTGTAGGTTTGCTTTAATCAGTTGGACACTTAAAACTCCGTAAGTAAGATTATTAACGGGAGTATTAAGTGTCCAACTGATTAAAGCAAACCTACAATATTGAGAGAAATAGATTCATATCGCATGTATGACAAAACCCCGTGTTGTCACAATATTAATTTTTACGAGGTTTATATTTTGCGGGTTGCTACAATCGTGAATAGTTCGTAAGTTTAAGCATGTATATTATACATACATTTAGGGTTGGGGTTAGGTTAGGTTGACAGTTTTCATCAATACCTACAGATTTCGGGTTGGGTTAGATGAGGTAAACAAATTTCATAAATGCATAAATACATACAGATTTTACGTTGTGGTTAGGTGAGGTTAACCGTTCTAGACAGTACATATATATTTGCTGTTTTAATTGGATAAGATTAACACTACTCGTAAGTACTTGCATGTTTGTAAGTTGTAGTTTGTGTGCTTTACGTAGTACATGGTTGTGAGTTGTAGTTTGTGTCCTTTACATAGTTCATAGTTGTGAGTGGAAGTTTGTGAGGATGTTGACGTTAACATTTTTAGGTTTGGGGGACGTTGACGTTAACATTTTTAGGTTTGGAGGATGTTGATGTTAACATGTTTAGGTAAGGAGGATGTTGACGTTTACATTTTTAGGTTAGGATGATGTTGACGTTTACATTTTTAGGTTTGGAGGATGTTGACGTTTACATTTTTAGGATTGGAGGAGAGTGGAGAGAAATTCTATGTTTCATGCGCCATTCCCGACACTGGACTGTTTTCTATAACAACGTTCGGAGTTGTTTTTTTCACTATTTGTTTATCTAAACAAATACGACTGAACGAAACTTTCCGCACTTTAACCCATGGATGGGGTGTTGATTTCCGCTGGAGACGGGCTCTTCTTATTGAGTTGACCAGGAACAATATTTCGTCAAGTTGAAGGTTTGCACACTGCATGGTACATTGTAACTGGCGTCACAAACGTCATTGTTTATATTCAGTTATTTGTCAGTTAGTCTCAAAGGATGGAAGAAGCTCCACAAAAGGCTACACAGACCTTGTCATTGCCATTATTCCAGCTGCAAACTTGCACATAGCTTTGTGAAGTTGACTTGTCATCATCACAGCCTTAATATCAGCCGAAAACTTGCACATTACTTTGTGAAGCTGAAATGTCATTATCATATCCTTGATTTCAGCCGAAAACCTGCACATTGTTTTGTGAAGTTGAACGTTTGTTTACAGTCGTGGCCTGGATCAGTTATATAATAAAATATCAACAATAACACCTTTATGTAATTTGTAAAGTTTAATCGCTGTACGACATAATCGTAAAAAAAATAAGATGATATAATGGTGAAGAGCATTATATGGTCACATAGGAAATCAGTGGGATAGTAGATACCACTTATCTGTATACTGATCAAACCTATAGTGTGTACTCTCTAATCCGTATACTGAACAATCCTAAAGTAGATACTACTTATCTGTATACTGATCAATCATATAGGGGATACTATAGTGTGTACTCACTAATCCGTAAACTGATCAATCCTATAGTGGATACCACTAATCCATATACTGATAAAACCTATAGTGTATACTCACTAAACCGTATACTGATCAAACCTATAGTGTATACTCACTAATTCGTATACTGGTCAATCCTATAGTGGATACCATTAATCCATATACTGATAAAACATATAGTGTATACTCACTAATCCGTATACTGATCAAAGATATAGTGGATATTCACTAATCCGTAAACTGATCAATCATATAGTGGATACTCACTAATCCGTATACTGATCAATCCTATAGTGGATACTCACTAATCCGTATACTGATCAAACCTATAGTGGATACTCACTAATCTGTATACTGATCAAACCTATATTGGATACTCTCTTATCCGTATACTGATCAATCATATAGTGGATACTCATTTATCCGTATACTGCTCAATCATATAGTACATACCACTTATTCGTATACTGATCAATCCTATAGTGGATACTCACTAATCCGTAAACTGATCAATCCTATAGTGGATACTCACTAATCCGTATACTGATCAATCATATAGTGGATACTCACTTATCCGTATATTGATCAATCCTATAGTGGATACTCACTAATCCGTATGCTGATCAAACCTATAGTTGATGCTCACTGATCCGTATACTGATCAATTCTAAAGTGGATACTAAAAAATCCGTATACTGATCAATTCTATAGAGGATAATCAGCAATCCGTATACCGATCAATCCTATAGTGGATACTCACTAATCCGGATACTGATCAAACCTATAGTGTGTACTCATTTATCCGTACACTGATCAATCCTATAATGGATACTCACTAATCCGTATACTGATCAAACATATAGTGGATACTTACTAATCCGTATACTGATCAATCCTATAGTGGATACTCACTAATCCGTATACTGATCAATCCTATAGTGAATACTCACTAATCTGTATACTGATCTATCCTATATTTGATACTCACTAATCCGTATACTGATCAATCCTATTGTGGATACTCACTAATCCGTATACTGATCAAACCTATAGTGAATACTTATTAATCCGTATACTGATCAATCCTATAGTGGATACTCACTAATCCGTATACTGATCAATCCTATATTGGATACTCACTTATCCATATACTGATCAAACCTATAGTGAATACTCACTAATCCGTATACTGATGAAACCTATCGTGGATACTCACTAATCCGTATACTGATGAAACCTATCGTGGATACTCACTAATCCGTATACTGATCAATCCTATAGTGGATACTCACTTATCCGTATATTGATCAATCCTATAATGTATACTCACTAATCCGTATACTGATCAAACCTATAGTGGATGCTCACTAATCCGTATGCTGATCAAACCTATATTGGATACTCACTTATCTGTATACTGATCAAACCTATAGTGTATACTCAGTAATCCGTAAACTGATCAATCCTATAGTGGATATTCACTAATCCGTATACTGATGAAACCTATAGTGGATACTCACTAATCCGTATACTGATCAATTCTATAGTGTGTACTCATTCGTATACTGATGAATCCTATAGTGGATACTCACTAATCCGTATACTGATCAAACCTATAGTGGATACTCACTAATCTGTATACTGATCAAACCTATATTGGAAACTCACTTATCCGTATACTGATCAATCCTATAGTGGATACTCATTTATCCGTATACTGCTCAATCATATAGTACATACCACTTATTCGTATACTGATCAATCCTATAGTGGATACTCACTAATCCGTAAACTGATCAATCCTATAGTGGATACTCACTAATCCGTATACTGATCAATCCTATAGTGGATACTCACTTATCCGTATATTGATCAATCCTATAATGTATACTCACTAATCCGTATACTGATCAAACCTATAGTGGATGCTCACTAATCCGTATGCTGATCAAACCTATAGCGGATACTCACTAATCCGTATACTGATCAAACCTATAGTGGATACTCACTTATCCGTATATTGATCAATCCTATAATGTATACTCACTAATCCGTATACTGATCAAACCTATAGTTGATGCTCACTCATCCGTATACTGATCAATTCTAAAGTGGATACTAAAAAATCCGTATACTGATCAATTCTATAGAGGATAATCAGTAATCCGTATACCGATCAATCCTATAGTGGATACTCACTAATCCGTATACTGATCAAACCTATAGTGTTTACTCACTAATCCGTATACTGATCAATCCTATATTGGATACTCACTTATCCATATACTGATCAAACCTATAGTGAATACTCACTAATCCGTATACTGATGAAACCTATCGTGGATACTCACTAATCCGTATACTGATGAAACCTATCGTGGATACTCACTAATCCGTATACTGATCAATCCTATAGTGGATACTCACTTATCCGTATATTGATCAATCCTATAATGTATACTCACTAATCCGTATACCGATCAATCCTATAGTGGATACTCACTAATCCGTATACTGATCAAACCTATAGTGTGTACTCATTTATCCGTACACTGATCAATCCTATAATGGATACTCACTAATCCGTATACTGATCAAACATATAGTGGATACTCACTAATCCGTATACTGATCAATCCTATAGTGGATACTCACTAATCCTAATCCGTGTACTGATCAATCATATAGTGGATACTCACTAATCCGTATACTGATCAAACCTATAGTGGATACTCACTAATCCGTATACTGATCAATCCTATAGTGGATACTCACTAATCCGTATACTGATCAATCCTATAGTGGATACTCACTAATCCGTATACTGATCAATCCTATAGTGTATACTCACTTATCCGTATACTGATCAATCATATAGTGTATACTCACTTATCCATATACTGATCAATCCTATAGTGGATACTCATTAATCCGTAAACTGATCAATCCTATAGTGGATACTCTCTTATCCGTAAACTGACCAAAGATATACTCATCCGGATAGTGACTAGTGTTATGCAGATACTCACTGATGCTGAATATTATCAGTGATGTGGTGGATACTTACTAATCCGGACAAGTGATAATGGATATTGTGTAAAAACACTAATCTGGATAGTGATAACGAATATTGTATAAAAACACTAATCCGGATAGTGAAAACGGATATTGTATAAAAACACTAATCCGGATAATGATAATGGATATTGTATAAAAACACTAATCCGGATAGTGATAACGGATATTGTATAAAAACACTAATCCGGATAGTGATAACGGATATTGTATAAAAACACTAATCCGGATAGTGATAACGGATATTGTATAAAAACACTAATCCGGATAGTGATTATGGATATTGTATAATAACACTAATCCGCATAGTGATAATGGTTATTGTATAAAAACACTAATTCGGATAGTGATAACGGATATTGTATAAAAAACACTAATCCTGATAGTGATCAATGATATGCTGGGTATTCACTTATCCTGATAATGATCAGTGATTTGACTGATACTCATTTATCCGAATATTGATCAGTGATACGAGGATACTCACCAATCAAGAGAGTGATCAATTTTATGGTGGATACTTTATATTGATATTGGATAGTGTGCATAATCACTAATCCAGAAAGGATCAGTGGTATGTCAATATTCACTAATCCTGTAAGTAACAATGAATAATGTGCAAACTCACTTATCTGGATAGTGATAAGTGATACAATGGATATTCAGTAATCCGCATAGTGATCGGTGATATGATGTATATCTAGTAACCCGGATAGTGGGCAGAGATATGGTTGATACTTACAAATGCAGATAATGATACAGGTTATTTTGCAAACTCACTACTCCGGATAATGATCAGTTATAAAATGTATACTCACTAATCTGGATAGTTATCAGTGAAATGATGGATACCAATTTATTTTGATAACGATAATGAATTTTGAGCATATTCCGTAATCCTGTCAATAACCAATGGAATGTTGGATACTCACTAATCCGGATAGATATCATTGATATGGTGAATATTCAGTATTCCGGATACTAATTCTGATATCATCAGTGGTGCGTCGGATATTTTGTAATCCAGATACAGTCCATTGGTGTGGTTGATACTCAATAATCCGGATAGTGATAAGTGGTATAAAAGATAGTAACCAGTCCTAATATGTATCGGGTAGTGATATGATGGTACTCCCTAATCATGATAGTGATCAGTAATATAGTGGATACCTACTAATCCGGATAGTGAAGTTGTTTTTATGTATACTCACTAATCCGCATAGTGATCAGTAGTATACTGATGGATAATAAATAAGTCATGTATAGGTAAGGGATAGTTTGCATGTTCACTTATAGAAAAGTGGTCAGTGATATGATGGATACTCACTAATCCAGATAGTAGTCAGTAACATAGTGGATACTTACTTATCCGGATAGTGGTTAGTGATTAAATGGATAGTCAATAATCCGGTAAGTGATAATGAATAGTGTGCATCCGGACAGTGGTCAGTGATATGGTTAGTATTCGTTAATCCTAATATGTAATCCTGTGTATTGTCATGGTCACCTATCAAGACTTTTTAAAGTGACAACATGCATATTCATATGTCAGGATGATTTGAAATAATATTGCTTTTGCGGATTGATATAATTAATATGCATTCCTTCTAACCCAGGTGGTTATAACAAACAGAGTTCATACTCCTTAATCCGGATAGTTCCATGCTTAACTAATATTGCACTTACTCGCTAGTATAAATGATTACATGTAGCCTTGAACATGTTCATTGATCTATACTGTTACAGAAATATTTTGCATACTCAGTAATCCGAACTGTTTACTTTATAAGCTATATTATGCATGTTCATCTATCCGGACGGTAATAAGTTTATATATAAATACCAAGTAATCCTGACATTTATCAATTGCATTAAGCATATTAACTAAACTGGATATCAAGTAATCCAGAAAGTTATCAAAAACATGGGAACACTATGAGCAAGCCGGAATTCCTCTAGCGATTATTTTGAAATCTAATTTCAAACAATCATGAATGCATATAATTGCATGTGCCTCATATCTCAAGTAACATAATGTATACATAATATCCCTACAGTAAGATAATGTATACACAATATCCCTACACTAACATAATGTATACATAATATATATAAAGTAACATAATGTATGCATAACATATCTAACGTAGAATAATGTATACATAGTACACATGTATATACCTTGTTTCTACATCAACATAATGTATACACGCTTTTTATAAATATAATTAATACACATCATCACTTTAGAAACAAAATGCATAAGAATTTTTTCTGAAAAAAATTCTATCAAACATAAAAGCAAAAAACACAAAAAATAGATACATAAAGGTATAAATATTATAAAGGTTATTTCTATATCAACACATTTTATACACATTAAGCATGTATGTATACATTCATGGCTTCACAATACATACATTTAAATTCATTTTAAACATAAGAAATACACATTACTTCAACCTATATAAACATAAATTGTACAAATTATCTAAATATTAACATATTGCAAACATATTTTTTCCATATAAGCTTATTGTCTCTATACAAAACCAATATATCCACATGTGCTGGTAGTCGACCATGTGCTAAATTGCTTGGTCAACTACCGGCACCTCCGGTCAACTATTTTTAACCCTAGCACGAGAAGGCATGGCATATTTGTTTCATTACATAATCACACATTTACATTGTATTCCAAATAAAACTTTATTATAACAGTCTTGTTTACATCAAATTAGCAAATGTTTACTCACTGATAATGGGCATGGACATTGGCGCAGTTATTGAAGTTAAATATCGGTTGAGGTTGCAAGAGTTTTACTGTTTTCTGCTGTAACACCTGGGTTTGCTTTAGACTTGCAGTATTTTGACAGCAAAGCCCCGTCACGAGACGATCTTCTGGACTTTTCGTCATCTCTAACAGATCCATGCCGTTAAAATCTCATTCATCACATAATATATGGTCTTGGTCTGAAACGACAAACAATCCCGATGTTTTGTTAATTTTAAATGAAGATATATATGTATGTACATGTTTTATATTATATGGTACATGTACCCAATACACAACACCTCTGATCAAAATTGAGACATTATCATACAACGAAAATGAAGAAATGTTATGATATTTACCCAGGTCTTTGTCTATGATTTGGATGATTCTTTCATGAAGAGCGTTGTTTAAAGATCTACTTTATGTCTCTTCACTGCAACATGTACTTCAACGTCTGAATAAACCGTGCAGGAATCTGAGGTTGTGGATGACTTTGGACACTCGCCTAGAATATCGATAAGGAATAATTTACTACAAATACTAGCTAGCTGCTAAACTTTCTTTATTTATGATCAGATTTCTATATTTACCCATAATAAACTCAACTTTCTGTTAAAAACGTATTTTCAGTATCGTACCTGCAAGTACAACGTTGATTACGGATGACATCTTTCGCATTTGTGTCTCGTCAGTGCAGGCATAGGAACGAATACTGTTCTTCGACCTATGACCAGATATGGCCATGATATGTCTGGCATCAAATCCTCTTTGGTCAAGAAGTGTGATGAACGTAGCTCTTAAATAATGGTTCTTGTATGTAGTTGACAAACCGGCCTCTCGGGACAGTGGCTTCATTTTCTCTCCGAGACTGTTGATTCCAAGTGGGGCGTTGCATACCAAACATCTCTGTGTGCTACCGGTTTCGGTCACTGCCAGAAATTCTCAAGAATGTTGTTCAGATGTGACAAATATTTTATAAATGACTTCAGAGGACACTTGGATTGATTTCCAGGTTTTTCGTACAACCGTCCACCTTGGCTGTCGTTGTAATATCACCGGTGTGATTTTTAGTGGACATTTTACAAAAACTTTGTTCTCATGGTGTATCTTGGACATTATCTAGATAGTTTTCGTTTAGTTTCTTCTACATTGCATGGAATACTTGGTTGGCTGGCTTAAAAACGTCACTATTGACGATATCGATGTTGTTGAATTTTTCAAAATGGTTTTTGAAAAAAGGTCATTACGTACTGTAATGAAACCATTATTCTCTTACTACAGAGCTCACCTTTTTTGGTTCCTAGCACTTGCGTACAATGTCCGTAGCCCTTCCGAAATAGGTCTGATTGGAGGTCCTTTATTTCACTAAGTGTTTTTCCAACGGATTCCAAATATGAAGAATGAATACGCACCGAATATTGAATATTACATTTTTTAACTCTTGCTGCTACTTCCCCCAGCGGTTTTTCAGGTTCATCCGTAGTTGCCGGAGCAAATCTATACGCCATTCTTGTGCAACGTAAGGGGACTGCTATCAACCAATTTCTCCCAGATTGCATTGCAGTTCCTTTCGTAACACCGCATTGCACTCTGGGAGAGATTGCGCTATCATTTTGAACGTCAGGACGACCGGAAGTCTAGTGATGTCATTTTAAGTAAATGACGTCATTATCGCTAACACATAACCGTCCAGAAAAAAAAAGTTTTAGTGTACGTCACATGGCAATTGCCGTGCACTTTAACGTTTCCACATGGATATAGCAGAGAATACGTTATTTTTCCTCATCTAGAGGAAACAGCACATTATGTGATAGAAACAATTGCTTTCTAAACACAATGTATTCGCATTATTTCTAAAAAGCGAAATGATATATACAGCAAACAAAGGATCATACAACACAACATGAATACATAAAGATAGTCGCGTGAATAAAGTTATCTCTATAACAACACAAGTGTATGAGTGTGCATTATCTTTATATACACAATCTCTACACAACATATATATAACTATATACATATATAACATATCCAAACCGTATACACATTGTCGCTATAGAAAAACTGTACAGGTGTAAAAAAACGAACAGTGAACAAAACCGTTCTTCAACACAGCCAAGCATAAAGGTAAATCTACATCCATCACACAAATTAGACAGTACAAATTATCCTTGTGTTAGACATATACCAGTAGATGTGCCTTAAAAGGTACTTTTATACACAGTAATTGATCTACTTTCTGTTCTTTTGTGCGGAATCATAAAATCATCAAGTACTCTGGCCAGAAATATGTGTTCGTTGCACGCAGTTTATACCCATTGTTCCGTAATAATTATCCGTGACTTGATATTGGCTCTGTCAATCATCTCGCACGTCCGCCATTACAGACACGGTAGGACATCATCTCACTGCGGCACATTATGGCGTTGCTTGTCTACATCAACAAAAAACATGTTTGATTAATAATTGATTCCAAACTGGTACGCTGCATCTTTTTTTTTAAATTTGACATCCTTTTATAGAATTAAAAACCGCCTTCCTAAATATTCGTAGTAAAGAATGAGCGGGTCACAATGTAAAATATATGTCGAAATAAACAATATTACCAAAAAGAAATGTATATGAAGTATCATGAAAACAATTTGAAATGAAAGAGCCAGTTAAAGGAAAACAATAAACATTCAAATAGTAATACCTATGTGATATCCAATGCCGTGATTAGGGACTGCGTGTCCATGTTGAATTCCTGCATCGCCAGCAAAATTGTGTTCAGTGTTGGCCGAGGTTTGGTCTCAATAATGAACGCTTTTAGCAAGGCTTTGATCTTGTCACGAGTTGACTTGTTTCTGTACTGGTCGTCAAACTCATCGATAGTTTTTGGCGGGAATCCAAGCTCCAGGAACAGGTTGAAATAAGCTTTAATATCCAACCATTTCACAACGACTGGAACATCTTTTGGCGACAGAATTTTCTGTAACCTTCCATCCGGTAATCCATCGCCTACAAAAGTAAAGGGATATAGCTCCCGTGATAAAGAGTAGGCATTCTCCATTCATTTACTGTTTCCACATGTATACACTTAGGATTTACTACTTTTATGCATATTTTTTTTTTCTCAAATAGTCATTAGTCTTTCAAACATTTGGGCTTGAGTCCAAGGACTATAACATCTTTTAACAACAGTACTTTTAGTAACATACACTGTGGTAATCTATGGTCTAAAATAGGCCATTGTGAAAAGTGAAGAAAAATAAGCAGTAAACTACCTATTGTGAAATCACATGTTTGTCTATTGTAATACATTATATTATTCTGATCTTGTGTGGTTCCAATTGTGTCACCGAATGCATTGTAGGTTATGTGGCGTCCGCAAAATGAAATGACACAGACACATATTTAACCTTATTTGTCAACATGATTATTACGTTCATATCGAATGTATGAATACATGCTGGTACCTACATTTCTTTATTCATGAAATGGTTCAATTATGATATACATATTATGGAACATATTAGCTGCTCACACAAAACTAAGGTGCTCCATGAGTAATATATACATACATGCATACACCTTATCATTAACAAATGAAGCGGCAGTATAGAGTGACGGGTTTTAAAGAAAGAATAAAAAAGTAGATGTTTGATAAAATTTTATATTCTGCCCATACCTTCACAAACTCAACCTTTTATATTCAGTTTTCTTACTGGACTCAACTGCTTTCCGAATATGTCACTAATGTTCTCCTGTTACTGTAAATATTGTTTTTCACCTATCTACGACTCCTTACTGCATGTTTCTTTCTAACAGTCAATATTTAAACCAGAGTTACCATGTCAAATATGTTAATTTGTCCATCCTTCACGGCTTCTTACCTTTAAACATAGTGTCTCTGTTGTAGTCAATATTTTGCTCAACCTTCATGAGTACTTCATACTTAGTTTTCCTGTGACAACAATTCTCTGTCAATCCTTCAAGACAACTCACCTTTAAACAAAGTTTCCCTGTTACAGTCAATTATCTTCGACAGCTCTTTAGAATCCATCCCGTGTTTCGACATTGCCTCGGCTACAGTCACAAACGTTATGTTTGCATTCGCTTTGAGCAGCTGAAGGAATACTTTTGTAATCTGAGACCTAAAAGAGAGATGGCGGTTCTCTTCTCGTTCCTGCTCTATCGTCGCAATAGGACAGTCCAGCTCGACGAAGAACATCTGGTATGCACTGCCAATATATTTGGAAACTCTTCCAACTTCTTTATATGTCAGTTTTCTGTCCGGTAGAGTAGCTTTCAAACCTTAAGCACACATGAATCAATAAAGCAAATAGTGATCATTAAATCTAGGAAGGTGTCGAATTCAATTCCAGGCACATTCTCAAAAATTATATCTAGAATTGTGAACATCAGTATATAACAACCATATCATATCATAATGAATCATAATTATGTGAAACCTAACTCAATTTCATATTAGTTCAACTGCTGGTGCTATTATACCTTGTCATGTCAGGAATATGAATGAAAATAGCGAACAGTATAAATTGATGCAAATCAATTGACTTACCAAAAGCAAGCGTTGCAGTGCGATTTGCCTGTAAAACAAAATAAAAAAAAAACTAATAAAAGATCACAAGCTGTGATTAATATGAATACAGAATGCTAACCAGTATAAATCATGCACCGTTACACGAATCATAAAAAGCATAGTCACATAAGACACGTACCTGTTGATTTGGATCTTGAAACCACGTATATATGTCATCTCTGTCGATCCAATCATAGCCATGTGAGCCGAGACACTGAAGGCGTGGGAAATTCTGGAGTTCGTCTACCTTCACCATCTTGTCATTCGGGGTGAACTGATAGTCATTGTGGAGGTAGAATTTGTATTCTAGATGACTTTGACGATTCTGTTCAAGAATGCGCTGTATGAGATATTGAAGTATCTTCAGTAAGTTAACTCCAGCTCCTTTTGTTAGTTTATCCTTATCTCTCTTGAACATTGTAATCTTCATGGCATTGTCCCTGCAGTTGATGACCGTGTTCCACAAAGCATCCACCGCCAGACAAGCAAAGCCGCGCTGGATGAACTTTGAGCCGTCATACTCGGGTTCCTTCAGTCGCTGGAACCTGTGGATACAGGAGGCAATCATCTTGTCCCACACTGCCTGTGGGATGAACGGGTGGTTGAACATGAGACAGAGAGAGACAGTGGTGACAGTATTAGGATCATCAAGTATTTGTTGAAGCATCTGAGGATCCGCAGTTTGCAGCATACTTGGCACTATAAAGTAGTCAACCTCTACAGTAGGATCATCTGAGACTGGCTTTGCTAGAAGACTAAGGGTTTCCATCACGACGTTGAGTGTATCCATATCATCAAAGAACCTGTCTTTCCAAAGCTTTGTGAGGAATTCCACGGACAGGACACCAGTTTTTTCATATTTTGTCCACTCAAGTTTCATTTTCGGCGGTAGGTTGACTTTGAACTTTGGTGCTGTTATTATTGCCTTGAAGGCATCGATGACCCACTGGGGCTGAAGAATTGCGAAAGGGTTTTTGCTATAGAGATCAAAGCAGAGAAATGACCCCGCGAATTTTAAGGCCCTGAAAAACAAAACATTAATTTTCATATGAAAATAAATAACTTTAGTAACGTATTTGTACAACACACATCTTTAATATAATTTTAGCAATAAATGGATGAAAATGCGAAATCAGTGGGGGTTTAGTGTTAACACCCCTGCTTTTCACCTAGGCGGTCCACGTAGGTTATCCTCGGGTACTACGGTTTCTTCCCACAATAAGATCCATCATTCCATCAGGGACAACACGCGTTATCAATATAAGCTAATATGACTTGTTTTGCCATTGTTGTAAGATAGATTAAGTTTACATTCATTTACAAGCGAAATGTCGTTATTGAAGACTGGATCCGTAAATTCATATTTGAAACTTTATAAAGTTTTGTCAATTGTGGTTTCTTTTTCAGGAAACGTTATTAAAACTTAATGACATCATGTTCCAATATATCCTGAAACCGTAACTATTTGCATATTTGAAACTTGACAAAGTTTTGTCACTGCGCACATTCAAACTGAGATCGTGGCGACCATATCTCGACCAACAGATAACTGTGCAGTAACGCGCCATACGAATGCAATATCTGAGCGCATGTTGTATAAATCGCTTCGAATGCAGCGTTGAAGTCAATGTCAACGCTTTATCGAGCAGACGACAGACTTTGTGAATATAATGTGTCCACGAAAGTTACACAGATTCTTTCGTAATGGATAAGGATCGTTTCGGCTGCCCTGTTTAATGAGGAGATATTTACATATGGTATCGAAACCACTCTAGTAAGTAATTAAATAAATTTCATGTCCGCCCGATATTGGGGTCAATTTCTAGTCTCAAGTGTTGTTGTAGTAGTACAGCAACGTCGATTGAGGATAACAACAGTCGGCATGTAGCTTAAGTTTGTCGTGATTATCTGACATCAAACTATATTCAAACACTCGACCGGTATCGGTACCGCAATGCACTCGTCCCGATTAAACATTTATATATATTTTTATGGGACGAGATTGACAGAATGACATACGTAGGTCGAAGGCATCCAATTAACGTCGCTTGGTTGACGTAAGCACTTGATAGCAATCAGCGCTGGCAATGATCTGACTAATTAAATGCACTAATGAGTCTGTGCACCCCCTGAAACCCAAGAAGGCATTAACAATAACTTTTGGTTAAGAACGATAGTCAAGGAGTTATGTCCCTAAATTAACCAGATTTATCTAGGGACAATATACATACCTTAGAAAATCCATGACTTCGATTTCAGCCAATGGCACTAGTAAATGTCGGTTGACGTTTAGCAATTCTTCATATGTCAGGATGATTTTTCCTCTGTTCTTCATCCGGACGAGTTCGTGCTCCAATGCCACCCATCTCGCGGGCTGAGCCTTTTGCCACTGGGACTGAAGTGGCGCAACATCAATAATCGTTTTCCACATTGCTTCGTAAACGTCCTTGTTAATTGTAGAGTCATTAAGATCGGCAATAGGGACCATGTCCTGAATATGGTTTTGCATGATCGCACACAACTGTGGGTTCTCTTGTAGCTTTTCCAGCACTTTTATAAACTCTTCCTCCTGTTTTTCTTTCTGTGTAAAAATTAGTTTATATTAGTTTTTGATTGATTTCGGAAACATCAATGATATGTGAGTCATTATATAAATAAACTCATTGTATTGATATTTTACCTGTTTATAACATTACATGATTATACTATATAAAAGTAAAATGAAATTGTGTCACATCATTGATACATAGATTATCACTCGTCGCCGTTCATACTAGAAATTGCACTATCACATGATTTGCTATACAGTTTGTAATGCTTACATTTGATGACACCTGGTCAAGGTGGGAGCCGACCAAGATTATAGGTGGCGTTCTTCTGTCATGCGCCCCGTCGTCAATAGCATAGGTGGCAATGTTTTTCAGCCAATGCTCTGTTATTTCTGTTAACATAAATAACAACATCCAAGCAATTGGCTACAATAGTATAGCAAAATAGACAATGGAATGTTGGGGAAAAGGGGGAAAAGGGAATAAAATTCGGGTGAATTTAAAAACAGAAATCAGGTCGTAACGAAATACCGTAGCCTGTCGCTGATCTGCTCGGATCCAGACACATCGCAACGTCGAACACAAGTACGAAAACCATGTTGCTGGACATGAAACAATGATGTGTGTTATAGAACACCTTTTCTCCACCAAAATCATAGATTGTGACGTAGCCATTCAATTCCTCACTACTTTCTTCTGGCCTGGTGTGCATTATCTCCCCAATAACCTTTATTTGTTCAGGAGCTAATTTAGGGTGCTCTGCAAAATATATACGGTGTTATAGTCATCAAGTTGTTAATATTTCTTCCATTTTGAAAAAAAAAAGACTGAACAATGCGTTCTAATATTTCCATGTTATCTTTTTTCAGAAAACAGTTAAATTTTGTTCACTGACATGACGTCCGTATAGTACTTATTGGGATAATATTTTCATAGTCAACAACTTACTTTTTTGCCTCCTTCCGAATGGAAATTTCGATAAGAATTGTTTTAGTCTGTCCTTCATGCCTGTAATATATAAAAGATACAAATAACCATTATCGAATTACAACCAGCTACCTATCGGAAAATAAAAGCGATCTTCTCACACAGCGATATAATGGCTAGTGGCTCAGTATCCATGCTTTAACTGAACATTTGTCATATAATCGATTATATTTTTCTGATGTTCAAGCATTTTGTAATTTTAAGTTATACGCCAAAATGCCCCATGTTATTTGCAGTTTCTCGGTAGATGTGTTCAATATATAAATTATATTTCTGTAACAAAGATTCGTATGATATGACGTTTTTATGTGCCTTACATTCCATCTCTTTTCCCTAATATGCTATTTTGAAATTGTTCTAAAAATCGAAAGTAATCAATTTTGCCATCGGACCGTATCGTTAAAGGACCAGATTTATTTAGATTACACGTTAAGACCATGTCATGTGACTTGCTAATGTCTCAGTTCTGTTACTATGACACAAAATGTGCCGCCCGGAAATTGTTGGAAACAGTCCGATAATTTGCTTACCCATCATTTCTGAATGAAATAAATGGCATTCATTAAAATTCGTTTTAGAATGAATATATATAGAACCTTTCTAGTCATGATTTTACAAGTCCGGCGATGTTCCCACAACCACAATACAATGTTTATCAACCTGGGGTATTAACTGCATGCCTTGGCTATTTAATCATAAACTGAAAAGTTATAGTTGTTTTGAAGTCAATGTTATAGTAGATGATGTCTCTCACCTTTGAACATACGGGGTGTCTGCCTTTTGGTAATGGCAGTTGAGGACACGAACTACATAGTACTATTAACTTTAGACTACGTGTTTTTTTTTGTTTTTTTTTTAACAAACGTGTGATGATAACATAGTTTAGCGCATGAAAAAGTAAGTATACAACAATTGCCGACAATTTATTCAGAATAAGAGGTAAGACGGAAGACGCAAACTCAAAAGGCGTAAACTTATGTCATAGCCATCGAATCACTGACCCTATATCTCGAACTGTGTTTACCTACCTACGATGCTTTATCGAATATCCCTATGCGGACCGAAATTTCTGAAGCAATCACATCGCTACCTATTGTCGTAAACCCTCTCTTGCCTGTATCATTAGTTATAATAATAATACAGCAATTCAAAATCAAATTAAGTGATAATGCTTATTCGTTACGTCGTAATAGCAGTATGCTTCAGTGTTTCCATAAACCAGTTTGTGTGCTATTCATAGTTATATATAATAAAATGAGTCCGTCAGGTACGTTTGAGTGGTTTCTTTTCAGTTCCATAAATTAACACTACTTGACAAGTACTTTTTATAAGCAGCACCGGACTACATGGCTGACATTACTATTGGCATCGCTTTTAGTTTATATATCATAATAGACACTAATCAATTTGTAAATTATATAGTTTATAATGTGCTGTCTAGAGGATCAACGTACGCAATTATTATACTAACTAACCACACTATATCAGGATATAAATACTATACAGAACTTATTATAACAATACCATGCATCTCGAAATTGTACCAAACATTACCCGTCTTTTTTGTTACTGCCGACGCAGTTGGCTGTAGAGGGGCTACGGAGGCCGCCAGAGTTGATGGTCTTTTTGTATCTTCGGCTACCATGCTCTGATTCATTAACAGCCCCTTTAGTAGAAGTCTTGTCACCTTTCTGATGTTTGTCAACTATCTGTTTCAGTCGCTGACGACTAGCCGCTATTTCGCCATTTTCGTCCAGCTTTTTACGAAATCCGGTGTCCGTGTTGTATGTTAAATAATTTACGTAAAAGTCGGCATTATCCGTCGACCCCGGTCCCTCTTTCGGTATTGCTTCTTGTTTGATTTGTTTAACTAAACACGACTTGCCGACACCTTTATGGCCAACCACAGTAATGGTAATATTCCTGGGGTTGTCCATGTTCTCCGCTATTCCGTATGTATAGTCCTTCTGCTGCTGCTTCTGTATTTCCTCTATACACAAACAAATCCATGTTTAGCATTTAATAAAAAAAGATTAATTGAAGTCTCCTATCCCTGTATATCTATAACAATTATAATTATTGTAATGAATATGTTTTTTACCTACTAATAACTTGCATTTTTGTTTTAACAGTCCTTAATATATCGAAACAGCAGCAAAATTTAATATTTACATGTGCTAAAATAACGCTGAAGACGTAAGTACTCGGGTCATATTTGATACAAACAAGGGGACAATGATATTTTTGCATAATTTTGTAAGTTTTATTATTATATGTTAAATACATTGATCGTTTACACAATTCCACTGGCGAAAATAGACCAAAGGAAGCCACTTTTACAAACAAGCTACAATAAGTTTTATAAAAAATACGTTCTATATAACAAATGAGTCAAAATATAAATTTATATCAAATTTAACCTTACAGCGACCAAAAAAAGAGAAAAGAATCGTCAACCAGATGCAAAGAATAATGGAGCCACTGACTTATATGTATTTATCATTGTCAAAATATTTTTTCCGGCTCGTTCACAGGTGTAACATCAGTATACTTTATCAAATATTGTTTATTGGATGATATAAAACTGAATGCTTGGTTTCTTACCTTCCTTATTTTTGAGGAACTCAGCCATTTGTCCTGAGATCGATGATCCTTTACCAATCTGTAAGAATAAATACAAGTCTGAGTGTCTATACCATACTGGAACATAAATCTAATGACGAAGTGAAAATATGACACCTTTCATCGTTCACATAGTACCATATATCATATATATGTACAATCCAAGTCAACTATATTCAAATATAAGGAACAAACACATCTTATCAAAAGCAAATATAACCGGATGCTGAATAATATCACTTAGAAAATGTTGTAAAGAACAAATAACGAAATGAAAGAGTCGTAAAGGTTTATATATCAGATCATCATGCTATTTGGTTTATTTATTTAACTTTTGATTGATCTTCTTTAATATCCATGATAACTAAATAAATAAAGACACCTAAAATAATGCAGTCATGCTTGTGATTAATAACCGGTGATTTTGGAACCACGGTCGCTCGTTTGTTTTCTATAGCGACCGATTTATGACAGCCATCGTCTGCTCTCGGCAGTCAAACCTCGTAAAATCTTTCGAAAATTCAGACTCCTTGACCCTGGCCTGATTATATAAACAAAAGACCCCTACCACCCATGCCTGATTATATAAACAAAAGACCACCTGTTAGACTAATATGAAACAGACAATGCCTGAGAAGAGCGAAGCTAGCTAGTATGCCAATGTACAACATACAAATATAGTGATAAACGTTTCGCCGTTTAATAACGAGAAAGTAATATTAACCGGTAACTTTTTCTGAAGATGCTATTTTCTCAGAAACTTGTGAAATGCTTTGTAGTATGGTCAATATCAACATGCAAAGAATGTTTTGAATTGCCGGAATGTTTGTGAATTGGTTATCTCCATTGCTTTATGCTGACTTTCCAAACCCAACATTTTTTTTTTTTTTTTGGTATTTTCTATTTGGGGTTGACCATTTGGAATTGTTGCCTCCCTTGGTTTTGCATAGTACAGTATGTGTGATCAATTATACCAGAGACATCTGTCTATGTCATAACCAATTGAGTTTGAATGATTTATTGCATATGTGTTTATATACCAGACATATATCTCTGTATATACCTAAAATGAGAGTTTTCTAACAGCAGTTCAACTGTAGGTATATGGCCCCATGTAGTTAAAGGATCAAAGCATGACATTGAATACATGCCAATTATTTCCATTGCTTCCTTTCAACCATACTTTTATTTGAATGTCCAAATAAATTGCTGCTGCTTTCACTTCAGAAAGTGTAGCCCAACCTTTATTGAATAGCGTATGTGTCTTGTATGTGGAATTAGAAATTGCTCTGTTGTGAACCATTTTTTATTTTTTTTTTAAATCTTCCCAGAAAATCCAGTTTTTATACATTTCTGTACAGATAGATGCGCTTTCTCAGTCTTTGATAAAAATCACCATGTAATGATAACATGTAATGATAAACATAAAATTGCATCACTTCAACGCCAATGGTGAACATGTACACTTGATTCACAGGGGCATGTCTAGTCTTATATTTAAAAATAAATACATTTTGTAGCCAGAAATAGCTATATACATGTTAATTTATATAGGTATTTCTAGCTATTTTTTTAATATAAGACAAGACATGTCCCTGTGGTTGATTAGAGGAACAATTGTTAAGTCCCAATGTAGACAGAGCTATAACCAAGACACTGGACTGCTAATTGTCTTTGATTATTTCCCCCATATTAGCCTTGATACAAAGTAGAATAATCAGTAAGCTTAAATGAGTAATTTAAAATATGTAATACCCAAACCTGTATAGTAATTAAAACTATAAAGTACAGTACAGTACAGGTCTAACAATGTTATGTCTGGTTATAACCAGAAGTGGATCCAGGATGGATAAAATATCTAGACAACAGTTGCAATTCAGGATGTCAATCGATTTTATTTCTGCTTAATTTCACTATCAATATAACACTTGAGAAAGATGTAGTATTTTTGTTGTTCATGGTACAAATTCAGCAGCTCATATCTATGTAGTTGTTGTTCTAGCCTCTTTATTTCAGCTGCTGCTGACAAAAGTTCCAAAGCTGTATGTGAAAAAATACAATAGTTACAATTTTTTTCTTCATATTTTTCATTTAACGACAACACTCTTAAGCTAAAGCTTTCATTTTTCTACATGTCCGGAGTATGCTTTACAATATCTCAACACATTGGATGTATATATTCTATTTATGTGCTATTCCCACCCTATACATAAAGTCTTTTGACATGCTTGCTGTTTACTTTAAAGACAAGAAAATAGAAAACATATGTACATACATTTTACATGTATTTCAATTGGTAAATTAGAAAGCTCGGGATTCATATCAGGCAAGGTCATGGAATGTTAGAATACTCAGGGGGTGGGGTCGGATAAGACATGTTTACTGATGGTGGATAAGGTCATGGATTAATAACACTCAGGGATTAGATTAGACAGTTTCAAAATTTCACTTGTATTCTATTGTAGTTACTGATGTTTATTATAGAGGAAGGAAAATCAAATGCATACAATTAGTCAAGCTGTCACACCATTATGTTTGACTGGTTTATAGATTCAAATGTGGTTTATCAAATATTTAGTATATTTATCCTAAATATTAGTGCCAAATGGAAGCATTCCAGTAATTACAACTTCTACTAACGCTCCAATATACACATTTCATGTGGCTTATATTTAGTAATCTGTGAGGGGAAAATAAGGTTAAGTGTGAATCAGATGTAATTTTGCAACATTAATATTGTTGGTAACATAGCTGGTAACTACAATGTAAACTTAATGTCTCTACTATCCATATGTATATACTGTGTTCTATAGTAGAATTAGAAATACAGGAAGATTTGAGAGATTATCATCGTTTAATTAAAACTGGTATTGGACACCATTGATACATGTATAAGGCATGATCTAATTAGCTCTTTCCGTACCGTTGTCGTATACAGACGACAGAAAAACGTGCTTCCTGGTCCCCGTTGTCGTATACAGACGACAGGAAAATGTGACGTCTCATCCCCGTTGTCGTATACACACGACAGGGGATGTTATGTTATCTAATTTATGATTAGCTGGCTGTAGCAGACGACAGATGAATTATCCAATAAATTTACACAAAAAAATGAATCCCTCGGTTCATAACAAAGATTTTGATAGGCGAAAAGTACACAATTTTCGTCATGTGACCCAATTTGTTCGAATTTCCCGGGAAATGTTATGGAATGTCATCACCAATGTAAACAACATGGCGGCGAGTGCATTGACTGTGAATGCTGATACTGAATCAGACGATGAAGAAGGGGCTGAGACCCAAGAATTAGACAACAATATCGGTGGATCCGATCTGGAATTGTCTGAGCTGGACTCTGAGAGTGATGATGACATTCCACTCGCCGATATCATCCCGCTAGCGGGCCTCGTAGACCGCGGAGGTGGAGATGCTGGACACGCCCACAACGATCGCCGCTGGACAGCTGATCTGAAACCTATACGTGTGAAGGATTTCGAGGATATAGCTGGCCCTACTACCGCACTGGATGCTGAGAAGAAAGAGCTGGATTTCTTTCACCTGATTTTCCCTGAATCCTTGTACGACAAGCTAGCCCAGCAGACCAACACCTATGCTGCTAAGCGGATCCGGGAAAAGGCAGACAGCTCTTGGCAGGCAACTTCGCCCACCGAGATCAAGACCTTCTTGGGGATTGTGATTTTTATGTCACTGCTGGACCTGCCAACTGCAAAGATGTACTGGTCATCTGATTGGATGTTTCAAACATCTTTGCCTACCATAATGACCAGACTCAGGTAAATCAAATTACTTGTATTTAATTTACAAAATGTACAGTACAAATGTAGACTCTACATGTATGACAGTTTTTTGTTTTAGTGATGAGCAATATAAACTTCATTGGAGCCCTAATGGTTGAAATTGTGACCATATTTCTTTTCAAGTTAATCATTTAGTTATGTAACTTATGTGGTAGATAGCCTATCCTACTTGAAGTGGAAACAACTTGTAATTATTTCTTGACTAGGATGTTTACAAACAAACATCTAAAATGTTAAAGCAAAGTTATAAAATTCTTATTCAAATTTTAACTTAATTTTGTGAATTCAATCAGTTATAAAAGTAAAATCTATAGGCCTATATGCTGGGTACAGATTTAAATGTGGAAAATGACCAAGTATTTAACACTTGCTGTAATAATTTTTTCAAAAAAGATGACAAATGGTGAATTTATCAATTCATAGTATATATTTTGTAGTTTCTTTTATTCTTTTGTTTTTAAACCAATAAATTTCTAAGGTTTGTCCTACAGTTTCGGGTGTCTTAATTTGTAGATTTGAGAAACTCGCACAGTATTTTCATCTGAATGACTCCACGACAAATCCCCCAAAAGGCAGCGACGGTCACGACAAGCTCCATCATGTCAGGCCAGTCTTAGATACCATCCAAGGCACTATAGCATCCCAGTACACGTTACACCAGGACTGTGCTATAGATGAGGCTATGATTGCATACAAGGGGAGGCTTAGTTTTAAGCAGTATATGCCAGCCAAGCCGGTTAAGTTTGGGATCAAGGTGTGGGAGCGGGCAGATTCCACCAATGGCTATGTCGACAAACTCCAGATTTACACCGGAAGAGCAGGTATGTTTATTCAGCATGATGTTCCATGTTGCTCCAGTCCAATAGATATGCCTCTGTTGCATCCATCATAAATAAAACTCCACTTCACTATATTTTGTAATTGTTTAATGACTTAAATCTTAATTATTCAGGAATAAAACATATTGACATATATTGTCTTATACATTGACTCAAGATCATCATGCAAATTAATTTGATAGTCTTATTATTTTACCAAAATTATATAACACTGAACATTGTCAGTTATAACATAATACCTAGATACATTGTACAGTACAAGTACCATGGTGGTCGGGTGGCTCAGTGGTAACACACTGGCCTTTCACCTATGCGGCCGGGGTTCGATTCCAAGATCAGACGTGAAAAGGTATGGGGTCACCTGCCCGACCACGTGGGTTTTCCCCGGGTACTCCGGTTTCCTCCCACAGTAAGACCCCTCGCGCGCTTCCATCTGGGCCAACAATAGTGATTAATATCAGTTATTAACTTGTTTCGCAATTGTTGTAAAATAAATAAAGTTTATATTATATTATACATGTACCAATAAAGGCATTATACCAACCATTTTCAGGAAATGAACAAGGCAAGAGAGAAGTTGGACTTGCTGCTCGAGTTGTGACCGACCTGACCAGAGACATTGTTGGTAGCAGTCGCCACGTATATGTTGACAATTTCTTCTCCAGTCCCCAGCTGTTTTCTGACTTGCTAAAGGATGGTCTCTATGCATGTGGAACATGTCGAATCAATAGAAAGGGGTTCCCGTCTGGTATCAGTAAGGAGAATGTTAAAAAAAGGGAGACTTCACAATGCTGCAATCAGGTAATTATAAAGTGCCAGGAATATTCAGATTGGTTTCAACTTATTGCTTATTCAATTTGTGTTTGCTCGGATAATAAATACTATTATGTCTGTAAAGTAACTTGTGAAAATGTAGCAAATTGGTACCTACAATTTAAATACATTATACAGTACTGGGATATATTATCAATATAACTTTATTTAATACAATATCCCTCAGGTTACTGTATTGTGCAAGTTGCATTCATATCATAAACCATACTGTAATCTATTTGAACCTATTCTTGAATAACTTGATTCAAATATATGTACTGCTATATAAATGTAGCGGCAATTTATGTCGGCTGCGTCCATTATAATTGTAACTAATACATTGGTTTATCACTTCCTTATAAAATAATTATTGATAATCTGCTGATGAAGCTAATATACCTCTATTATATAAGTTACATGATGTATGTTGTGTTTACAGGAAACCTGGTGGCCAGTGTCTGGTTTGACAACAAGCCAGTGACATTTCTGTCGACAAATGCAGACCCTACTACACTACATGAGGTGCGTCGCAAAAATAAAGATGGTAGTGAGAGAGTTCAACTGGCCCCTTCTGTTGTGAAAATGTACGGCGACAATATGAATGCTGTGGATAGAGCTGATCAACTCCGTATGCAGTACACCTGTGCCAGAAAGTGCTACAAATGGTGGAAGTATGTTTTCTTCTTCTTGCTTGATACAGCCCTTGTGAATTCTTTCATTCTTATGAAGGAGTCTCCAAGTCACCAGAGGAAAACCAGAACTGGCAGAGTGAAGCATCTTACCCAGCTGGAATTCAGAGAAAGGCTATGTAAACAGTTAATTGGTGATACACGTTCTGTCAGAAAACGACGACAGGATATTATAATAACCGAGCAAGCAATTATATACCACTTGAACCAGAAGTTAGGCCAATTTTCATTGTTAAATGTACTTTGAGGTCAATAAGTATAAGGGTTTATATCATCACATGTATACAGAGTCATTTTCAATTTTATAAAGTTAACTCTAGATTTAAGTATTTTTTTAGAGAATTTTTTCTCCGAAAAATCATATTAAAATAGAGTTTTGCAACATATTAAAATAATTAAACGGAGCGACAAGATTTTTCTTAATTAAAATTTTAATTGATTTAGAAAAATTGTGCAGATTAGATTTAAAGCCATATTGCTACATTCCTGTGATAAGGTGCACACAATAATCCGGTTCATTTTTGAATATTTGCATTGTTTATTTGTTATGTTATTCTTGGATTGTTTATTTGTGGTATTCATCAAATGATACAAAAACATGTTGAATATAAAAGCTTGTTCTGTTATTCCATGGCTTTGTCATTTTTTTGTAATCATAGACTTAGTTAACATACATATTGGTGTATGTTGTAATGATTTACATCATATCAACAGCTTTGATTTGATGATATAAATTATGACTTCCAGTTTCGAGTTCCAAGAAGAAAGTAAAATTAAATTTTCTGGAGGAAAATCTTCTGAAGCATGCCAGGAGTTGCTACCATACTTAGTAATATGACCAGTTTACATTTGTACCAGGTTTCTTTTCAGAAATTGGCGTACACCTTGGTAGAAATTGAACTCGCAGTCTTAGGTGTCATGCGAATACAAATTTTCTGCAAAGATGAACTTTGAAATGATTTTCCAAGATATTGCACTAACCAATAAGTGCAAACATAAAATATAACTATAAGTGACAAAGTGAAACTTCAAAATAAAACTACTGGAACTTTGAAACTGCTAAAAATGTCTGATGTAGACATTTGTTTGTCAAAATGTCTTATGTCTGGTGCTGGGGTCAGAGGAAACTTGGGGTATTTCCCCAAAGTCACTATTACATCTCACTTTCTCAATGTAATGTCTTCCTATAAACCAGAAATCGTAGTTCCAGACATTAAAATAATCACATGTATATTTCATTCTGTAGACTGTAATCCGAGTTTCCTCTGACACCTGCTGTATACCAGATGTTTGATGGTTTGATGAACTCATAACTTGTCTGATGTTAAATTGACATCTCTTTGTCAAAATAACTATGTGTGTTGCTTGGACCAGAGAAAACTCTCATTATAAACATGAATGGATGATGTCGGCATTACTATGATGTAGTATTATAAACGAGATCTGACAAAGACTTTGGTATTTTTATTGTCGTTTTCCTCACATCCATTAAAATTAAAAACAAGAATTAATTCACTGGGTAATGTATATAGGGTCATTCAAAAAGTTTCGTTGAAGGACTAATAATTGATGATCCTTGTTTCTCTCGATTCCTGCTGGGACACTCGTGCCCTGACAGGAATCGAACCTGTGTCTATCTCAATGCAAATTATGACAAAGGGTTATCAACAGTCAATAACATCACAATGTGAGTGACAGATCTAAGAGTCCCACGTCGTGTAGTTTGTACACATAAATATTTGCTAGGACTCGCAGAATTTATGGAAATACTAAAACTTGGCATTGTGGGACTCGTTCTATTCGGCAATACAATTAATAAAATTGAAAAGGATACATAAAAAAATAAATTGTAGGTTTATCAGTGAAAACTGTATTCCTACATGTACTTTTCATGCATGTGTACCGAAAACACTTCTACTATAACTTCTGTAACAGAAGAGGAAACACAATGACCACTTGAGACTGGCGAGCTTGGGATTTGAAAATTCCAGACAAACTTTCTAATTATTGAGTGTGACCTTTCAATGTATCGATGCATTTAATTGAACTTAAAATATACTGTTTGTTTGTGTGACAGTTTGTATACCAATATATATATATATATATATATATATTATATATATATATATACAGCACAATAACTGACAATCTGATCACACGAGTCATGAATATTACGTGTAAACGTCAGCTTAGTATAGAAACATTTTAAATTTCTTGAAATTGAATCTGACGTCGTGCTGCTTCATTCTTCACATTATTATATGTAATGACCTGTCTGAACAGTACTAAATACTACAAAATTATTAGTGTGTGTTTTTTTTAAACAATCTTAAAATAACATTTTACAGTGTTTCATCATTAAATGCATATACAACATGCTGATATGTGCTGACAACTACACGGGATATTGTGGTATAATGCTTCGAATGTTACTAAAACACGTGCTGACTACATGTGTCCAATTCAAAACCTAGTCGCTCATACGTAATTATTTTCCAGATCTAATACGCCATGACCACCAACAACTATCATATAGAATTAACACAGACACTGAAAGAAGTTGTTCACAGTAAAAAATATATGTATTAAGGAAACCAACCAGCTGTGTAACCATAAAGAATCCTACTTTCCTCCAAATGCTACAAAACGGCCGTATGTAAAAGTTTGGTGAAGACAACAGATCGTAGTTTGTTTACGAAATCATGCCGATTTTTCAGTCGTTAGAAAGCTGTCAGTCAGATATAATGCTGCGAAAATGAAGATATATATCTATTTTAACAATAGACCAACCGATATGCACAATGGTTAACGATTACCTGCATTTCACTGCAGAAGATTCACCTCATCTGAAAAACACACAAGTAATCCGCCATTTTGCACATATGTGCGGGGGTGAGCCTAGTAACGACTTCCGGTACGGAACCCGGACCGGAATTACGGTACGGAAAGAGCTAAACAATATTATAATTATACATATTTATTGAAAAAAAGCTTAATTTATGGTACATCACTACAAAAAAAAAATCCTACTTTCAATTTTGAAATATCAAGATGGACTGAGAAATCAATGGAAACAAATATTTTGGCAAACTATTGAAATTAATAGCTAATGAATTTGATATAACCACATGGACATGTCTAGTCTTATATTTTAAAAACAGCCAGAAATACTTATATATAAAGTCTTCATATAAGTATATCTGGTAATATTTTTTAATATAAGGCTAGACATGCCCCTGTGGTATAAGTTAACTGTAATAAAAGCATGCATACATGATGAGTGTGTTTCAAATGGTATCAGATAGCCCGAGTTTCCTCTGGCCCTAATACTACACCAGACATACGTATCAGACTGCAGTATAACGTTAGGCAAACATTGCCACGAGAAAGTGAAAGTACACTGTTGATGACTAAATACATGAAGACAAGATTCCAAACTTTCGCAGTAAATCCGTGTACTACACATACATGTACTTCGTTACACTAGTCTTACTGTACAGTACACAACGGTGACATTACCTTGTTGCTTCTACGTTTTGACATAATTTTTGTACGCCTTCACCCACCTCCAGCACATTTTTATGTCGCTTTTACTTACGTTTTAGGTTCCATGAATTGTAGAATATACAACACCGCCCTCCAATCTATCAGGGTACCGGCCGTAACTGTTGCCAGTTCCCCAGGAGCACGTTTTCACCATTTTCTGTTTACAAATGTATTCTCGCGGTGTTCAACTGAGGTCCGACAAGTTGACGGAGGTAATGGCGGACAATCGGGCTCGCGTTCTGATTGGCTATATTTATATAGCAACCACGTTGCCTAGGAACGACATGGAGGGTGCAAAAGCTCGGTTCATTTTCGGCAGTCATCGGAAATATGCCGAATGTGCTGAGTTCCGACCTGAAAACCACAACTCGAGTTAAATTTTATTCGCACGCTATTACAGATATTTTTTACAAAACTAATTAGTTACATTATGAACACACCAACTGGATTTACGTAACGTTAGACTTTTTATTACCGTTTCTGCAGACATCTGCGCAGGATTGCTTACTTTTTCCGTTTCCGGCAGAACATTTTCAGGCTGTACCATCCCGTAGGACGTTATGCAAAGCTGGACTAGAAAATTGTACATACGTGCACGTTAACGGTAAAGAGCTTCGCTCGGGCAGCTTCGCTGCCCGAAGAGCTTCGCTCTTATAATTACTGTAGGTGCCCTTACATTGGCCTGGTGTTACATACAACTGTACCTAGGTGGCTTTATTTGACACGGTCAGTTAATTTTGTGATTAAAACTAGGAAACATCACTTGAAGAACAAACACTGCTCATATATGTTAACATGATTTATCCACATGAAAGCCAGCAATGCCTTTCTTAATCGTAGCTGTCAATACTAGCATTTGACCTACCGCCATCTTTAATTGATCAATACTAATTAAAAGCCGTGAACTGCCACAATTATCGAATATTGACAATAGTAACTTACATATATCAGCACCTTTTTTTATATGTATTACTTTAACAAATAAATAATAAAGTATTTGACGGAGAGAGAAACTGCAATTACGAGACAGACAGGGATTCGAATCGGTGACTTCCGAACTCATGAGGGACGCTCTAAACATCTGAGCAACCTGAATAAGGAGCTCAGCCATATCATGATCCGTTACATTTCTCATTCCTTCTATGAAGTTTTGGACCCCGAACCCTATTCAACATCAAAGGTATATCGTTGATCATAAATGTAACAGGAGAGGTAACAATGGCAAGGCAGGGCTTCGAACCCCAGACATTCGACACTCTAGGGAAATGCTCTAACTACATACACTAACTGGCACCTGGCGTTCAGCCCAGTTAAGATTCGTTACTGATATACTGAGGTTTACATTTAAAAGACAAATGAACCAATATATTTAATTTAAGAAAACATGAAGACTACGATGGCCTTGTTTCTAATATTGTAATAGTGGAATGCGCTGTGATATTCACCTCATATAATTGTATATTAAGAATAACGAAAAGAAAATAAGTTATTATTTAAAGCATCAAATAATGGTAGCACGCCCGATATACACGTATACATCGCGTATTATTATCTTTTTTTACTAATTTACATTGAAATGAGTCCGCACAAAGCGTAGCAAAATCTAAAGGTAAAAGAGGTCTGAATAAGAAAAATGAGGCACCCCTATTATGTATAACTCACCCCTTAGGGCAGCATTAACGGTGATGACATATTTCAAATATATTAATAGTCGAGCTGGTTATGGGAGTTAGATTGTATAAAACTGTGGAGGTAAGATTTATATGTCATATTTCAACACACTTTATTTATCCGGATTGGCTCTTATTTTTATGAACAGATTAATACTGTCTTTATAGCCCAATTCTGTGGCTGCTTCCAAAGCACTGAACCGGACAATTGAGAGTGTCGACCAAACATAGTTGTTATCCCATCATTTAATCTATCTAATTTAATTTATAAGCAAATATCAAAAGCAGAAATCCTAAATACTATTACCAATCCCGCTTCTGAACCTGTCAGCCTCTGTCAGCAGGTCTCGCGATTGCACCTAACTTAAGTACATAGTTGTTTAGAGTTTTTAATATTTTTCTATTGATATATACGCGACTTGGTTTAATGTTAAACTATAACTATACATCTAATATTGGATGCTATATGAGAATTAATTTTTAAATTTCAAATTAAAAATAAAATAAAATTAATAAATCGTATCCTTGTATTTGTGTTTACCAGATGAAATGTGTTGTATGCTATATGTGCATATTTTTTCTGTCAAATAATTCACATGGAAGCAATGACGCTTAACAGTAGAGATGGCGGTCAAGAAAAGCTAAATTGAACAATTACAATTAACATTAAAACTCACCTTATTCGGGTCCGCGCCATTCTTTAGCAACATTTCCACGATGTCCTGATTACCATTTCGTGCTGCCACATCCAATGCATCAAACTAAATCAAAAGTCGACATTAAATTGCAGGATTGTTTAGATAAATTACAAAAGTTTCAATCAATATAATCGGTAGAGAATGCATTTTCTATATAGATATTTTGCATACGTCTTGAGTGCACATATTATCAGTATCATTTTGATGTAGAAATAAACAGACTATGGTATGTTATGTATCGACAAACATATATTTAAATGTATTGATACAAATCGTTTAAAGCATTAAAACGTAAAACCGAAATGAAAATATATCTAATTGGTTATAGATAATGATCACGTAAACCGTTCAAATATATTTTAGAACATGTCAATTCCCTTACATTTTCATTTTAACTTATTATCAGTTGTTATGAAAAATGGGATAACACTTGATAATTAAAATAAATTAATCAACACAACGCTTTTTATTAATTTGATAAACTTCTTTTCTCAATTTTTTAACCAAAAAAAATCCACCTTTTTTGCGGAAGGTTATCGACGATCGGTTTGATCCAGTTCTTTCGGGATACCCTAACACCACAATTATCTTCGCGCCGGTGTGCTTAGCTTATTCTATTAAATAATTTCTGATCTTTTGATGCTATTCATTCCCCATTCAATATGTTGTTTGCCGACCAAAGATTGTTTCCATGTCGAAATCACATGGAGTTTTTTTTACAAATTAAATGTGTGTAATTTGTATTAATTGAAATATCTGTAAAAATGCAGTGGACACATCAGTAAATGATAAAAAAACAATAATAAATCCCGAAAAATCAAGAGTTATGCATATACGTCATTTAACAGGATTAACGCTATATGCAATCTGCTTGACTGAGTCTCAGGATTCAAAGATTGTTTCTGATCATTGTTTTTTTTATACTACAGAGTAGTTTTGTTTTATATACATGTATATAACTAATGTTGATTCATCTTAATAAAACATGTCATAGCTTTGGAAAAATATCTCATATATATATCAATACAAGGGTAGACAAGCTGGTCATGATATATGGTGAATTGGTACCTCTGTTTCTGTTTATTGCTGAGAGAAAATATTGCTAAATAAATCATGTGAAAACTCAATATTGGTAGGTTAATTCTGATGATTCAAACGCGATAATGACAAATAAAGAGTTATGACGGAATATGTTGATTCAAATATATACTACACAAAATTTGCTAAGGATCACTTTTATTTTGTAGTATATCAAATTCATTTTATTGTACAATATTCATAAAAAAAATAATCTAACGATGTCTTTAAGATGTCTAAACACAGATTCCAGCAGAAAAAACAACAACTATGAAATGTTCAAGAATGCTCGATACATTACTTGCGAAACAGAGTTATCCCCTAAAATCACAAAAACACGACAACGGGAGCGAAAATGAAATTCGCGTTAAACACAGTTTTCCCGTGTAATTTTCAGTTCAGTATCTTGTGTGACGTCCCCTAGCATCAATAACACTGCTACATTGCCGACGCATGCTCGAAATTAAGTCCCGTATCCGGTTTTGCTGGATGGATGCCCATTCCCCTCGCAGAGCCGTTCCAAGTTCTTGCAGTCACCTTGGCTGGTTAAATGGCTGTCTGTAGCATACCCCGCACGTGCTCCATCGGATTTAGATCCGGGGAACGAGCAGGCCAGTTCATTCCCTCGATAGTTACCCTCTGAAGATAGGCGTCAGTGACCCGAGATCTATGAGGGCGAGCGTTATCGTCCATTATAATGAATTCCAGACCAATAGCACCAGCGTATTGTCTAACGTAGACATCGAGGACTTCAGCGCAGTACCTCTGGGCCGTCAAATTCTTGTGCGGGAAGACATGGAGGTCGGATTTACCTTGGACACTT
This sequence comes from Pecten maximus, assembly GCF_902652985.1. Taxonomy (NCBI): domain Eukaryota; kingdom Metazoa; phylum Mollusca; class Bivalvia; order Pectinida; family Pectinidae; genus Pecten; species Pecten maximus. The sequence goes on along the minus strand of NC_047031.1, from coordinate 4,749,647 downwards.
ATACCGCCCCAGACTATCACAGACCCGCCGCCATATCGGTCGTGTTCCGAGACGTTGACTGTATAGAATCGTTCATTTGGTAGTCTCCACACCCGAGCACGCCTGTCTGTGAACTCGAGATATAAACTGGACTCGTCTGTGAACAAAACTGGGGTCCAGACTCTGATAGTCCATCTCGCATGATCGCGGGCCCATGCAAGTCTAGCTTGAGCGTGCCTACCAGTCAAGGGAATCCTCACTTCAGGTCTACGGGACCTCAGACCTGCCTGATGAAGTCTATTACGTACAGTTTGCGTGGATATTCGAGTTCCTGGTGCGCTTATGAAGTCATTTCGTAGTGAAGTAGCGTTACTAAATCTCTGACGACGAGCTTCAATGAGGAGATACCGGTCCTGACGCTGTGATGTAGCCCGTTGTCGTCTTCCAGCGTGCCGTCTAGCAACAGTTCCGATTCGACATGCGGAACACACCTATCTAGGACACACCAAGGTCATTGGCTACATCACGTTGATACCTACCCGACTGTAACATACCGATGCCCCTATCCATGTCAGAAGCATTTAAACGGTGTCTAGTGTGTTGTCGGGGCATACTCTGTGCCAAAAAAATTAAAGTTTCTACTCTACAAAGTCCTTTGACAAAAACGCAATGATGTGGCATTCACTATGTACGCTTTCCACAAGGTATACAAAGGTGTACGCGCGTGTCGCTGACGTTATGGGTAACTGAACGGACTGACACATGACACACAGAGACGTATACTAATATTTCCCGACATGTATGTAAATTGTATATATACATGGTTACACGTCATGGGCGTTACCTAAATATTTTATTATATTCCAAACCTTGGATTGATTTCACATCATCCATTGACTTAAATCGATATTGTTAAATGAAGGTATTATGTATATAGAAGGTCGATTGACAGATACATGATAGTACATAAGAAAGTGTATTCATTATCTTGATATGTACATATGTATTGTTTTGTATGCAAACTATTGTTTTGTTGGTTTACAATGGATATTGATTAGAGGACAAAAAAAAAAAACACATTATATATTAAGCGAACATATAGGAGGTTTGTATTGGTTCTATGATGTACGAATAAATAACTACAAAACAGTGAATAATTTTTCTCGAGGTTAGCCATAATATTACCGTTAACATCAAAATTGGCCATGTGTTATATTTCCCTGTACATCGAAAATATTAGAAGTATAGCATGGATAAGAAATAATGTGGCTGATACACTCAGATGCATTTTGTTATACTGATGTAACAGATATAATTTCCTTTACCTGGTAAAGTATTTGCATGTCTATCACAAATCATCACCAAATAAAATGATGTCCCTCCATCATCCAGTAAGATATAATAACTAAGACTTTGTTAGTGGATGTAAGTGACCAACAATTGGTTAGAACTATGCCTTTCGATGCTTAGAATATACATATTTAGGAATTTCACTACAGTCATAATTAAGAAACAGGACGCATTAATTTCACAGCCATGTTATACACAAGTACTCAATATTGATAGGTTTAGTTCAAATGTGATTATGGAATCGGTGGAATCGCATTTTCGCTATTAACATGTTTAAACAACCAGTTTAGGTCCATATATAAAAAAGGAAGACCAGACCTATGGATACCTTATTGTGTAATAGGTTATTAAAGAGCGTCTCACAAGTCAATCAAATATCGTAGAACGTGCACAATTCACTAATAGTATTAATCATTATACTTAACTATTTTTAAGCCAGAGAACGAAAATGGGGAAAATGCTTATTGCTAATCACTACATCTATTTTATTCCTTATCTTTACATTGTTCTTATTGACGCGAGACCACCCATAACTAAATATGCAAAACATCACTGACACTTTGATAAATAAAAATGATTGATCGAGACAAGAAAATATCCAAAATATTACTTTTAACATTATTTTGGCTGCAATCTCTACCGGAATCAAATAATATATATGATGTCTTTACATTTGCTGTGTACTAAAGGATATGTATTGGGTTGTATATGTACATTGGACATTAAATAGACACAACTATGACGAACAGTGTACGCTAGCGTTTGTCAGCAGGTCATTTTTACGTGGATGTACCTAGCTTGAGCACACAGTTGTTCGAAGTTGAATAGTTTTAAGCTGCACACGCTGTTTATTTCCAGTCCATCATGTTTTTTGGTGATCAAAATTATTATCCATGCGGATATAACATGAAGTTAATAACAAATGGACATGTGTGTAACAAATGGAATGGTATTGTTTTTCTGATACATTCGAACCTGTTATAGCGGATACCTTAAACAGATGATACCTGTCTATAACAGACAGTTCCAGGAATCCCCAATAAAAATAACTATTTAAATGTCATGTATATAGCGGAAGCCTTCCTAATGCGGACAATTATTTTTGTCCGTAAAGTAGTACAACATTTCGTTTAACGGACACGAGAAACCATATTTGTGTTGTTATTTGTGATAAAACGTTTTTAATTACTAGCGGAGCCTTTTTTATTCAACTCCCTTGGATGCAATGCTAAACTTGGGAAGCCACTACATCAGTCATTAGTTGTCCTGTTACTTGTGTGTAACAATGGGCAGTAATTGCAAGAGAGTGACTAATCGCCATCGGCAGAGGTGTTTTTGCTTATTCAACATTATTGGGGACAGCTAGCTATTCAACCATAGCATAGACAATCAGAATTGTCAGGTGGTAATTGAATAATTATTAAGCACAGCTTAGGAGTTCCAAGTGTCTTTGTATACACAATAGTAATTGACTGAACCAGAACTTTCAGAAAATATATCTCAAAATAAATGCTCAGGGATCATAATTATCAGAGGAAAATGCACTTTCATTGATAAGAGTTAATGTTCTAAAAGAAAAGATATTTCAAACATTTTTATTTTCCAAAATTGATGATTAATGAAAATGGTTTTAATAAGAACTACATTTCCCTTTTTTGACTTTGTTGAGTATTTGTATGAATAGATATTCAGTATAATTTGATATTTTTAAAACTATAGGCTTAATAGAAATTAAAAACTATCAACTTCATTTTTTTTGTCAGATGAATGATTGAAAATTAAAAAAGCATTTATCTTTAATGATTTGTCTTTTTAGGTCACGGTGGCCTAAAATGGGCATGTGATAACAGTTTGAGAGTTTGCAGATGTTGGCCCTGACTGACCCCCTAGGGACTGACGGGTGATGTTAAAAAGGGTCAAATTGACTGAAATTTCAAAAATCTTCTTATCTACTCTTAGATATGGCAGAAGCAAACACTCCTCAGGGATGGGAGGGTGTTATGGTGCTCTACCAAAGTTGTGAATTTCATGACCTTGAGGTCTCACGTTTGTCTGTTTGGAGAGGGTGAAGTTTGTTATAATTTATTTAGAAAAATCACATTTTTGACTATTATTTGTTGGATTGCCTTTGAAACTCATTCAAACCTGGCTAACATTATCAGCATGGGATGACTGTCTGAAGGCATGCACATGTTGGCCCTGCCGATCCCCTGGACCTGGTTGGCGGGATTAAAAAGGGTCAAATTGACTGAAATTTCAAAAATCTTCTCATTGATTTATTCACAGTTTGGTTTGGTTTGATGTTAAAGGTAGGACTTGCAAGATATCATATATACATGATATTGTTTTATACATTTGCGAGGTCATCATTAATATGTCAAAATCACCAGCACTTAAATGAATTAGTAATATACAAATTTAGTAATGGATATTGTATGAGAAATTTAATTTCAAATTTATCATTAATAAAATCGTATCCTGATATAAGTGTAAGCCAGAGGAAATGTGTTGTATGTTATATGTGGATATATTTTTTTTTTGCTAAATAATTCACACAGAAACAAGGACGCTTGACAGTACAGATGACAGTTAATTTGTTGCCAAGATACACTAAATGGAACAAGTATCATAAAGTTTAACACTCACATTATTAGGGTCCGCCCCATTCTTTAGCAGCATTTCCACGATGTCCTGATGATCACGTCTTGCTGCCCATTCTAATGCATCAGACTGAATCAAAAGTCGACATTTAATTGCAGGATTGTATTCACACTTTACAAGTTTTAATCTTTATCACCGGTAAATAATGCATTTGCTGTACAGATATTCTGAATGCCTCTGACATGCACAGATGATCAGTATGATTTGGATGTAGTAATAAACAGACTATGGAATGTTATGTAACGACAAATATATATATATATATATCTTTATACAAATTGATTATATTTGCATTGAAACGTAATAACGAAATGAGTGGCTATCTAATCGGTTAAAGAAAATGATCACGTAAACTGCTCCAATATATTATAGAACATGTCCCTTTCTTTATATTTTGATTTCAACTTATATTATCTATATATACTTCTTTTCTCTATTTCTTTTTTAAACGAAAAACCATGCCCCTTTTTCGGAAAGTTATCGACGATCGGTTTAATCCTGTTTTTTTTTTCGGGATACCCTAGCATCATAGATTATCTTCGCGTTGGTGTGTTTAGCTTATTATATCAAATAATGCCCGTTTCCCATCCAATATGTTGTTGGATTACATGGAGTTTTCTTTTTTTAATAACATGTGTGGTAATTCGTATCACTTGAAATATCTGTAAAAATGCAGTTTAAACATCAGTAAAGAATAATAATAATAAAAAAAAAAAACAAGAAAAATTCCCGACAAATCAAGAGTTATGCATATAAGTCATTTAACAAGATTAAAGATATATGCAATTTGCGAGACCGAGTTTTAGGATTCTAAGAAGGTTGTTTCTGATCATTGTTTTGTTATGCTGCAAAGTAGTTTGTTTGATATGTATATATATATATATATATAACTAATGTTGATTTATCTTAATTAAAACATATGATAGCTATGGGAAAAATATCTTATTTAGATATAATCATATATCAATACAAGTGTTTATTCAAGGGTAGACAAGCTGGTCATGATATCTGGTGACTTAGTGCCCCTGTTTTTGTTTATTGCTGAAGGAAAATAAATAAATCATGTTAAACTCAATATTTTTAGGTTAACTTTGATGATTCAAACGTGATAATGATAAATAAAGCGCTATGACGGAATATGCTGATTTAAATATTTGTCAGAACATGTCAATCATAAATATAATGTATCCTTATGTTCAGTTGTGTTTTGAAACAAAAACACAAATGGGATAACGCTTTATTATTTAAGTTAAATTACTCAACACAATGTTAATAACTAACTACCATTTTATTCGTTATATATGCTTCCTTTTACAATAAAGATAATTGTTAGGGCGCTGCATTGATATCAAAGACAGAAACCGTATTTAATAATACCTGTACCGTTTTTAGGGGTTTTTTTGCGGAAAAGGTTGGCGACGAATCGGTTTGAAGCCGCACATGCCGTTCATTTCCAGTCCATCATGTTGTTTGCTGATCAAATTATTTTCCATGTGGAAATACCATGAAGTTTATAACGAATGAAAATGTATATAGCAAATGGAATGGTATCTGTTTTATGATACAATCGAACCTGTTATAGCGAATACCTCTCTATAACGGACAGTTCAAGGAATCCCCAATACAAATCACTATTTATAAATATATCTCGAAATAAATGCTAAGGGATTATAATTATCAGAGGAAAATGAAATTTTATTTATAACGGATTAATGTTGTAATAGAAAAAATATTTCAAACCTATTGATTTTACAAAATTGATGATTAATAAAAAATGTTTTAATACGAACTAGATTTACTTTTTTGACTTTGTCGAGTATTTGCCTGAATAGATATTCAGTATAATTTGATATTTTTTGAAACTATAGGCTTAATATATAAATTAAAAGCTATCAACCACATTTTTTTTTTGTATGATGAATGATTAAAATTAATTAAGCATTTATCTTTAATGATTTGTCTTTTTAGGTCACGGTGACCTAAAATGGGTATGTGATAACAGTTTTAAGGTATGCAGATGTTGGCCCTGAATGACCCCCAGGGGCTGATGGGTGATTTTAAAAAGGGTCAAATTGACTGAATTTTCAAAAATCTTCTGATCTACTCTTAGATATGGCAGAAACAAGCACTCTTCAGAGATGGGAAGGTGTTATGGTGCTCTACCGAAATTTATGAATTTCTTAACCCTGGGGTCACACGTTTGCCCCTGGGGAGGGAGTAAACTATACTATAGTTTTAAAATAAAAATAACATTTTTTGCCTCTTTTTTTGTTAGATTGGTATTGGAACTCTTTCTAACCTGGTTAACGTTATCAGCATGGGATAACAGTTTGATAGTATGCACATGTTGGCCCTGACTGACCCCAGTGACAGATGGGTGTGCATTAAAAGGGTCAAAATGACTAAAATTCAAAATTCTTTTTCGCAGTACCCATATAAAATAGAATCAAATACTTTTCATGGACAAAGGGGTCTAATGGGTCTCACTTTTGCCCGTTGGGAAAGGGTAAATTTGCTATAATATATAGGGAAATCCTATTTTTGACTATTACCTGTTGGATTTGTATTATGACTCTAGCTTGGTTAACATTATCAGCATAGGACGACAGCTTAATGATATACACATGTTGACCCTGACGAGCCCTTGAACTGATGGGTTGGGCCAAAAAGGGTCAATTAGATTAGCTGAAATATTTCATATCAGGTGACCGTTAAGGCCCATGGGCCTCTTGTATTCATTTGTTTTAGTGTTCATTTATAATTAATCAGGGTATGTATATTGTACTGTAATCAGTTTTTGTTTGCTTCTTCGTTTATAAGGGACACTACTCAGTGCCCTCTATATTAAGGACACCTCCCTGTAAAGTACAATTTTGCCTTGTCCATCATGTGTCCTTTATTCACAGGTTCGACTGATTTACTGTCGCCGTTTTAATGAAATATATACTCTGTGTAATGTTTACTTTAATTACACACCGACAATGCTAGTCTCTCCCATATGTGTAGTGAAATATGTTGATTATCCGTGATTACAAATTAGGAACCAATCTTCCAAGTGTTGCTTTCAAGAATTGCAAAGCTCTTCCTAGTGGGAAGGAAATATACTCTTACATATTATTTAGGATACACTAGAGTGGTTTCGATTTAATTGTTTCCGATGATTCATCAACAAAAAGCATGTCATAATCAGTCACGGTTATGTAAACTTTGTGTCCTGTAACCTTTAACTAGTACTGGAAGCTGTAGCTACTGTGATTCGTATCTAGGTAACAACCATTTAAATGATCACAGTCCCTGATCCTAATTGGCCATACATGCGACAACTTGTTCAAATTTTGAAAAAAAAGTTTTCTTTGTCAGCAGTCATCTTTAAACTATTTGGTGTATTTTCTAAATATTTTTTTTTTAATATTTTCATTTTCTTCTTCTTTGATATGATGTTCGTATAACAATATCGGGGTCCTAGTCAAACTTTGCACTTTTTTTAGTTTATCATAAATATGAAAATTAATTTCCTTTGAATTGATTTCTTGGTAACTTGCTATTTTTGGCAGGGAGATAAGACAGTTGGACCGCCGGCTGTGTATCATGCATCCAGTGTACAGTTTGTATACATACGGCTGGTTAAAATCAATACATCTGAATATTTATAAATGTAATTGGTTATAATTGAGGGTCACTAAAACCATTCAAATACAATACAAAACATGTCCAATCGTTAAAGTAATTTTGCCTTATTCTTAGTTGTTTTTAAAGAAAAAAACAAAAATGTGATATCGCTTGAATTTAAGTTGAATTATTCAACACAGTGATAATCATTAACCGAAATTTCATTCGTTATATATACTTATTTTCACAATAGAGAGATGCTTTTGGCGAGGAGCATTGGCACAAAAAGCAGAAATCATATTGAATACAAGTGTAATAGTCATGCAGCGTTTTAACTTTCTCGTGGAAAGCTTCGCGACGAATCGGTTTGACTTAATTCACGCTAGCTATGTTAGCATCTGTCTGCAAGTTATTTTCACGTGGATGTGCCTAGCTGATTCTTGTAAAGCATGAAGCTGCGTATACCATCGAAAAGGTGCTGACACAGACAAGGTCTTTTTCGCTGCTGACTGAAATATGCCGATTCGATTAGACATATTATTTTTTGTAAATTCGCTATGGATGCCAAAGCTTGTTTGACGACACATTGTTGATTTGTTGAATTTTGTGGTTGTAGTCTGCGATAGAATTCGTTACAATGACTTCAACTGTAAATTCGACGCCAGTTTCCTCCACTTTTAAAATACCTTTGGTCCCTAACCATCTGCAAACTGTAGAGGATTAGGTCAAAAAGAGAAAAGGGCTGATGTTTTTAATTTAAAAAAAAGTCATTGCACTGATTATGATATTATCTGTCTACAGGACACCCATTTCATAAAAGACCACTGAAAGAAATTACTGAACAATGGGGAGGAGTATGTATTCTTTTTAACAATAACTTTGAATTTGAAATGTATTGTTTATGGAGTGATTTGCAAGGTAAGGTAATAGTGCTAGATGTTAGCATTGAGAGAAATAGACTCACATTAGTTAATACGTATGGTCCAAATAGAGTTGATCCTGATTTTTATAAAAAAAATTGATGAACAAATTAATAGTTGCAGTAATACTAGTTCTATCCTATGAGGGGACTTCAGTTTAGTTGTAGACCCTTATATAAATACTAATAATTATTAACATATAACTTAAAAGAGAAAGAATGTTAATATCTGATATAGAAATGCTTGAAAAAGTAATTCATGGGTATCTAATTTGGAAATGTATGAGGAGAAAAGAATGAGTTAGAAGACCTCAGAAAGATTAAGATGAATGGTCATATAGTCAGATCAAACGTAATTTGGCTAGAAGGAGGAGAAAAACTATAATTTTTTTTTTTTTTTGTAATTTAGATACATATAATTATATTAATAAAACTATTACTAAAATAGAGAAAGATAGTGGTTGAGTAACAAGAGCCCAATGGGCCCAAATCGCTCACCTGCAATGCAGTGATCTTTTCATATATGAATCCTGCAGTTATTTGAAACCATGCTACAGGACCAATATAATGTCTCTCCGCACTTTGGCTATTCACTAAAAGTCATTTAAAGATTTAAACATACTTGATCGACGTGACCTTGAAGGTCAAGGTCATTCATTTGAACAAAGTATGTAGTCCTTTACCGCAGCATGCTACAGACCCAATATCAACTCCCTGGGACTCTTGGTTATTGAGAAAAAGTCGTTTAAAGATTTTAGCCTTTTTGACTCCTGTGACCTTGAATGTAGGTCAAGGTCATTTATTTGAACAAATTTGGTAGCCCTTTACCCCAGCATGCAACAGACCCAATATCACCTCCCTGGGACTCTTAGTTATTGAGAAGAAGTCGTTTAAAGATTTTAGCCTTTTGAACTTCTGTGACCTTGAATGAAGATCAAGGTCATTCATTTCAATAAACTTGAGAGCGCTTTACCCCAGCATTCTACAGGTCAAATATTAGGTCTCTGGGACTCTTGGTTATTGAGAAGAAGTCGTTTAAAGACTTTAGCCTTTTGGACTCCTGTGACCTTGAATGGAAATCAAGGTCATTTATTTGAACAAACTTGGTAGCCCTTAAAGTGTACCCTGAACGAAAAATTATATTTTAATATGTTATTGGTATTGATTAATAAACAAGAATGCAGAAAAGCGCATCAAAATCGGCCGACCCATTTCCAAGTAATTGTGATTTTTCTCGAAAACACACCCGAAGCCCAAAGCCGAATACCTCGTTTTGGTGACCTCTGACCTGTGACGTCACAGGTTGAACACGATCGGAGCCGCCATATAGGAAATATATAGAAACAAACGTGAACACGTGCCTGTAATTAATGCGAATAAGACAACAAAAAGGAAAGTGCTGAATAAACTCTCTGAGTTATATTTGTGAATTAGTTAATAACAAGTGTTACCGAAACCAGGGACATATAATTTTCTTTTTAAACGGTGCCATATATAACATGTAGCATCTCACTAATTTTCTCTCATAACGAGCCATACACATGTAACATCTTACTAATTTTCTATTATAACGGGCCAAATACAACGTGCATCATCTTACCTATTTTCTATTATAACAGGTCGTATATAACATTTATATTAAAATATTTTATTTATATTTTTTTATTTTAACGGGTCGTTGTAACATGTATGACATTTGAATAACCGGCCGTTTATAACGACTTACATCATATAGCCTTTATTATGTAGGCATGACAGGTTTGTTACATACAAATGTACCAGTATTGATTTCGGTTATAATACTTCTAGTAACACAAGTTTAAAATGCAATTCATTCAAGATGTGCAATAAATGCTAATCATTTAGGTTTTTTTTTATTAGCCAATAAAGAAATTATACCGTTATTTGTGATTTTTGGGTAATTGTCCGCAATTGATAAAATATGTCCATGAAAGATCAGTAACTCCCAGACAAGATTCATAAAGTAAATTTCCATATCATGGGTATATAAATGAATGAGGTAATTTAGGTTAATTATTCTTTAGACAAACCTTTGAGATATGATTTTTTTCGTTTGTATGGAAAACGAAACTCACTGAATTCCAAAAATAATGTGCTTGATTTCAACAACTTGAAAATGTATTCCCTATAGTATAAACGCAATTCTTAATAAAATTCAAGCTCAATTTATGTACAAACAACCTGTAAAAGCATGTCTTCGGAACTCCTTTGAAGTGCACAGAAACCAAACGCGTGAACTCACAAGCAATTATCGGCGTGTGCCGATTAGAACACCAGAAATCACGGACACCTGTGGTGCAGTGACAGGTGTGACGAGCTTGTGGACCGTAATTTCACACCTGGTAATTGTTTAGCGGTATACTAACCAAATCAAACTTGAGAATTCGTAATTCTCCGAACATGTTTATACATCTTTTAAAAGTCCTTTTTTAAGTGAAGATATGACTTGCGACACGAATTGAAAGCAAAACCTCAAGGGTCTCGATCACTTCATAATAATGACACAATTACAAAAATAATAGCAAAAAATACATAAAATTTGGAGGGAAAAAAATCATACACGAAAATCATTACGAGTTTATAAGTTTTAGTATTAATTATGATTAGTCACGATGAAATAAATTGTTTGTGTTTTATCATTAAAAACAGAGCTAAAATAATGGTTTTAATAAGTACCTATGCTTTATACCTGTACAGAAAGTATCAATTATATTATAATTGTTGCCAATCACTTTTATATAATTTCACTGACAACGATCGTATATAAATTATGTCTTTCTCAAGCATTTAATCGTCCTAGATCCCTGAGACCATGACATGTAAAATAAGGGATAAAATCTGTATATGTAGAAGTTTGTTGTAGACTTTTACACTGGTATTCATACGGGAGAGAGATTTAGTATATTGTAGATCATGATGATTATAATATATTACTCACAAACCAGAGTATCCAGAACTGTTGTATTGTTGGTATGTTTATTTGAATATTAATTTGCGAATGAAATGGCATATTATTTTAGTTTAAAATGTTGATGCTGTGTTGCTTTCTTTGGTAATGAGTAAGAAATGGTAAACACATAACTAATATACATTTACTGGTGATTGACCGATTATTACACCAGTCTGTGTAAACCAAGCGGTCATTTTCAGAGTCAATTTCACTATGTTATTATTTTTTTTTAAACTCAAACTTATATTGTTGGATTCCGACTTCTCGTCGGCAATATTCGCCAAAATACAACAACCTCAAATCTCATGTCCAGATCGTATTCAAACATATTTGTGCTGATACTGTTCACACTGTCCTCTATGCTACTGGCCACCATACAAGTCACTCTGTTCAACCTGTGACGTCATAGACTGAAGAGTTCCAATCAGCGTGACTGACCGATACGCTGATTAGCAGTCGATCGACATGTGCAAATCGCGTACTTCGATGTGCGATATCTCGGCACTCGGCCAACCGATTTTGATGCGGTTTGCGACATTCTTCTTTGGTGGTTACAAAGAATAATATATTTGATTATCGTTTTTCGTTCAGGGTAAACTTTGACCCTAGCATGCTACAGACCTAATATCAACTCCCTGGGACTCTTGGTTATTGAGAAGAAGTCGTTTAAAGATTTTAGCCTTTTGGAATCCTGTGACCTTGAATGAAGGTCAATGTCTATCATTTTAACAAACTGGGTAGCCCTTCACTCCAGCATGCTACAGACTAAATATCAAATCCCTGGGGCTATTGGTTATTGAGAAGAAGTCGTTTAAAGATTTTAGCCTTTTTGACCCCTGTGACCTTGAATGAAGGTCAACTTTAATCATTTGAACAAACTTGGGACCCCTTCTCCCCAGCATGCTACAGGCCCAATATTAGGTCTCTGGGCCTTTTGGTTATTGGGAAGAAGTTGCTTGAATGGAAAAGTTGACGCCGGCCGGACGGCCGGACGGACGGACGACGGACGGACGACGGACGCAGCGCCACGGCATAAGCTCACTTGCCCTTCGGGCAGGTGAGCTAATAACTGATGAGAAAGAAATTTTAGAGGAAGTACATTTTTATACAAATCATAATCAGAGCGAAGCTATTCGGTCAGAGAAGCTGCCCGAGCGAAGCTCTTTCCCGTTCAGGTGCACGTATGTAAAATATTCTAGTCCAATTCGCATAACGTCCTACGGGATGGTACAGCCAGAAAAAAAAATATGCGAGAAACGGAAACAGTAACAGTAAGGAACCCTGGTGCAGATGTCTGCAGAAAATGTTCACAAAGCAAGTCTGACGTTACGTAAATGCAGTTGGTGTGTTCATAATTCTGACTAATCATTTTTGTAAAATATTATCTGTTACAGCGTGCGAATAAAATGTAGCTCGAGTTATGGTTTCGAGGACGGAACAGGGAACATTCGGCACATTTCCGATGATTGCCGAAAATTAGCCGATATGTTGCGATTGCAATTGATTGTGGACGGAACATACCGACAATTCCCGGCTGCAGAATCGGTATGTCGGAAATTATCAATTAAAAAAGGAATGTCATGAAAGGTCATATTTCACGGGTCGTCCGCTTCAACTATTACCAAAGTCGCACGTCAACACAGCCAATATTCAAGACACACAATTGGTAAATTGGTTGATCTGGTTATTCCTCCCCCAACAAATTAGTTTTTATTTTGCACTTAAAATCTAATTTTGAATTTGAAACATGTAGAAATCTTAGATCTTACATAAAAAGGATACTATTGAAACTGCTATATCACATTGCCAGTGCAACATTACTAATTATTGGAACTGCACTTCTTTCCCATCATTTTAATAATATTTAAAAAATGATATTACAGATATACCATTAGTTTCCTAAAGTAAAATAATTTACAGCAAAGTTGACATTTTTCTGCAAAATACTGGTAGATCTAGATAGACACAATGCAGAATACTCTCGGTAATATGATTCTTAACCTTATGCCTACTGTAGAGAATATACTGTATATATAGTGTCATACTCTAAACTGGTATATGCTTTAAAAGCTACTGTAAAAAAAGACTGATTCAATTTATTGCAACATATAGATAAAAAAAATAAGACTGTTCTATATATTCTTCAATTACACATTACCTTGACAGTTTTTAAGGGAAAATATCTGATTTTTGTTTTTAAACATTTTTTTAAGAATACAAAAATAGACAGATCTATTCATTATTTTGGTGTAATTTCTAGAGATATTTTTCTTTGAATTGACATTTGCAGTTGTATTTAAATCAACATCTAGAATGGCATATACATGTACATTACGATATCCCACAAAGAATTACAATTCAAAATCAGACTGACAATGTGTATGATGTACCTGGTGATAGTAATTGTTTTTTCCACTGTTTAAATTTATCATTACATCTTATCATTACATGGTGATTTTGCTCAAAGATTAAGAAAGCACATCTGTACAGAAATGTATAAACACTGGATTTTCTTGGAACATTTAAAAACAATTAAAATTGGTTCACAACACATCAATTTCGAATTCCACATACAGGACGCATATGCTATTAAATAATGGTTGTGCTACACTTTCTTAAGTGAAAGCAGCAGCAATTTATTTGGACATTCAAATAAAAGTATAGTTGAAAGGAACCAATGGGAATAATTGGCATGTATTCAATATGTCATGTGTTGATCCTTCGACTACAAGTGACTATATATATATATAGTGGAACTGCTGTTAGAAAACTCTCATTTTAAGTATATACAGAGACATATATAGAGAGCTTGGATACTCTCTATTTGCCCCTATGTCTAAGTGGTGGTCATTGACCTTCCCACAATCCTTTGCGGTCGCTCGGTTCAGTCTTCACCTGACGCCATATTGGAGAAAACTTGAAAACCAGACACAGGATTAGAATTATCGATATTCATAATTTCTATTTGAAATCATCACCCGTTTCCAATTAAGTGCTTTAATTTCATTTATGTCAAAGTGCAGAAGTGTCATCAATGTGAAATATATCACAATTTGCTGTCACAGTGTTTGTGTTTTTAGTATGAAAGTCAAGCACACCGCAGGGAAGATCGGCGGGAATCTTCAATTTTCGAAAAGTCCCTATGAGGTTTTCGAAAATACGGATATATGACAACAATGTGCATGATAAACAAGATCATATCCCGTAAGTATGATTGATTTAGGATAATGCAGTTATTTTTGTAATGCCTTACACAAAACGATGTGCTTTTTGTGTGCGTTTAAAATTGACGATGTTTTGGTCTGACGTAATGGCGGATTTACTATAACATGTGGAATAAGTTCCGGAACATCGATGCACATGCACAAAGCCCGATTTACCTGTGATCGTGTGTGATTGATTCAGATTTTTCCAAGTCTCCTTGTTCAGATTTTTCTGGATAAGTTTGAAATGTTGTATTATAAGATCCCATTATTTTGGCTACATAAATGGGGAATTATTGATTACACTAAGACAAGGTAGCATCACTTGTATACCAAAGGTAGATAATTATAGACATTTACTAAAACATTGGAGACCTATAATTTTTTAAACATTGTAAAAAATAAGCATCAGCTTGTATAGCAAATACACTAACAACAGTTCTAGATAGTGTTATTTCTGAAACACAGTTTTTTTTAGCTGGAAGATGCATTGGTGAAAACACAAGACTAATCTATGACATCATAATTTATGCTGATTTGAATAAAATACCAGGGTTTTTAATTTTAATAGACTTTGAACAAGCCTACGACGCAGTCTCATGAAAATTTCTAAATAAAGTAATTGACTTTTTCTGATTTTGGAGATAGAGCCAAAATATGGATAAAAACTTTATATGAAAATACATTTTCTACATTGTATAACTCAAAACTGTAGTCTGTCAGATTTCTTTAACATACAGAAGGACTGCCGACAAGGGGACCCGGTCTTTCCATATCTATTCTTGCTTGTTGCTGAAATATCAGCAATTCTTGTTAGGAATAATAAAATATCCATGGTATTCAAATTGGATAAAAAGCTCATAAACTTTCACAGTTTGCAGATGACACATCAATAATGTTAGATGGATCTAGAAACTTGTGAAACTTTAAATATATTAGAGTGTTTTGGAAAAAAAAAATCTGATTTAAAAGTAAATAAGGATAAAACTAAGTTATTTGGAAAGGAAGGGGAAAACTTAGTGCAGATGTGTACCATCACAGATTGAATATAAAATGGATGGAAACAAAATTAAAATTACTATGTCATGACTTTTCAGTTAACTTAGAAGAAATTGCTCTGATAAATTATTCTTAAGCCATGATAAATAGAGCAGTGTAAGTCAGTGGTTACGGGGAATTCTAACATCTGTTGGTAGGATAGTAGAATTGAAATCAATCATTAAACCAGGTGTGTATATCTATCCCAACCACTTACAACCCCATTATACAACAATTGTAGAATATTTTCCTTAATTTTATTTAGAAATCACCAGTTGACAAAATTAAAAAAAGAAGTATTTTTCAAAATTAAGTAAATGGAGACCTCAAAATGATGAATACATCACAATTTATTTGCAGTCTAAAGTCTACATGATTGCGAAGAATACTTAAGAACTGAAACAAATGTTGGATCAATATTGTTGAAAATATATCAGACCTAGGTACTTTGTTAAACATTGCAGAACTGATATTGACATTTGGAAAAATATTTTTCATGCATTGGTTAAAATTTCACAAGTAGCACAAGTACAAACTTCGCAAGAATTCTTAAGCTTTCCGATTTGGTATAACCCAATTTCTCTATTGGCAACAATTCCTTTTTTAACAGAAACTGGTTTTAAAAAAAAGGTGTTAAAATGTTTGTGATTTATTAGATCAATATAATAAGTTTCTATCTTTTATAAACTTTAAACAGAAATTTGATAAGAATCATTTTTTTTTTGCTTTATCAGAGTATATGTCAGTCCATCAAACAAATATGTAAGGATCTAGATCTATTCTTAATGGCAAAAAATACAATAGAAAGACCACTGGTTCCAAGTCATATTTACATGATATTGAAGAATAATAAAGGATTTAAGGACATTTATACACGTTTGATTGAAATAACAGCTGAACAGAAATGGAAACAGCATGATGCTTTTAAAAATATGTACTGAAAGATACAACAATGCAGTGATCTCAATACTGGCGACAACACCGCGTTCTTCCTCTAAATGGTTATTTAAAAACTATTAAAGTCTCTCACAATACAGAAATTGAAACCATAGAGCATCTTTTGGGGAATGTCCACAATACTTTCAACTTTGGCAAAATTTCAAACCTTGAATATTTGATAAAACTAGTAAAGTAACTGATTTTGAATTGGAAACAGTACTTTTTGGAGATACCAGCTGCTTTTCATTACCTTTTACTTTCCTTATACTATATGTGAAATTGTAGATATATATTCTCTGTGTTATGAAAAAACTAAGGCTTAGTCTTGAAGGTTTGAATCAGTTTTTGTCATTCAAATATGAAATAGCAAAAATGTTGTCAAAAAATGTATGCATTGAAAGATTTGATGAAATAAAGAAGGGAGTGTAGTAAGGGGCGATAACTCTTAGGGCTGATTGTTTGCTTGTTTCATCACCACGTGCATATATTGCAACCAGGATCGTTTTGAGGCTGGGTCTCCTTATAGTAGTGAGTGATTACCTCACTGAACAACAACACACACGAGACCCTGAACGTATGCTTGCATAGATGCCAATTGATGTTTAATAATCAATTAATGTGTCATATTCCAGAAAACTGAAGGCTTGTGAAAATTATTACAGTGAGAGATAACCCCAAATCCTTCAATTTCCTCGCGGCAGTATTAATATTTAAACGTAATTGAGAGTTTTAAATGTACCGCGAACAAATTAAGTGCAAGTGAGGAAATTAAGTGAAAGTGAGGAAATTAAGAGCAAGTGAAGGTATGAATGCTAAATGACAGGACATACAGGTTTTGGGGGTTACCAGTGTACTAGTTATCGAGGCTTCTGATTGGTCGAAGTTTAGACATTGAATTTGGATGCAAAATGGTAAATATGGGAATTCGAATACAACCACATAGGATTCATTGCCATAGCAACCTCATAGAGGAATTAAATTGGTGAAATTTTAGATGCAAATTCAACCTCACAGATTTTCTTGCCATAGAACCACGCTGAGGCTTCTTATTGGTCGAAATATTAACATTGACCGATTTTGATATAAACCAGGACTCGTGCATTGAACCTCCGAACTCAAGACGGACATTTCTGTATCATCCTCAGTCTTTCGTGCTCAACCAGAGTTATCTTCCCTAACTACACTTCATTCTTTCTGTGACACTCCTTTAGGTGTCACCCCACTGGTATGGATTAATTGAAAAGATATGTTCGAAAATTAGTTTTTTTAACTGCTGTTGTAGTGGACAAATGGATGAGGACCGGTAGATGAAATTGTAATTACCGACCTGTGTTTGATAATATAAAACAACAATAACCATCACTGTATGTCAAAATGAATGAGAAACGTGATTTATTCCCAACCTTACCTACATAAGTGGTAGTACTTATCCTGTTTTCAACTTAACTTTAATTCTTATATTGTGGACTTCGATTTCTACTAATGTAATTGATCAAATGTACATACATAACCATTCATAGCTAGGCGGTGTGTCATGTACCAAACGCTGGCATTTCGACCAACATTTAGACTTTCATCAAAGAGGTAACATCTTTGTCCGGGATCGATATTCTTTATCAGCTTAATACTTCGGTTATGCCAGCAAAAGAGGAGCGGAATGTCGCCCGTTATGTTAAACTTCACCAAAATGTTGCTCATGCCCTCATCCATTCTTTTATTGGGCGTATTGTACTTGGTACATTGGTTCACTTTGATTGAACGTCTACTTTAATAGGTTATATTTATTGAATCCATTCATACAAATATAATTGAATAATTGTCTAATTCGTAATTTGTGAAATCCTACAGGTTGACGATGGTAACACTCAGGAACACTTTCCGTTATTATCCTGTCACTTTTAGCAACTTTCTGTGTTTCTCTTTACATCGAATTCCTGATTTATACTTTTAATATTTTTGGTCGTAATTGTTTCAACTATTGTCTATACATAGTTTCAATTCTGTAAAGAGCCATTTTGTTAGACATAGTTGTCATTATGATTGTGTTGATTACTAGAAAAAAGAAGTGTTATTGA